>NC_137169.1:134789201-135234031 GCF_951394435.1 Stenella coeruleoalba
AAAAAAATGAATTGCCAGTGATCAATGAACAACAGCAACAAACTAGAAAGTATATTTTCTGTTCCTTATTACTAATTTCACTCCAAACGAAGTTTTTTTTTTTTTTTTTTTTTTTTTTTGTGGTACGCGGGCCTCTCACTATTGTGGCCTCTCCCGCTGCGGAGCCGGACGCTCAGGGTCAGCGGCCATGGCTCTCGGGCCTAGCCGCTTCCCGGACCGGGGCACGAACCCGTGTCCCCTGTATCGGCAGGCGGACTCTCAACCACTGTGCCACCAGGGAAGCCCCCAAATGAAGTTTTTAAACAACTCGTTAATTTGAATTCAAAACCTGTCTTGAGTAAGCGATTATGATAGCATGTGAGTTTTTTGGATTTGTAAGAGATACTCTTTCCTACTTACTGAAAGTTTCACAGTCACTTAAAAAATAGCACTTTCATTTTTTGAAATGTGAACTAAGAGAAATGAATCCAGTCTTCACTGTGAATTGAAACTTAAAGTTCATAGCTAAGAAAAAGGCAATCCCAAGCAATTTCTTAAGAAGCACAAAATTATTCTTGAACCTTTTTTTTGACTAAAGTACTTGTTTTCAGCATCTTCTCACCTTTGAGTGCAGACAGATTCTAGACTTACACCGCTCCTCCCCAACACACACAGCTTTTTGTAACACTTCTCTCCTTATTTGAGAACTTGTAGATCAAGGACATATTATTGACATTTTAAATGTATAACTATCTTTATATTTCAGCTAAAAAGATAACACTAATTATGTTTGAACTGGAGAAAAATAACTTGGAGCATCCATGTTTCCTCTTAGAGTGAGCTCTAGCAGGTTTTCATGTGTCTCTTCCATCCATCCATGAAATGTGGACATTTTAACACATCTCTTATTTAACCAATCTAAAAGATGAAACAACAAATTACAACCATATGATGACAGGCCAGAATGAATATAAAAGATCACTCATGTCATTATAACTTTGTAAATCTATCCTTAACAGCTTCTCTTTAAGGAGATCAATTTGGATTTAGAGTAAGACCCAACAACTCCAATATAAACTGCTGTGATTAACTATTAAAAATATTTCTTTCTCATCAATAATATTGAATCAGTAAGGTAAACAAAAGTTTAATCTAGCTTCACATGATTCTTTCATGACAAAAGTGATAACAATTTGATATGCTTTACTGTCTTTTGGATATAGATTTGCAAAGTTCTAAGCTGAAGATAATTTATTTGCTCAGCATTTGAAATTGGACAATTATTAACTGATTATTAAAAGTTTATCTATTACCAAATTTTGGTCTCAGATAAGTCCTGCAATATTGATTTCTATGATTATTATTTAGAAGGTATTGCCTGACCAGTTCAGACAATATGATTTAAAAAATTACCACTATTACACTAGTATGTACATGATATGCTGGGTATTAGCTAATACTCAACAGTTTCTATGTGTCAGATATAGTAATGCCCCATTTATTTTTCCCTATAATATCCTTCAAAATCTGGCTGGCTCTTTTTATATAAAAACTCTCTTCAATAATACAGATTTTTAAAAAAATAGGTTTACTTTACTTTACTTTTGAAACTTAGTATCTTAAATTCTTTATATCTCCCTGAATTTGGAGTCAGTTTGAGCTATTTTAAAAGTTAAAGTAATATATTGACAAGAGTGGTCCTTGAAAATACCAAATGCTTTCAAAATTCCACGTTGGGGAATAATGGGGAAAGCAGGTGTTCACTGTTAGAAAAGAGTTTAGTTACACAAGGTAGAATATATTGCCAATACCAGGCACTGTAAGGGTAGCTACCATATGCAAATATGGGCCATCCCAGCATCTTTGGCAACTGGGTAAGCTGTGCAAAAGTCCATTGCTGAAGACTCATTCTACAGTTAGAAATACCCAGAGTTCTGACACTCTTTGTTAGCTGGTGGTTCAGAAGAAATTGGAAAACAGCAGACAGATTTAACTACTTGCTGCTAGATTGGTTTGCTTGTTGTAGATCATGTCTTTTTGTTACTTTTGGTTCTTTTTCAAGAAATATTTATTGGATTTCTGATCAATGGTGTGTGCTAGGGTAAAGCTTGGGAATATAACAATGAAAAGATACAATTGCACTTAAGAGGCTTATGGGGTTTTTTGCTATTTGAAGTACACTTTGATTTAATTAATCCACTCAGGCAAATTTAATGCTTGGTCACTCATTTTATTTTCACACATGTCCAATTTTGATATTGTGCATATAATTCTCTTTAAGAGAAGAGGAAGGCTGTCAAATTCCTCAGAATATAGATAGGTCAGTAAAGAAAGTATTTTCTATCTAGAGAGTTAAAGGATGACTATTAAGAGAAATGGAGGAACCAGGACGGTTCTGCTAATAAAGTCATAATAATTCTCAGAGTGATGATTTAGTTGACATCTGATTGTGTGGTGATTTTGTTTGTTTGCTTCAATGTTAGCTTTTTTCAATGGAAACATTTTTAATGGGTTATGCCTTTTGATTTTTAGGAATTAAAATTAATAAAAAATCATATTAACATTGCAAAAATGCACTTTATTAATTTAATTTTCTTATTCTATCATGTATTTATTGAGGGCCTTCCGTGCACCAGGTACTTTTGTTGGTGGTACAGGTGCATTAGTGAATCAAACAACACAAATCCTTGCCTATTGTTGCTTATACTGGAATTCATTATTACAGGAATTTCAGGAATTATTGCATTATTACAGGAATTATTATCCTGTAAGTTGAATGATCCCTGTAACCAGAATTAGAAGATAGGTTAGGAGTCCACTGACAATGTTTATAACCCACACTCCTAGGTTGAAAAGTTTGAATATTTTCATTTCCTTGCAAATGGATAAAAAGAAACTAAGATTATTATTTTGAAATTTTACAAGTTTTCCCTATGGCCTAAATAATCAGGATCTTTAAAAAACACTTTTTAATAATTTTACGAAACTTTCTTTGAAACTTTCTTAAATGTACTCGTGTGTGTGTGTGTGTGTGTGTGTGTGTGTGTGTGTGTGTGTGTGTGTGAGACTTCAGAAGATACACTTCTATTTGTGTTTCTCTGTAGAGTAATTTCTAATTAAAAAGCTTATTTCACCTTCTAGGCCTGGTTAACTCCAAAACAAGTTTTAGTCCCCTTATAGATCAAGAGATTGATTTATTGTCCATTTGGACACCAAACTTCAAGTTTTCTGAATTTTATCCCAGTATTATGTCTTAGTCTTGGAATATATTAGTGAGCCTTTATTTACAGTAGTTCAGATGCCTTTGCTGAGCAGCAAGTTAGTATTGTACTTTCAATTTTTACTCAGGATCACTATAAATATTTTTTAAAAAAGCATTTCTAAAGCTTTGCAAAACTGTAACTGCTGACGTTGTCCATAAAGGCAGGGGCAAAAGGTTTATTATCTTTGCATCTACATGGATTTGCACATAGTATGTTTTTTCAATTAACTTTTTCCTCAAATTCTCTTTAAATTTACATTTATGTGACAGAATTCTTTTTACTGACAAGAGATATTTTATTCTCCTCACAAACTAGAATGCTTTTTATTATTGGATCATGCCAGAAAAAGCAGAATCATATTGCCAGTTATAGTAACCATATTAAATCCAGATGTCTGTTACCATTATTTCCACTCCACTCCTGTACATTGATTATTTTAATCTTTATTTTAGGCTGTCTTCTGTTCCTCTGTTTTGGTAGTCAAAGATACTAGTTATAATAAGGTTTCTGAAGCAGTCCTCGTATTTTGCTTTAAAATTAGATTTTATAATCTAAATATACTATTCTAAACATCCTGCCTCCAAACTTTGTTCTTTAGTCTGTGGTCACTTTCCTTTTGAATTAAAATTGAGTACAATCTGAATCTTACCAAGAGTTTTTTAATATAATCACTTATGTTGAAACACCAAGATATTTTATATTTAAAATGTAAAGATAACCCAGGTTACTCTTGAACTTTGGGCTTTTAAGAATAATTTCTCCTATGTTCTGGACAGAAGTAAAGAATGGAACTCACTTTCTCTTCATTTTTTCTAATCAGTTCTATCATTAGGTAGTAGCATTTAACTTCCTCTTTATTGGTAGGACAAGATTGTATTGACAGGATCAAGCAGGAGATTAGTTCCCTCTGCAGTATAACCTCCTCAGAGGAATACAAACCCTCATTAAGATGGAAAACACTTAAAGCTGTAATTCAGAGGCACTGTATTGCCTGATCAGCTAAATAAAATAAATAATGACAAGGACCCTCTGGAATACAGGTTTAGCAGAGTTAAATGACTAAAAAGTTTCACTTCTAAGGCCAGTCTTACAATGTGATTTAAAACAAGGAAGCCCATTTTTTTTTTTTTAAGAATAAGAAAGGTGAAAAAGTACAATAATAATGCATTACTAACATACTAAATAATGAAAATCTCTTATAAGCAGACTTAATAAGCAGCTCATAAGGTTAAAAAAATAAAATAAAATAAAGAGGAATTCAAGTCAGTGCATGTTCCAAAACCTTACAATCAATGCGCATTGACAGAGTTTTAAGCATTAGAGGCCAAAGGATTACTATGCCAGTTGATCCTTCATCATCTGGTCATAAACAAAGGTGTTTAAGAGGATAATAGTAGTATATTGTAAAATTTAGAAGACTAATGAATGGAAATCCATCTGCAGTTATTTAAATAATTTTCAAACCACCATATTGAAAAGAATTTAAGGTAGTTGTTAACCCACCCAAACGTTTGTTTTTCAAATTCAAAAGGAATTGCTAATTCATATGAATGCATTCCATTCTTTCTGTAGCTGTAGTCTCTGAATGGGTAACCTCAGGTTTCTGCGATGCCTGGAGTTGAAAGGGTTTTTTTTTTTTTTTTTTTTTTTACTTTAGGGATTAGCGTTACTTTTAGCTTTTTATAAATTAGTTTTACTTTCTTAAGGGAAAAATGAAAGAATTATCAATTCATAAGGAAAAGAAAAACTTAGTTTTTGGTTTAATTCCTAGATAGACTTAGTGATAAATTGCGTAGCTAAAAGTCAGAATGATTTTATTCCCATTTCAACATATTACTGTTTATTTGAACAGATGCACAGACAAAGGTAAAGCAATCACTTCTCTATACCCCTGGTGAAATATAGAAAAAAAGAGTGGCAAAATCCTACCTATTTATATGGAATATGGTACACATTATGTAAAACATGCAAAATTTTATACCTTGATGAATATCTTGACATCTTTACATAATAAAATGCCAAATTCTACTCCATTAGGCTATTTAAAAATTCAATACCTTTAAATAAACAATGTCTAGATTATGGAAGAGCAATTTTAGGTCATTTGAAATCTAAAAGTACAGATCATAACTAGAATTTAATTAAAGCCATAAATTAATACATCATTACTAAAGTGAGGATGTAAATCATTGAATAATGGAACTCATTCTTTTATTAAATTTGGCTATATACTATATGTAGGTCATGAACATTCAAAGATGAAAATCCATATGCACATGCATATATGATGATGCATTATATTATCCATATGTGTTTGAATAAGCTTTTCAAACTGAATACTTGAGTTTAACTGGTGCTCTTAAAAAGCTATACCTTTAAAATTATTTTTGCTATATCCAGGGATCTTCCTTGCCAAAAGTTACTATAAAATATAACATATATGTATATTTTTAGCAGTAGTCCTGAGTTTTCACACTATTGTTCTTTAAAATAATCTCATTAGAAATGATCCTCATATTCTTGTCATTATTTGGCATGTTTGGGAACATAAGAAAACTGACTTTATATAAAAATTTATGATTACATTTCAACAGAATATTAAAGTCATCTCATTCCACTGAAATGTTATTATTTCTCCCACTGTGAGATACCAATTCTGTTTTATGTATGTGGGATAGTATTTTTTTCTTTTAGTAAAACTATAAAGCAATTTATAACAAGATCGAGTAATCAAGCCTATTGAATTAATCTTACAGTATCTCTGAACAGCAGATAGGTAAATTAAATCAGTCTGATCGTGAGTATACTTTTTAGCCCAATAAATAACACACACAAGCTGAAAACCTTAGTTTCCTGATTTTTTTAGTTTATGGTACATGTCTCAAAAGATATTAAACTGAATCACATTTAGTTGATTAGGATATAATCTTTATTGAAAACATTAAATTATATGGAGCAGATATGCTTTGAAAACCCATAATATGAAAACGTGTATGATGAAAACTCATAATATGTAGTTACTCAGATCCCTTGCTTATAATAGCCTGAGATAAAATTATCCCATTTTAATTTTATTTTCTATTTTTATTATTTATATTGTCCATTTAAAATTTTTATTTTGTTCAAAAGCATTTCAGTAAGTGACAACAAAAATCCTAATAAATAACCTTCAATATGCAATTAGTTCTAATTAGGCTGTAGTGTGGTGTAACAGGGAGAGCTTGGTTTTCAGTTTGACTTCAAGAGAAATGCCATTTAAAGCTTGCTCTGCTGCATGTTTATTCACCTTGAACCTCAGTCATCTAAATAAGCAAATGGTGATAATAATATATACCACACTGTGCAGCTTGGGGGTAAAATAAGGAAATATTGGTAAAATGCTTGGCATATCAAACGAACTCAATAAATGTTTATTTTGTTGTGAAGGAAATAAGTATAGCATGTCATTTTCATCATCACTGTCTTCCCCCCACCCCTCCACCCCGACCGTATAGGGTTTGGAGGGGCTTCAGATAAAGTTATCCCTAGAATATGACCTTCCAAAGCGGGAGGGGCAAGCCATTCAACTGCTGTTTCTATATTATTATTCTTTAAATTCAACAGTTGCAGTACTATGTAAGACACTGTACTTGTTAACGAGAAGAGGATTTGTGTTTGACTTTCGCCGTGAACTCTCATTCATTTTGTCTATCTTCTGAAACCATGAATAATGGAACATAAATGAAAAGATTCCTAGTTGTCCACAATTGTGTGTGAGATCATGATAATACCTTATATTTTTACCTAAAGCTAGTACAGTAATTAATAACGATGCTTTCATATCCTTGTTCTTAACAATTTTTGAAGGTTAAGAATGCTTTGCTTTGATACTACTTGAACATGTCATTTATGATTATGATTTGGACACAGAAACCATGACCTCAGAACTCCATTTCTCTCTTTTCTCCGCTATCAAAGTCTTTGCCATCCTGAAGCATAGCTCAGATGCAAACTCCTTCGTAAAACGTTCTTTATTTCCACATCGAAGAAGTTTTCTTAATCTTGCCATCCATATCACATTAATTACACCTCAATTTAGTACTTAATTAATCATCATTTATTCATTCACTCAGACAATACTTATTAAGCAACTTTATTTCAGGCACTTTGCTAACTGTACTCAGCTGTCATTAAAATAGGAATGATTATTGTCCTCCTAAAACAAAGTTTATTTGGAGGCAGGGGAGGTATGCAGGCAAATAGATAAAATATACATATAAATATGCAGTGTAAATGTGCTATAATAGAGGAAGTAATGGCTTCGTAAACTATGACCAGTCAACCTGAAAGGGTCACAGAGGCTTTGTGGAGGAAGTCACAACCAAGGCTGAAGTTCAAAGATAGGGTAGGGTTGGGCAGGTGAAGGGATCCAAGTAGAAATCAGGTTCAGGTGCAGTAAACTGCATAAGCAAAGATGCTGAGGATAGGGAGAAAGTGAGGTAAGTTTGTGGAATACAACTATGACTGAAACAGTTGATGTTTAGTTGATAATGGTGCTGGCATACACACGGCGGGGCATATGGATGAAGAGTTAAGCAAGGGAAGACAATTTTATAAATTTTCTTAGAGTTTGGATGTTATCCAGAGGGCAAAAGCATAATTATATAAGTGGGGTAAAACTGTTGTACGTTCACATTTATCTTTTTTAGTAAGATAACTTTTGCAGTTAAAAGAAGAGATTGGAGAGAGTCACAGGGGTGATAGGATGACCAATTATGAAACTATTGCAGTAATTCAGTGAAGAGGCAACCGTGAGACTGTTGGGGGTACAGAATGACCCAGTTAAGTAAAGTGGGTATGGAAGAAAGTGATAGATTTGATTCATAGTGTTACACGGAGGGGGGGACCCCTTCAGGGCCCAAGAATGGGCTCTCGTCTAACACTCGGAAATGAATTCTCCGAGGAGGCACACATGCTGGCAAAGCAAGAGACTTGATTGGGAAGCAGCGTCCTGGCGGAAAGCAGGAGAGTAAGGCAACCCAGGAGGACTGCTCTGCCACGTGGCTCTCCGGTTTTATGGTGGTGGGGTTAGTTTCCGGGTTGTCTCTGGCCAATCCTCCTGACTCAGGGTCTTTCTGGGTGGCGCGCGCATCTCTCAGCCGAGAGGGATTCCAGCGCAAAGGATCCTGGGAGCTTGGAAGGACACATCGTCTCCTCCCTCCGTTTAGCCCCGCTAGAGAATTCTTCCAGGTTAGTTTTATCAGATATACTGTGGGCTGGCGTGTCCTCCCTCCTTTCAGCCCCTCCTGAATTCTCCCAGTTAGTTTTCAGCGGCGTACTGGGACCTCCTGTTGCAACACAGCTCAGACCAGCGGTTATCAGCGTGCCTAGCGGAGGCTGGTGGTTTCGGTCCGTGGTTCCCTCACAACAGGAGGAAGAACGCCTAGAATTTGGAATTTGGAAGGCAGAGGAAAGTAGGATTTGGGCTTAAAGATTTGAGTGGATGGGGCTTCCCTGGTGGCGCAGTGGTTGAGAGTCCGCCTGCCGATGCAGGGGACACGGGTTCGTGCCCTGGTCCGGGAAGATCCCCCATGCCGCGGAGCGGCTGGGCCCGTGAGCCATGGCCGCTGAGCCTGCGCGTCCGGAGCCTGTGCTCCGCAACGAGAGAGGCCACAACAGTGAGAGGCCCGCGTACCGCAAAAAAAAAAAAAAAAAAAAAGATTTGAGTGAATGGAAGTATCTATCATTTTTATCATTTTTAAGATAAGGGACCAGAAAAAGAAACAAATGGAAGAATGTTGATTTTCAGTTGACGGGGGTATTGGTTTTTGACAGAGGGGACCATAGGCAGTGGGTCCCACCTTACACACGGCCTTCCTCAGTTAATTCTAAATTTCTGAGGACAGAAGTGGTATTTTTAGTGATACCTGTGGTTTACCTCCATCTCAAAACATATCAGAGTATTTTGCACATTGTAAATAATAAATAAGATTTACTCTTTTATGCTTATTTTCTATATTAAATAGGAATATAAACAATGAATAACTGTGGAAAAACCTATTAAAAATTTACAGTTAAAATATGTTTTAACTTTTCCATCATTCATTCACTTATACAATGTTATATTTAACAGTTATTTACTGCAGAGCTAGCATTTATTTCAATACATAATAAAATAATTACCATATATTATGTAATATATGATAATACAATAATATGTTTTATATTTGAATAGAATTTGGGACCGTTTTATACAGATATACTTATTTTATAATAATAAAATGATTCTAAAATTTATACTTAGTAGAATAATATGTTACATTTAATTACTTGGAAGAATGTGGCTTTTAAATGAATACAGTCACTTTGGGAATTGGAGACTTTATTTTGAAGATTGAAAGTTTTATATTTACACATTTTAGTATTAGTGATTATGAATGTTAAGGAGCTATTTTATAGAGAAATGCAGTAGTTGCTCAAATCGAGAAATTTAGAGAATGGGTATATGACCTTGGCAAATCAGTCAGTTTTCCTTAGATTCTGTTCTAAGGGATTGAGAGAGAGAGAGAGAGAGAAAGAGATACTGACTAGAATATGTGGTAACATATAAACAATTGGTGAATCTAGTTGAAGGATATATGTGTGTACTGTACTAGTCTCTTAGCTCTTCTGTGGGTTTTACATTTTTCAAAATAAAAAAAGAAATATATTTGACACAATTACTTATGAAACTTCTTTGCATTTGCAAGGTCACAAGTGGATTTTATTCCCTAAGAAAATACTTTAGATATGTTAGCAATAAAAATCAGTCCAAATGCAGACATAAAAGAAGAAATCATACAACATGCAATGTTAATTATTTAACGAATAGGAATCATTAACATTGAAATACCAACTAGATATTGGATAATGAAATAATGTGGTCTAAATGATGAGCCTCAATGATGTTACACACAATTCTAAAGGATATATCAGTGATGCTTAGTCTTCTTTTTACCTTTATAGTTTCAGGTATACTAGAAATTCAGTTTCAATATGATAGGACATATTTTATTTTATAAATTTCAGTAGTTTATAAATTGCAAATACACATGGTATGTCAGTATTTTAGATAAAAGTAGTGCACTACTAGCCTGGAATAGGATTACAGAGAGCTAGTGAGGAAGAATAATTATATACAAGAATATATATGTATTATAATATGTGTATTTATGATGTATTTTATGTATTAGTGTGTATTACTATATATGTAACATCTTCTTGGTGTGTTTTCTTCTGTACAGATTCTCAAGGCCATTGGGTATTTGCAAGTAATAATGTTGTGTGAGTTGATAATGTTCTCACTAAATTTTATTTTATGAGAAAAAATTTGTTATGAGTAGGCCATGTACTAAAGATGTATTTTTAAACAGTATGATAATTCACTATTTTTACTTCCTTTTAGTTTATGAAAAGAAAAACTTGATCAATACCACTTTTTAACATGAACTCAAGTTTTTGTTTTGTTTTTAATGTTTTGTTGTGTTTTGATCTTCAATCTCCTTTATTCTTCATAAAATACACCCTTACATGTTCTGGAAAATATTGTGCATTGACATTGTTATTTCCTTAGTTGTTTGCTTAGGCACTTATCCAGGAATAGTAAGTTCAAGATCATTGTGCATTATCCCTGCACTCCAGGGAGTGGAATTGATGAATTCACTTAATCATTTTCACTTTCTTTCATTGTACCTCATGATTTCTTTTCCTAGCAGTACTTCTAAGTTTAGCTGTTTACTTCAGCAGTGAACTCCAAATGTCCTCAAAGGAATGCTACTGGTAATTGTCACTGGTAATCTGTATCATAAAGTTATCATATTATAAAGGCCATTCAGGAATAATTTTAAAATTAGTACTCATATACAAAGGTGATTCAAATGTGCATTTACCTGCTTTTGTGACAAACTAGGCTAATGAAGTCCTGTTGTTCCTGAATATTGAGCCTAATGGCCACTTGTCCTAAGGATCTTTGGAAGCCTAAATACATAAATGTGTTAATGTATTTTAACACTACGTTTCTTCCTGTTTTGTAACTCTTCAAAGTTATTTCTCAAAGAAGGCTTCTGTAGAACTGTTGGGTATCATAGTTCGGTTTATTTTACATCCCTTTAAAAAGACCTTATAATGATTTCAGTAGTTCCCCCAAATTAATTTAAACTTGAACAGGATTGTTATTCCCATGTGCTAATAAACTGTTCTTTCAGAAAAACTCATTTCTGAACATAAGTGGGAACATGTATCCATATCAGAAGTTGAAGAAACAGAAATAATTAAAACCTAACACTAACATTTTTTAGGTAGTTCCCCTGTACACAATTTAGGAACATCTTTCCATTTTCTTATATGTTAATATTAGGGAATATGAGGACCATGAAACATCTTCAATATATTTGATAAAGAAAATAATAAAAGCAGTTGTTCTGGGTAATTATATATTGAAAAATGACAGAATTTTAAAATAGGACCTTCAATGTCATCTAGGTCAGTCATATCCTACTTTCACAACATGCTGTTTCTTAACAAAGTCATGTACTTCACCACAAAGAGTAGGGTTTAATTTGATGGTATATAATTACATGATTTCCTGTAAGTATGAAATATGCTTTGAAACACTCCTAATGTCCTTACATGCTATAGGTGCTTTTCTACGTGCTTTATATAAGTTTTTGGTAACAATGATTAATTTGCTACCTTGAATATATTTGATTAGCAGAATAAAAATGTGTGTTTCACAAAGATAAGAAATATTTATTAACCATTTGGGGATTATACCATACCATCACACATAATAATAATTCTTAGTTTATGAATGAAAATGAAATATACTGTTTTTAAGGTAAATAGTATTGCTTCCACATAAGGAAAACAATATGTAAAAAAATCTATTTTCTTCATCAGAACTGGAAGTTATGATCTGAATCATTTGACAGTGCTATATTTATACAAGTAATTGATGGGGATACAGGATCTTTTAACTCCTACTCCAAAGTATTTTTATTATGTGATATTGTCCTTTCTTATGATAAATCATTGTTAAAACATCTTCACTTGTAAGATGTCCTCTGTTACTTACAGACGAGGGCATATTTTAATCATCACATTTTAAAATCACCACATAAACAACTCATATGATTGGGGCAAATCAGATCGTATGTGGGTATTGAACCTTTTAATTGTGTAGAGGGTAAGACTGAATCTAAAGACCTAGGTCAGCCATATTGTATCACTGTTTTGAGATAGTTTTTAGTGGCAAAATTGCTGTATACCTCTCATATTGAAATAATTCAGGATTAAATTGTGAATTACAGGGTTACAACTAACAGCAAATTAAAATTATCAATCGCCGTAACCAAACACCAGAGACATATGGCAACTGTCATAGTTAAAATATTTTACTTAATACTGTGCATTTTGATGGCTTCCTAAAGAGATTTTGCTGACCCAAAATGCTCACAACCAAACTTTCTTGCTAGTCAGAATTTCTATAATGCATGGTTCTATGTGTTATAAATAATAATTTTGAAAAAGTTTGGTGGGATGGAAAGTAAAATTGAAATTCAAATATTTGTAGAATATTTTGCATAGCATATAAACTGCATCAGTTGCTTTGTGTAAGGTCATTTATACTATATCACATTGGGATGACACCTCTTTGTTACTTTGGTTTTGAATGCCTATAAAATTAATGTATGTGTTTTCATAGTTTATGTATAATCTATATTGTTTTAGTTTGTGTATGTATATGAATTTTGTAGGTATGCCTGTTTATCTTATGAATAAGACACAGATGTCCATTTAAATCTTTTAAATGTGCTAGAAATAATTATAATTCTGTTTAAATAATCAAGGAAGTTTTTCCCTAATAGAATAATGTTAAAAATAACTGAGCAAAAATGCATACCTCTACTCCCACCCACCCCCACATCCACCCATCCATGCATCTAAATATATTGCTAGAAATAGATAAATGATAGAGGCATAGATACACATATTTATTTACTTGTTTATGTATTCTTAGACCCACAGTTTCATTCCATCTATCTATATTTTAATCCATTTTAAAGCCTTTTTCTAATAAGTAAACAATAAAATACATGTATTAAAATTTATAACACAATTTATTAAGTAAACATATTCAATATTTCTTTTGAAAGTGTCCAGTGTTATAAAACATTTAAGCTGAAAAAATAATTATGAGTCAAAACTTCTGCTAGTTGTTGCTCAGTGGGTTTAATGATCCACTGTATGATGCTGTCCTGACAAGGCTTGCTGTAACTCAGTGACTTATTTTCCAATAAATACAAAAAGAACCAAAGTTTGAAAGATACACAGCTCTGAAAAAAAGAAATTATTTCAGTTTACTTGTTAATCACTTTTGCTATTATCTAATTTAAAACACTGATATTAGATTTTTGAAAAAGGATTTGCCACTTCAGTACCTTAATTGCTAGAAAAGAATCTTCCAGGGGCTAACTAATTGCCTGTGTGTTTTGTCTAGGTGTTGAGGGAAAGCTAAGAGAATGAAGGCTCTAAGTCCCCAGTGGAAGCATGATATGGCGGAGCAGAGCTGGTGCTGAATTGTTCTCTCTGATGGCTCTATGGGAGTGGATAGCACTGAGTCTTCATTGCTGGGTTTTAGCAGTTGCTGCTGTTTCGGATCAGCATGCCACAAGCCCCTTCGACTGGCTCCTCTCTGATAAGGGACCCTTCCATCGTTCACAGGAATACACAGATTTTGTGGACAGAAGCCGGCAGGGATTTAGCACAAGATACAAGATATACAGGTATGAAGCAAAGGGAAAGCAATTACAGATATCTTCCTTGAAGGTGGTGGATAACTAAGTTGCTCTAAGGGAAAGTTTCAGGTGGGAAAGGGTTATTATCAGAAGGGTTATTATTGACCATTCACCATGGTAATGTTTTCTGGTTATTTAAAAGTATTTCTTGGAGATGTAACTTGTTATGGAAAAACTGGATAATGGTGACCACAAGTGCAGAACTCCCAAATTCTTGACTGCTAAACTGCCGTAAAGTAAGTTTCAGTTAACTCTGAGGCTGAGTTTACCATTTTAAATACTCAAAATTTTAAAAGGAAATTTCTTGAATGGCCTTTCCTTTCTACCTTGTATCAGGATTTGTTACCTTTTTTTAGCTTAAGTGGAAATGGTGTCTTCTACTTAGTCACTGAGAAGTTGAGTCACCTCATCCTTTTTTACCTACAAGGTAATTGCACATTCAGAACCTGGAGGAAATGGCCAGGGAATACAAAGGAAATGCAGATAAATAGGATGCGGTAACAAAGGCCAAGGAAAAGGAGGAGGCTGAGATATATGGCCTTTAACTTCTACGGTTATTCTGTTTGAATCTAAATAAGTTACAAAAAAGGAGTCATACTCCACCCAAGCCTAGTGAATCCATTAAATAGAAGGGTATACAAGTGGTTGCCTGAATGGATTAGATTGCCTTGATCTATGCCATAAAGAATGTTTTATGAAGGTTATCATTTTGGTTTGTTTCTTCATGGTAGAAATGTACAATTCCCAGTGACTGGTTTAGATGTATGCAGAAGCAAAACTTAGTTTTGTTTTTGTGCCTGTATCTATGTAGATCCTGTTATATAAATATTTTGTTTTATATGTGCACCAGAGGGCACTGTGCTTCTGGTCTGTATGCAGTCTTTTATACAGCATTGTGAGAAATGTATAAATCCTATCAGCCATGCATATTTACAGAAGAGACTGAGGGGTACTGAACACGTTCCATTAAACATCATACAATTATTGCTCTGTGTGTGTGTGTGTGCGCGTGCGCTTAAATAAGAAATCCTTTAGTCCAGGTAGTCAGGGCCTGGTCACAAGTCTACAAAAAAGACATTCTACTTTTTTAAATGAAATGACAAATACTAAAGATTTCTTTCTGACATGCAGCAGGAAAGTCAATATATTATGAGTCCAGCTGTATTCAGTTTTACATGTGTTTGTGGGTTTAGCCAGCTTTCTTTCACAAATTGAAGCTACTTGAATTTCAGACTGTGAGAATGTCTTCTATTTCAGCATTCTTCAAGAGGATTTTTAACAGTCTGTCAAAAGACTGATGCCAGAGCGTGTGTCCGTGATCTATGGGCATCTCTGTTGGGAGGTCTGAGATGTTGTCTTGTGTGTGATTGTTGTGGTTCGGCTTATCGGTTGATCAGCTATGAGTTGCAAACATGGTTTGACATGTGTTTAGAGGTTCTAAGCTGAATGAAAGAGACATTTTTTGGATCACCACAGTGGAAGGTAATGAAACATAATGCCTTGGGATTTGTTTGCAAGGCTCGTGCATTCCCTGTAGTTTTCATGGGACTCTATCTTAAATACCTTCAGTAACCCGCTACTCTTCATCCTTCCTATGTCTTTACCTTTGTGGCTTGGATAAACGTGGATGGAAATTGTTTATTTATAAACAATGGAATAAGATGTCCCTGTCCTCCTGCCTGGACCAGACTACAACTTATATAACCTTTGAAACATTGGCTCATGATGCTGTGATCACTGATGGTTGCTATAAAATGGGCAGTATAATATACTCATGAGGACTCTTTTGCCTTGGCACTGTGAGATATTTCATCTGTCCCACTAGTATTTCTCCAAATTTCAGAGAATGCTATCCACTTATCCATATGATATAATGGATCTGAGTTCTTCCTGGTGAAGTTGACCTTATTTTTGAGATATTAGAACATCCCAAATCCAAGGATTAGAATAGCTTCCTGGTGTTTGGCTTTATTTTGCTTTTACTTTTGTTTTTAATATTTGTCTTAAAAATAATTATTAGAGACTTTATGTTTCACAAATGTTTACTCTAGTTATATAATTGGTGACTCTCTAAGACATATAGATGAAAAATTAGTATTTTTCCATATTAAGCACTAGATTTATCATTTTAAAAGACCACATAATTTTCAAAAGTGATCAGCCAAATTCTACTAGTGCTTATTATTACTGTCATAAGCTTCTTTATGCTAGGTATTTCGTTGACATAATTCCTGAAATTCTTTAGTTACGAATGTAAAACATATTAAGCCTGTTAAAATAATTAGGTCAAATTCCTTTCAGTTGTCTGTTTTCATTTTATCTTCTTCTTCAGTAACATATTTTTCTTTTCACTTCAAATACAGAACAGCAAGATCATAACAACTGAACATTACTAGAACCATAGTCAGGGCTTAAAGAAAAAAAGTACCACTTTTTCTTGATAGGCTGCATTTTTGTCAACTGTCAAAGCTTATGTTTTAAATTGAAGTGTATTATAAAGTATTTTTAGGTTTTATTCTGAAGCTACATTATGACATAAGAGGTGATTATTTTATGAGCAGATCATTGAATTGAAGGCATAGAATGAGCTTGCTAACACTTAAATTGTTATTTGGTTAAATAGTAAAAGTTGGATTTTCTGCTATCTTTTAGCTAAAGATTGATAATGGAACTTAGGGTAGGCATTTTAAGTAAGTGTTCTACTCTTAGACAGTGGGCTATGCCTAGAGAAATTGTGCCCCATTTGAAGCATAGAATAGGAGCATGCTTGGCCCCTTAATAAGCTGGAGCCTTGTGACTACAGTTATTATGTTCTCGAAACACCCTCAGGCAGTATGCCTACCAGCAAATGCATAATTTTTTCCAGGGTGCGGAAATCCTCATTCTTTTAATAAGTTATGGAGTTCTGGATGAGGGACACCCTTTTAGTAATCCAGACACCATTATCTTGAACCACAGATATGAATTCTAAGGTCAGATGGGTGGTGATTTTTATTCCCATAAAAGAGACATTTCACATATGTAAATCTTAAGATACATTGCTAGAAAATAAAAGTCTTTTTTTTTTTTGGCCTAACTTCTACCATTCTTTGCCTAACCACATGTGCAAGTGAATTTTGTGGGAAATGATGATGCTTTTCTTACAACTTTTTAAAATAATATTAAGATATGTCATATTACTGCCACTTAGCTTGCTTCTTCAGAGCAATTTTTCAAAGCAAAATTTGAGTGAGAATAGGAAAAAATTGAAATAAACACGATGCCTCATGGGTCTTCCTGGTAACGTTCCCTGAGAAAAATTTTATTTAAAGAAAAGTCTTGGAAAGGATAAGTCAACCTAGAAAAAAAATAAGTGTATGGACACTTCATGACAGGGGTTTAATGAAATAGTGTGTGGGGATGAGGTGGGAGCTTTTGAGTAAATAGTTCTGGAATTTGGGTAGCCATATGAGAAAAACAGAAGTGAAGTCTCTTTCCAATACCATATACACAAATCTGCTTTATATGGAATAAGGATCTAAATAAAAAAGGCAAAAATATTAAGTTTCTAGAAGAAAACAGAGGAAAACACTTTCAGATATGCAAGGATTTCTTAGAATACAAGGTATTAAACAACCAAAAAACCCTGATCAGTTCAGGTATGTTAACATTAACAGGAGTGTAGCCACCAGCAGTATCCTGGATAAATCTCCCAAGCAGAATGTAAAGTGAAAGAAGCACAACAGGAAAACTTTGCACATAGTGTGATTCTATTATATGAGGTTCACAAAACAGATACAACTAATTTACACTGTTTAGATATGCATAACTAAAGACGGTTGGTAAAACCTTAAAGAAAAAAAAAAGCAAGGAAATGACTATAATAAAAAGCAAGAAAATGACTATAATAAAAATCAAGATAGCAGTTATTTCCAAGAGGAAAGGAGAAGGATGGGATTTTTAGGGGAGAACATGAGGGATTTCTAAAATAATGACAATACTCAATTTCTTAAACTGGATAGTTGTTACACTGTTGTTAATTAGACCCTAAATATTTTAGACAATTATTCGTATAGATTTTATATTTCATAAAATAAAATATTTAAAAAGTAAGTGAATGTTGTGTCAGCTTTGAATTGAAAAACTGGAGTCCTCAAATTAAGTATATTAATTAATCCCTTTGAATTATTCCCCAGTTCAATATTTACTATTAAAGTTTATGAAGCCCTTTTATATTCCATAGAAATGTTCAATATGTGAGTAAGATATGCCCCAATACAAAATTATATTTTGGTATATATACATACATTCTTATACAAAAGTAAAATTTTCGCTTGTTGTTGTTTACAAAGACCTTCCATTTTTTCATATGTGATTTTAACTGTAGCCTTTTATTGATGGTATTATTATATCAATTTCAAAAAGTTAACATTCAGAGATTTTAAATAGCATGTCTATAAACAGTAAATGTTAAAAAAAATTAAAACCCATATTTTAAAATTTAAATTCAATAATCATCTTACCACAATTAAAAAAAAAAAAAACAAAAGCCCCCATAGATAACTGACTACATCTTTGGAATTAAATCTTCTGATATGTAAAAATAACTCTGTTGGACAACTCGTGTTTCCTTCTGTGTTCACATATATTAGTCAGTTTTGCTTAGTAAATATATCCTCGATCTAATCTACATCCTTTGTTGTTGACAGAGATCTAATAAAACTGTGTTAGATTGTTAGAGTCAAGGCTCCTGGTGAATCAGACCTCTCTATCTCAACAGCCTTGTGTATTCCCTCCATTATTGGCTTTGGGCTTGACCTTCCCTTGTCAATGTAACATCAGCAAATATGATGCAAGCAGAAGCTTATAAAAGTGCTTGTGCACTGGGTTTGCCCTGAATCTGATCTGAAACCACCCTGTGAAGTTCAGTCTGGACAAGTAGAGCAGGAGAGGCCACATGGAGCAGAGAGGAACCAGGCCAGTTGATGTCCTTTGGACCTGATAGCCACCAGACAGAAACAATCACTGGACAAGTGAGGCCATCTTATGATAGTCAACCTAGCTGAACTGGTAGAAAATAGAAACCACATTAGTGACCCTAGGCATACTGGAAGAACCAAACTGCTGAGCCCAGCCAGTACTGCTCATTCATTCACAGAATCATTAATAAACAGACGCAAAATCTTGCTCTAAGCCTCCAAGTTTTGGGAAGGTTTTCTGTGTACTGCATATAATTGATACAAGTATTTTTCATCAGGAATATAAATTGGGCAGGTATTTATTAATGATATAAATAATGTGAAATGGTAATTATATCATTTATGAAGAGCTTTATTTAAGAATATATACAAGTGTTTTTAAATGTACAGTGCTGTATATGAACTATATCTGAATAAAACTGGAAGAAAAAAAAGAACATGGAAATAAAACTACAGAGAAGATAAAAAAAAAGAATGTATACAGTTTTTTAAATAAAAAAAGAAGGGGATTCTAGTTTAAAATGTCTTCTAAATAGCAATTCCTTACAGAATCACTTCAAATTTCCTACTAAAATAGTATGAATCCATGGGGGTAAGGGAGACTGAAAACTCACAACAACACAATCACTATGGTTGGTATTCAACTCTCTGCCAGAATATGAGAGGCATTTCAGTGGTTATAAGAATCAGTGATTAGCAAACAGTTTAGTGCTTAAGATAGAGCAAGCCTAATAGTCTTGACAAAGGTGACACTTACCTTAAATACAGGTGGGAACTACATCATTACTATCAGCTACCTACTCAGAAACCCAGAGTTGTCACCTAATAGAAACTATGCAGTCCTCTCTCTACTGCAGAACCCTGCTTTGTGATGTAACCAAAGTATAAATAATCATCTTTCTTTCCCACTACATTTGGTGATAGCAGTTCCCAAGAATAGCATGGTAGGTAGAGATTTTGCCAGATAAATATGTCCTATGCAATATTTGGGAAATACTTATACTAAAAAATAAAAATTAAATTCTAATAAGTTAGAATTTTAAAAATTTAAATTCTAATTTAACTGGTTGCCATATATTTTATTTGCAAAATCTGGCCACTCTAGGAGGAAATAAGTGATTACTGACATTGATGATTATGTATCAGTGACAAGGACTCTCAGAAGTAAATTTGGAACAGGAAAGGAAAGAGCCCAGAATGCAGTAAATAGAGTTTCTCATGCACTTTTTTTGTTTAGACTGTCAGAGAAATTAATGTCCCTGTAAATCCTGCCTTAGAAGAAGACAGCCACACATTGACAATTAAGCCCAAACCTCTACACTTCAGTGTACTTTCCAGCAAACCAAAGAGTGAGCGAGAAAAAATGACACACACACTCTGTCTCTTAGCAGATCTTGGTATTGACAGATCTCTCTATTCCACATGATATAAATAAAATATAATACTGTAATAGTACCTTTGGGCTTGCAGTGCATAACTGTGTGTCTGTCACATTGTAGGGAGGTTATCTTCACTGAAGGAAGAAAGGAACAAATAAAAAATGGCAGAACAAAAGAAATAAAGATTTATCATAAAGATTCGGTGGAAGAAATCGCCACTTTATGCTCCCCCCCCACCAATACACACATACACAAGCATGTACACACATGCACACTTGGTCTTATCAATAGGTTGTAAGAAAGTATGACATCTACAAAACAGAAGAGATGGTAAGGAAAGAAAACTTTGAAAATAAAAAGGAATTGTGTAGGGTAAGGTAATACTGCAAATAAATTTAGCAACAGGAATAAAATCCACATTAAAAACCATGACACAGAGTTAAGTGTAAAAACTGCAAATATGGTTATGAAGTTGCATGGAAATGTTAAAATACAATTCTTGGAAGACAGTATTTAACATGAAAGATAGTGATTAAGTTTAAATCATTTGGGTTTATAAGCTCAGACAATATAAATAAATATCTAGAAGAAGGGCCATGTTAAAGATCAAGTACAGTCTTTGAAACGTTTAAGTGGAGAGTTAAAATTTATATTTATTTAAATTCTGAAAATAGGAACTGGAAAAAATAAGTTTAAATGTTATTGCAAACCTTAAGGATAAAAACAGGTAGATATAAAAAGCAGCATTATATCTTAAATTTCCCTGCTACATATGAAAACAAACATACAAAAATTTAAAGATTAAATAAAACTGATAAACATAACTTAAAACAAGGTGACTGCAGAAAAGTATAGTTAACGTGACGAATGTAAATATTTCAAGCTCTGAAAATAACTATTGTAATTGGATTAAAACATTTACTTAAATATGCTACTTATAACAAAGTTACCTAAAACAAAATTACACCTAGGAGAAAAGGCCATAAAATGTAAAAAGATGATCAATTATCTTAAAATCCCTATAATACTACCTAATGAATAGTATATTATACTAGATCTTCTAAAAGCAATTGAACAAAATATAACTGTAACATGAGATTTTAATTTACCATTCTTATTCTGCATGGATAAAATAGACCACAAAAAAAGTAACGTAGGGGTGGGGAAAGGCAGATAATTTGAGTATTGAATTTAGTACAATTGTACTAAATTTTGTACCTAACATGTATACTTCTTAAGAACATACATGGGATACTTATAAAAAAAACTTTAAACGCAATATATCCCTACATTTTAGGGGTGTTGAAATGTAACCACGTAACCTTAAAACGAATTATTCAGAATGTAAATTTAAAGCAATTAATTCAACTATTGGCTCATAAAGTTGCAAATTCAAAAATATTTAATGTCATTAAATATGATTTATTTTCAAAGATATTGAATATTATGAAGCATTCTTTCCTATTCTTTCAATTACAAAGTTAAATGAAACATATAAAACCCCCAAAAGTTAAAATCAGAAAGTAGGGTTTGTGATTTTTCCCATGATCTTACTTTTTTAGT
This sequence comes from Stenella coeruleoalba, assembly GCF_951394435.1. Taxonomy (NCBI): domain Eukaryota; kingdom Metazoa; phylum Chordata; class Mammalia; order Artiodactyla; family Delphinidae; genus Stenella; species Stenella coeruleoalba. The sequence continues at coordinate 134,811,158 of NC_137169.1, forward strand.
GTATAAACATGTAGGATATAAAGATTACAAGTAAATGTTTCCAATGTATCACTGGTTGGAAAGTTTTATAGATTTTTCCTTACATTTTTGTATAATAGTATGTGGAATTCATATGATTGGGCAAAATACTAAATGTCATTAAAATATTAGGATGAGACATACGTTACTTGAAAAACCACTTCCAAATAATTAACAGTAAAATTATGAGAATTTACCAGGATTATTTAAATAAAAGTTTTTAAAAATGAGGTATATTTTCTCTTTGAGCGTTAACACCTAGTTTAAAAATAATTGTAATAAAACAGCTTTATATCACAAGTAAGAACTATAAAATGAGTCAGTAGTGTTCTATGGAACATATATATAGTGTAGACTAAAAGGGGTAAAGATGGAACTAAATACTGTGCTTTCATTATGTGATTGTGCTTTCACATGTCGTTTAATTTTCCAGACAACCCTCATATAAAAATTCCCAATTTACAGATTAACAAAATAAAAACATAAACCTGTTGCCCTTTTGTTTACCCCTCCTATCCCTGAATATCTGTCCTTAAACTTATGCTATTGTTCTAAAATCACCTGTTGACTCCTCTGAACTATGAATGCCTTGGAGGCAGGACCTTTCTGCTTTCTATTTAAAATTTTATATACCTTATTTTATTTCTATATTTTTATTTGTCTTTATATTCCTAGAGAGAGCAGTTGCTCAGTCATCAAAAGCATCGGCTTTAGATTTGGGCTGCTTGGTTTCAAAGCCAGCCCTCATACCATTGAAAATATCGTCTCTTGAATGTAAGCAAGGAGACACGAATTGTTTCTGTTTTTGTCACTAACCAACTGTGTTACCTCAGATTTAGAAACTAATTTCTCAGACCTCAGTATCCTCTTTTGTAAAATTAAGGGTGCTCTAGATCTCTAAAGATCTTTTGTGTTATAAACTTCAAAGCTTGTAAGCCCAAAAGCAAAATGGAAAATGTCAGAACAAATACATGGCATGAAAACAAAAATCAACTCTTGTTAATTCTTCTATCTGCATTCTTCTGTCTTTTGTAAAAGTCACTTATAAATGCTTTTAAAAAATAATATCTAAGAATGTCTCATATTACTCTGTGTTCATTTGTACTTAAACATAAATTATGTAATAATTTCCCTTTTCTTCATCACTCCAATTCTTTTCTATTTTGTATATGTTATATTGAAGAGACTATACAGAGAATAAAGCTATTTTTCTTAGTTGGTTGATTTTCCATAAATCCTTCCATTAGTCTGTTAGCACATTTTACAGTCAGTGATAAATTAAGGAGAGTATTCTAGGTAGTGATTTTATAAATAAATAACCTAAATTAATTGAATACATCTATTAAACAACTCTATTTACATCTCTAATTTTGAGATTAAGCCATAAAATAAATTTAAATTTTTGTCACTTAATTCTAATTCATAATCAGATATCCATATGAATTCATACTTTATTCTTTAGTTGACATTGGAAAAATTTCAGTCAGGAATAAAATAGAAATATTAATTCAAGGCTTTAGGAATTATCGAAATTCAGGAAAGCTAGTTCTTAATGAGGATTGTATTATAATCTCATGATCATAAATAAAATACATGCTTTGTAACAATTAATAGAATTTATAAATAATATTTAGTCTAATAGTGCATTCGTGTTTGTTTCTATTAAAATGAAAAAATGAACAGAGCTCCTAGTTCACACAATTATTTACAAAAGAAGAAATAACAATTATGATTTTTTGGCATTCAGACAAGTAAATTATTTGATTAATTCTCTCTCTAGTTTCATCTTCCCAAGCATTCTGATACTTCACAGCCTTTATCTCTGTGGTCTTCTTACAAATTTAATTGCCAAAATTATCAGTGTTGTTTTCTTTGGTGCATTTGAATTGCTAACATGCATTTTTTTTTTTTTTTTTATTGAGCAGTATTCCAAAAATGCAAAATTTTAAACTAGAGAAAAAAGCTGAGTAATATTAGTTTTTTTAGGGGTTTCCTTGGCTTCTTCCTTGAGTGTGTGTGCATTGTGTGTATTTAAAAGGACTGTTATGAAAAAAAGTCATTTGCATTATATTTCTCATTGTAAGTAAGAAAAGGTCCTAAAATGGCATTTATTATGTCTTCTCTGCTTTAATATAAAATAAAGTAATTGCTATTTAATTGCAATACTTTAAAAAAATTTCCAACTTTTAAAAATTAGTCATAAAATTAAGATTAGGTTATTATCTCTTTTATTTTAACAAGCATGTAATATGAATTACAGTAAAAGATTACTCACGTTCATATTGTACCTTCCAAAGTTAAAGCTGAAATTTATACTGAATATTTATGGTTTTTAATAGAGTTTATTCAATATCTATAATTAAATCATTCTTTTATAGAAGTAACAAGTTTTATTTTTTTGAAATTACTTTTTCTATAAATTGCTTATTTTCCCTATTATTTTCGACTGGAATCATAATTCCATAATCTGCCTTAGATTGTAAAAATTATCCAGTGAAATTCATTTGGCCTAGAGAAGAGTTTTACATCAATTAATTAGTAATATTTATTAATGGAATTTGCCTCAGACTGAAGTGATATATGAAATACATAGATGTTCAGCAAATGTTGGTTGAAAAAAATTACTCAGAGTGTTCATATAGTCTTATTTTCCTTTCATCTATTTCTCTAAATATTCCAGTAAACAAAGGCAATGTAAAACACGTACTATTTATTATATCAAAAAAACAATATTTATTAATAAACCATTTTAGTTTAAGTGTAAAAGCTTATAACCTTGATTATAGGCACAGGAGACATTTTCATGCTCTTTGCTTACTATTAAACAATTATTAAAGCTTTTCTGAATGTTTTACCCATAGTCAAGAAACAGAGATTCCACAATATTTGGAAGTAGTTCACTTATGTAAAAGTTTATTGTGAAGCATTAGTACCTCAAAACCTCACTGTGTATGTTCCACAGACATACGATTACTTTTGTGTCTGTCTCTACTTTTTTTTAGTAATCTTCTCTTTTCCACATAGGTGCAGGCTCCCTGTTCTCTTCCTTTTTGACACAGTTGAAAAGAGGCAGAGAGAATGGCCTTGCCATTCATTTGCAAGTCCTTTTTCTAACAGACATTTCCTTGGCTGCTCACTTAAATAGATATTAGCAGCTCACTAATTAAACTACCTCCCTGTCAGCCTGAAATTAGCAAAGGCTCTGTTTGTCTGTGGCCTTGTATGCTGTCCTATCTTAAAGACACACACTACTATTATCCCAAAGCAGAATAGAACATTAGGTTTAAATAAACACACCCATTTAAAGTTACAAAGTATTTCCTCACAAAATATAATCTTTCAAGGATTATCCATTGTATAAAAAGTGCTTTTTATAGTCGTCACTAAATTCATTACACATAAGAATACTTTTTCACATTTATTATAAAAAAGGGATAATAACTTTCTTTGCATTTATCTTTTCAGAAGATAGACTGTTTTAAATATAAACAACAATTAAAATATAAATCGAACAATTAAAAATGCTCTTAATATTCATCTATTTAAATTAATGATATTTAGCTCATGCTGTATAATCTCCATCTGTAATATTACTGTCAAGTGGTCATCAACCCTTTCTTTAAATGTTTCCAATGATAGAGTACTCACTCCATCCCAAGACAACTGAATCAATGGATGAACACTTATGACTCTTGGGAATGCCTTCCTGGTGAAGAGCCAGAATTTGTGAGCTTGCGTCTTCTAACTACTGTACCAAATCTACTTCTTCATCGTTTATTTACATTATAGTACCCAGGTGTGCTATTAATCTTTAGTTTTGCAGAAATCATACTGCTCTGTGTATGGCACAGTTTGACTCTCCTACTGCTGAGAGGACTGCCTGTGTGTCCATATCTCATTGAATGTAATATAAAAACATTTTGGCCCCATTTGACAGATCTATCAAGAATTTTCTGTTCTTGAACATTATAATCCAACATCCGCTTGTATTTCAAATCTGCACATTTGAAAAGAATGGCTCGTATATATATTCATTTGCATTAGTGATAAAAAATTATAGATGAATAAGAGTGAAAACAGATCTCTCAACCACATCATGAGAAACCCTCCAAATAGATAAATTTCAGTTTTTGTAATGTTCAAAGCCCTTTATTAACAATTTCAAAATCCCAAAGTTCTGAAGATGAGCCTTTTTTCTCTTAGCACATTTAGTTTCAAAACCTGCCCTGCCCTGGACAGACGTGAGGCTATAGTTTTTATTTTTGTACTTAATGCAAATATTCATATGTTGCATTTTAGGGACACTGAGGTATTTAATTATGGGTTGATGGTTTAGACTCCACTGAGGCTATAACATAAGGTATATATACCTTATACTATATATACCTCATTTTCCCTCTGAAGTCTGAAAAACTCTGAACTCAGATGCATTTGACCTCAAGGACTTCAGATAAAGCCCTGTGGCTCTGTATTAACTTCCAGGCTTTTCTCTAGCTTCCCCATTAGGATATTGCTTTTGACCCTGTTAAAGTGTGAACAAGGCACAGTTGGATCCCACAGGGCGTGCTTCGTGGCCTCAGATATCAGGAGTTATACCGGGCAGCAGAGGATTCCTGGGATGAGAACCACTTGGGTAACCCAGGTGCCAGAGGCCCCTGGTCCCAGACTCATCCGTAAGGAGCCTGGTTCGCACCACCTATCAAACAAACCCCAATCCTCCTCCGCACCTCCCCTATAACACACAGATATTTTACAGAATACTGACTTATTTGATAATCTGTTAGGTTATAAATGCCATCTATGGAGGAAATTAAACAGATTTTCCTATTCTTCATTTTCCAACTTTTCAAACATGTATGAAATGCAATCTAGGACACTCCTTTTCCATTTTAAACATTGAAATTATATTTGCAGATCCTTATTTTTAGGTTGTGACCTTGTAATCCTTATACCCTATTGAAAAGTTCTTAAATCTTTTTTTTTCATTTGACCTTTAACTTAGAGTTAAACTACTTATTTTTGGGCATTATATTGATTTAATCCTGCTCATAGAATAGAGAGATAAAAGGAGCTAAGCATAGGATAGAAAATGAATTGGCATTATAGAACTAAGGTTTCAGGCCTGTATCTATCATTTAGTTTTTGTGTAAACGTATACAATTGTATCACCCCTCCTTGTCTGTGAGTCCTCATCTAGTAAATGAGGATGACAGGAAATTCTGTAAGTCTATTTCTCACCATGAGATTCCATTGAAGCAGAGTCCTTGCTGGTGTCTTTTTGACAGAAGCTATTTCATAATGTTAATGATCATGAAGGATTTTATCGCTGCATATAGAAATTAAATGTTTGTAAATATGCCGTAGAACTGACTGCATAGTTTTTCTTTAGGATCAATATTTGAATTTGTTTTGAACATAGTTTTGTGATTTAAAGACTTTTACTTAGTGAACATTGTGTCTGAACATAAAGATCTCAGATTTTTCTAGAATTTCTAAAGTTCATGTGTAATTTTTCAAGATAAATAATCTTAGTTGCTTCTAAAAGGAGAATGATATTGAAATAATGTAAGCTACATGAATCAAAAACTTAAATCTGTTGGAAGGTAATGAAATTTCCATTGTTGACCCTGCCATGATAATTTAGTTACTATGTAGTTTTAGCAAATCATGTGAGATATTTTTTTTATTTTATAAAGAATCCAAATAGTTGCTTCCTATAATCAAACTGTAAACATTCAATGAATGCATTTTACATTATATTTTACCTTTCAAAAATGCTTTTTGGTATCTGCTTAAAGAATCGTAGTCTAGTAAGATTCTTAAATGTTATGTTATATTTGCATATTTCAGATTAAAGCAGTTTGATTCAAAGTATTTTTCTGAAAAAACTAAAGCATTGTGAGTATTCCTTTCATTTCACCAATGGAAAAATTATTCAAATGAGAGTAAAAATATTGGCTCAGGACACGGGAACTTAATACCTTGAGTCCTGTTTTTGTCCCTATTTGTGGACTCAGGTGCCTTATTAGAGGAAACAGGATTTATTGTTGATATGATATGAGGTTAGGATTATATTTCATAAGACAGATTCTCTACCTCTATTTCTGGCATTTTAACCATCAAAATTGGGCTCATACTTTAACCCTTCCTTGGCACTCTTCACATTTTGAGTTTTACTGTTCAGGCCTTACATTCAAGTTATCTTCTTTCTGCTTCTGGCCTCAGTAATACTTATAAATTAGATGATCAAACAGTTAAACATCTTTCTACCATTAATTCATTCAAAATACACACACACTCACACACACACATACACACACATCTTATTATAGAAAATAGTAATGAACTGGTACTTCTGTCTTATTTTATTTTTTTTTTTGTGGTACGCGGGCCTCTCACTGTTGTGCCCTCTCCCGTTGCGGAACACAGGCTCCAGATGCACAGGCTCAGTGGCTACGGCTCATGGGCCTAGCCGCTCCGCGGCATGTGGGATCTTCCCGGACCGGGGCACGAACCCATGTCCCCTGCATCGGCAGGCGGACTCTCAACCACTGCACCACCAGGGAAGCCCCGGTACTTCTGTCTTAGAAGAAACTTTTTTTTTTTAACTGAGGCATAATCGATATATATATATATATATATATATATATATACACAATTGATTATATATATACTTGATTATATTAGTTTCAGATGTACAACATTATTATTTGATATTTGTACACATTGCAAAATGACCACTATGATAATTCTAATCAACAGTCATCACAATACGTAGTCACAAAATTTTTTTTCTTGTGATGAGGGCTCTTAAGATCCACCTTCTCAGCAACCTCCAAACAAGAAATACAGTATTATTAACTATAGTCACCATGCTGTACATTACTCTTGATCTGGATTTTGACATATCCCTTATATTTTGTTAAATATAAAGGAGTCTTATGCCATGCTTTTGTTATTTTAAACTTCAAAATAAATTAAAACTGGAAACTAAAACCACATTAGGGTACTGGAGTTATATAAAAACACTTTATATTAATATAGCCAATTTCAGCTGAGATAGTCTTCATTTCTTCTTTATTGTAATATTCATATGAACATCATGCCTACTTATGAGCAAGACATTTTTCTTTCCTTGGAAGAGTAAAAAGTAGAGTGTACGGGAAGTCACTTTCACCTTTACGTCTGCTGCCCTGAATTATTTCAGAGTCAAAAGGAAAGAAACATACTCACTTCCAAGCCTCTCTCGTTCTATGTCCACACACACACACACACACACCCTCTGAATATGGTACCATTAAACAAAGTAGATAGAAGGTATGATTTCAAATCAGAAAAGGCTTGGCCACTTCCTCCTTTGCCATAGGCAACCAGGGCAAAAATGAATATAGGTGAATCTCAAAAGTCTAGTGAAATTGGTCTTTGGAATCCGAGGTTGGTGGATCCTGTGAAGAAGAACAAGGAACTCCTACAACAGGGCTGGCGTTAACCTGTCTTTTACTTCTGTGTCACTTAGATTGCATTGATAGCTAAGAGTGCATCACTGTTAACCTTTCTTGGGAGGAAACATCTATTCTTGGTGGGTGCCCAGCTCCTCAGTGGCAGGGGTAATGACCTGTTTGTATCTGTGCTGGACCAGCATGTATCTCATACAACACTGCTGTTCACAATTCATTTAAGGAGTTGGATTTAGTATATACCAGCATTTTCTAAATGTGGATGGAATCTTTGCGAAAATCATCCCAGTGGTTTTAAATATGAAGGTACATAAGGGATTTCATGTAAAAATGCATAGGTAGCATAGGCTACCAGTTTAATCTAACAATGGAGTTCTACCGGTAAAATGTAAGTTTCCCCAAAGTAAGGACATATGTCTTTTTGACAAAGTAATTCTGAAAATATTGTTAATAAAAACTTTTGTGGCCTTGATTTTAGTACAGTTTACATACAGAGAGGGGTGATAAGACAGAGCAAGAGAAGAGAAATAGAGAATCATTACAGGGTCATGTCATCTAGTGTCTAAAATGAATATACGGCTTAAAATTATATTTAGGGTTCATTTCTATGTTGTTTTATAACAAAATAACAATCTTTTGATTACTTTTGTAATTTTTGTTGAAACATCTAAAGATTGTACTTAATATTATACAAGGATCAAAAAGTGATTCTAAAATAACTCTTGGACTTTGAAGAGACCTTAGGGATTATTCATTTGGAATCTCCTCATTTTACAGTTTTGATTTTATTATAATATCTTGAGGAGTGAAGCATATACTTTCACAAAATACCACTATATAAGTGTGGCCCCCTAAATTTGTTTTAGATGACTTCTGTAGTTGCACTATATATCTTACAAGGAAAAAAATTATAAAATCCTGTGGAGCATTATTTTTTTAAATATTTACTTCTCCTCAATGTATTTTATTGTCCACAGTTTATTAATGGAAAATTAAATGGATTAATTATATTTTGATATAATTTTAAACAAATTGTATACTAAGAAATCATTAAACATTTTCAAATATAACCACAAAAATTACCTAAACAAATAATAAAATTGTTGAATGCTGGCTTCCAAAAGTATTATCAAAATAACCCTTTGATACAACAAAGCTGACTTTATTCCTACCATCATAAATGAGTGTTTCTAAAATAGAGATTTAATAGTGTCTCAGAGAAGAGAAGGTAGAGTTGGAATATTTCCAGTTTTGTTTCAGTGGGTCTTTCAATGTGGGTAGTGAGAGGCTTGGATTGGATAAGGACTGGATAAGATTGGATAAGTATCCTGGCTCTACTAGTTTAGGACTAATGGACAGAGCAAAGGGAGGATTTTGAGAACAGGTGTTGAGTATTGGTAATAAACTATTGTTTGATGCTTTCAATTGAGGAGTATATAAGTCTATCAGGAAGATCCTGCAATGGACAATACAGTTATTTGTAACTTACTTTCCTGGGTAAGAATTTTTTGGAATAATAAGGTTATATTGATGAAGATGTTAGTATTTGCATAGAGGTGGTTCTGTCTCAGAACTCTGTTGTTTATTGGAGATGGACAAAAAGTAGCTCAGAAAGGTAAAATAAATTACCTATGGTCTTATACTGTATCTCTTTGGTGAGCAAAAAGACTAGAGCCCAAGTATTTTCATGTATGATGGGCCGTCTTGGCACTTTGCTGAAGAAACCAAGTCCAAGAAACTTTCTCTAGCAGATTTCACCTGCAGTTCCTAGCCTAGCAAGTGAGGTCATCTAAATTTTTAATAAAAATTTATTAATATGAAAAACACTATAAAAACAAGCAGCCACTTTAAACAATACTGGTTATACAGAACTCTTTGAGCAGTTCTCAGTTAGGTGAAGATTTGTCTTCATTAAAAGGATAGAATTTATATATCTTATATTACAATATGATATATCTTACACATAACATATATGTATATATACACACATGTACACACATGTGTACATATATACACACATGTACATACATATACATACATACATATATGTATATATATTATATATGTATATTATATATTACAATATATCTTATATTGTAATTGTTTATCTTACAGAATTATCTGAGACTGTGAGCTTCCTGAGAGCAAATATAATATCCTATTTATCGTAGTTCCAGTATGTAGCACAGTCTTGCACATAATATATGCTCAATAAATACAATAAATGCTTCCACCAGATGGCACTGAGCTCCTGTAGTTCACACCAAGTCATTTGCTTGTTTGCAGCCACAGACAACTGAGCCGTAAACTGAGACTAAGTCTCATGTTTCTGTTTGCTTAATAGGATTTTCAGTCAAACATATTGTTCTATATTTATTATATTGCACAGGACAAATTATTCAGATAATTTTTTTAGGAACAGACAATTTTATTTAAGAACAAAATTTTAAAAAATGAATTCTTAAGCACTATTATTTGTCTCACATATTTGCCATTTATAATTCAAAGATGTTAAGAGATGCAAATTTGGATCTCCTGTTTGCTCTTCTTTTGGGAATGATAATTTAGTCTGGGTAAATTTATCCTGTAAGGTACTGGTACCATTTGTCTAAGAAAGTGATGGAATTATTGGCCTTCTAGGAAAGATTATTGGCCATATAAATTTTAGGATCTTTAGCTCTAGAATTGTCCACCCCAAAATTAATGTAAGTACACCAGGACAAAAAGAAAACGAAATTTCATGCTTCTTCTGATTCAAAAATATTTAATTCCCATTTATCTATATCTAACTAAGGTAAATTATTTCCCCAATCCATGCATGTGTTAAAAGATTATTTTATAAACAGGGTATGACTTTCATAGACATATGATAAACACATGCAAAAATTTTATTTAACTCACTAATTAATGGGGAACTAGTAAGAAGTTATAACTGGTTCAAAGAAGAATTCAATCAGGAATACAGAAATGAATTTACAAATAGTAAGTAGCAACGAGTAACTAGTTTATTCCATGGTGGAGAGGGTAATTGTCTATCTTACAAAAGCTATTTGCATGTCTATGAGCAAGAGTCATTTGCATTGCTTTCAGTTATCTAAAACTTGCAGAGTTATGAAAAGCTCAAAGGCTATGGAAAGTGCAGAGTCCTCATAGAATAAAATAACCCTAAAAGGTGTGCTTGGGCAATGCTACATTTTCCACTGAAGACACCCAGTAATATTTCTGGTGTATTTCAAAGTCATTTGTATTTTGTTCCTACACTCTCCCCTTACTCCCTTTGTGATCATAAAAATCTCAATGTGAGATTCTTGATTGCAAAAAGGTCTGCATTTTTTGATTTGGCCTGACCATTTATATAGGTGCAGCATGGATGTTAATTTTCTAAAGAGGCCTTGAATTTGCTTGCAATACTAGAGGTATACAATACTGAGCAATCATTAAGGCCACAAATTTAATTTCTGTCTGGAAGTTTTTAATAAATCTTGGATTGCACTTTTAAAACCCTTTTACCTTTTTCTATCCCAATACTTGGACGCCAAGTCCAAGAAACTTTCTCTAGCAGATTTCACCTGCAATTCTTAGCCTGGCAAGAAGAAACCTTCCTTACCACTTATAAGCCTTGAACCTTGGAAGCCAAGTATTAGGCTAATTTTCTTGGAAAGTCTTTGTGAGAATTGGTCCCATAAGGACAGCCACCATTTGTTTCTTAAGTAAGAAACCTTGTTATTCCACTAATATGACACTTCAATAAGGCTTTGATTATAAAATTGAGTTGCTGAATTAAATCCTGGTAAGAAAGAGGGCAGACTTTTACTGACCAATGTGAATAAATATATTGTTGTGAAAAGAAGACAGCAAGAGAGATTCTGAATTCTGAAGGGTCAGTGAGAATCAGATGTCATTTAAAAAACTTTCATTTTAGTTTGCAAAACATAGATTATAATATTGTTGTGGGTTAGATAGTTCAAGAAGATAGACTTCCTTCTATATCTAGAAGGTTGAGCATTAAAATAAAATAACAAATAAGCAACTATAAAACAATTTTTCTCATCTCTTCACTTATTCCTATGTAATTAGCTTTTGGTCTGCTGGATCTTGGGTTAGCAGTCTCAGGAAGCTATATGCTTCTCAACTAAAGAAGTGTTCTGAAAATCCTGACACAGTCCACGATCTGAAAGTTGTCTAAGTGACGTCTATTCAGAACCCTTAGCCAATTTTTTTTTCTTTTTTTTTTGGCTGCATTGGGTCTTCATTGCTGCACAAAGGCTCTCTCAAGTTGTGGCGAGCACACACACACACACACACACACACAGCCAACAACCACTGCTTTAGGGCAAAACTAATTTTTCCTTGAAAAACAAAAACACATACACAATTATATTTCTCTGCCACTCTTGCTCCTAGTATGGTCGCTACCACTTATATAAATTATAACTTTTAACCAAAGTAACTAACTTCTATTTCACTGAAATCTGGATAATTGAGAATTTCCTGTCGTATACAAACTATTTGGACAGACTAGCAAAGCACGTGACTATACATAATTCTTCTTATAGTACATACATCCCTTTTTCACTTTTTTTTACAGTGGCAAGAATTAACATTTCCATTAACGTGACCAAAAGATATAGCCTTTAAATTGTAAATATGAATAAGGAGCACAAGTACGTAACGGGGCAATTACAAGAATGATGTCTAGCTACTCACTAGATAATCGGAGGTCAGAAGATAATGGAATGGGGTATATTGACAGATAGGATAAAATGTTATCAGGTTGTGACCCTTCCTGTAAGGGAAAGAAGTGGGGAAAACTGAGAGAGGAAAGCTGGGGAGGGAGGTATTAACAATGATGATAGAAAGGAGTGATAGTTCTAAAATGTGATACTTGAACTGAGATCTGAAAAGTGAGCATGCACCGTACAAAAGCTGCAAGGAGAAAGAATATCCCAGGCAGAGGAATTGCAGTTATTCATCAGAGAAAGGGCTTGGAAGGCCTTGGAAAATCAGGTTCGTGGTGTTAGATGAGGTTAGAGAGACCTAGAAGCTAGATCTTGCGGCTTTTGAATGCCAGAGTTGACTTCAGGTGTATATTCTAAACACAAGGAGAGAATGTTGATAGCTTGTAACCAGAGGATAGTGGTTGATCTGATTTACTTTTTAAAAGATTATTTGGCACCATGAAGATAATGGATTAGGGAGCAAATATCAGTAGAAACAAGGATAGCAGCTGTGAGACTTACAGTAGTATAATGAAGAATAGATAAAGATGTGGATCCAGGGTAGTAATAGAATACATGTAAATTTCTCCACTTCTTTAGTTCTAATTTGGAACAATATTCCTAACTTCTCAATCCATTAGGGGTGATCCTGTTAACAAAACAGCATATTCTAAAATGTTTGTTAGTCTGTATCTCTTCCTTTTAATAAATTTGATTTATTTATTCATGTTTATCCAATGGGTCATATAAAGTATGTGTTTTTCAGAAAAATTAAAAGCAAACATTATAAACTATGTTCATAAATTAACACAAATAGGTCATCTTTTGCTGCTGTCCCCAATACTGGATGTGACCATTATCTGTGAGCTGTTGGTAAGTTGCAACATCTGGAAGGTTAATGCTGCAGGTCTATTCCTAATTCTCATAGCAAATGCAAGAATTTCCTCAGATGGATTAAAGTAGATTTCATCTGGGAAGTATGAAAACAGGTTCATGCCTCTATTTAGTCCTGTGGAGGCAAAACCTTTAACAACCACATCCCACCTCTTGTAACAGGCAGTAGAATTGCCAGCAAAAGCAGATAGTTCTTATCTTATTTAAGAAGTGTTCTGCCCTGAAGCCCCATGCTTCTCCGTTGTACTGTTGACTTTAAAATTAATGGCAGTTGTTATTAGGCAAAGGATAAGTTTATTCGAGGTAACAGAGGAATTGCAAACTATGGTGCACCACGAGCAAGTCCAAGGAGAGAAAAGGGAGGCTAGTTTTTATTACGTAGGTTCTTGGAAGAAGTTGTTTTGAACAAAAGTTCATTGGAGGAGAAGGAGAGTTCAGGGTTGTGGCAGTTGCACATTGGTTGCAAGTAATGAGCAGTTTGGTCTGAGGAGTGAGGTAGTCTTTCTTCCTTTGTCTGTGTGAGTTGAGACCAGGGGTAGGTATGGGAAAACTCTCCTTCCCAGCTTCCCAGCTCCATTTTAAACCAGATTTCCATTATCTATTTTCACAATCCTAAAACACTCATAGAGCCCTGGAAGATGGAAGTTTCTGATGGTCAAAGTATAACAAATAAAAATCATGCTTTTCACCATTCTGTGTGTGATATAGATTCTTAATGTCACCAATTTTGAGTGGCCCAGAAAGGTGAGATGTTTGCTCCAAATTCATAAATTGTCAGCTGCATATTATGGTTCTTAAAGTATCTTATTTTGGAAATAGAAGAACTGTATGGCAGCTGGGCATTCCATTGTTTCCATTGCAGTAGAATTCCATGACTTTAATGTTCTGTTTAAGACTTGTGATATCTGTACTTTAAGTATGAAGGCTGTGTTTAATGGAACATAATTTGACTTCTGTGTGAATGAGAGCAGTACTAAGGTGTGGGTAGAAAGGTTCTGTTTTATAGAAAACTACTGGGATTTACATATTTTGATTTGCAGTTTTGATTATTTCCAGTGTATCTCTCTTCCCATTTGTGTGTGTATGGATGACCATGCTTTGTTACTGTATTCTCCTATTACCTTCAGTACATCCTTTTTAATGGCATTATTTGGTTCATATTTTATACTAAAAATGAATGCCTAGGGCTTCCCTGGTGGTGCAGTGGTTGAGAGTCCGCCTGCCTATGCAGAGGACACGAGTTCGTGCCGCGGTCCGGGAAGATCCCACATGCCGCAGAGCGGCTGGGCCCGTGAGCCGTGGCCGCTGAGCCTGCACGTCCGGAGCCTGTGCTCCGCAACGGGAGAGGCCACAACAGTGAGAGGCCCGCGTACGGCAAAAAAAAAAAAAAAAAAAAAAGAATGCCTATTAGGTCTCCTGGGTTTATGTGCAACTTAATTTTTGTTTTTGTTTTTTCAATTCTTTCAACAATACAGGTAAGTGTTTGAACGGCATTTCAGAAGAAAATACGTTATATTGTAGGTTAATACTCATATAATTTGTATTAACTGACAGAAAAAGAACTATAATTATGCAGTAGGAAATTCTTGAAAGAAACCATGGTTTACTTGTAAAGTTTATGAGTACATTCATTATCCCGTGACATAGTTTTTATTGAAAATGAAGTACTAATCAATTTTAGTTTACTATTTTGTTAAAATATTTATTTTTAAGTAAGGAGTAATAAAATTTACAAAATAAAATTTCTGTAAGAGATCTCTTTTAAACTTGCATATAAATATTTGAGTATGACCTATGTAACAGAACATCAAATGCATTTAAAAGTCAGTTAATTAAGCAATAGCCATGCTTATTTTATTATTTAGATAAAATATCCATTAAAATTCCAGAACTATTTTATTTAAAAATAATAATGTTATGAGAATTCAGGAATGTACCATACTTTTAGACATGGCCGCTCAAAGTAACATTCTAGTGAGAGGGATAATACATAATATGTCATAAATTATCTATTTCCTGAGATCTCTCAGTAATTAACATATTATCCTGTAGTTCTATCAGACATATGACTCAGGAATAAGTTTTCTGAGAAAAAAATACTTGTAAGGTTATCATTTGAACAGGATAAACAGATTTGAGTAATTTATAGCACCATTAATTTGACTTATAAATTATACAGTGGGGTTGAAGAGTTTTATTTTATAGATTGGCTTCAACAGCAAGAGCCACAACAGTTTTATTCCTTGCCTCATAAAGCTAAATTATGGGTTTTTGTCAATACTTCAACATTCCACACCAAGAAAATGTGGTATCACCACTGCTTTGTATCTGATGATCTTTAAGTGTCATTGAGAATTGGAAATTATCCCTTATAATGGATGAAGTTGCAAAGTTTAGATATGAGAAACACATATAATACTAAAATACATTTTAATTATACAATTTAGCCCAAAGGTTCTAACCTATTCCCTATGCCTGCTATTCCTTCTTTCCCCCCAAATTGGAACACTTTGACTTTTATCCTTTGGCATAAGCTTATTCAGCCCTTCTATACATCTTAGCTCAATGGAAAGAAATGTGGATGGTGGCTATAGACCGACATTGTAGGACTGAGCCTTTCCCCCTGTATTTTTCTAGTGCAACTTGAATTAC
The DNA here is from genome assembly GCF_951394435.1 of Stenella coeruleoalba. Taxonomy (NCBI): domain Eukaryota; kingdom Metazoa; phylum Chordata; class Mammalia; order Artiodactyla; family Delphinidae; genus Stenella; species Stenella coeruleoalba. The sequence continues at coordinate 134,826,897 of NC_137169.1, forward strand.
ATATGCTCAGTTCTGCTAACTGGGATTCCATCTTGTTTCTAGGAGTCAGTAATAACCTGTACAGTTGTAGTGGTACTTAGCTTACTGCTGTGGGTTTTTGTTTTAGTCACAGCATTAATATTTCTCTCTGTCTCATTTTTAAATCCTACTGCTGGCAAATTTGCAAATGAGGACCAAAACTGACTGACTTCAGATGTTCGAAAATCTTATCTTTCTGTGATTCACCTAACCTCTGATAAAAGTCGAATTTTAAGTAAACGTCTGTATTTGGTGATCAATTGTTACGAGGAAAAGCAGGAGAGATCAGGCTAAAGTGAAGTAAAGTTTTGTTAGTAATGTCCCTAAACCCTCCAAAGTATAGGAAAGTACCTGTAGACATAAAAGATCTAGAATCTTATGTTATGCTGTAGTTGCTATGTTCATTAAGTATATCCTTAAGATTATGAAAATATACACTACTCACATAGCCCTTTCAAAAACAGGTAGACAAAATTAATTATAAGATCTTTAGATAGTTATAGTTAAAATATACATACAAGAAGAAATGAACAAATTTAGTATGAATCAAACAGTGCAAATGGATATATGATGAAATATAGGTCTCCATCCCACTTTTGAATCTCAGTACACTGGTTCTCAATTTTTTATTAGAGGCAACCACAGTTTCAGTGTATATAAGCCTACCATTTTTTTTTTGTAGCGGTTGCATAGTTTTCAGTACATGTAAAAACACAACTTATTAAACCATTCCTCTAGTGTTGACATTCAAATTCTTTGAAAGTCCATATTGAAATGAAATATATCTTTGCATATATATCTTTTTTTTTTTTTTTTTTTGCTGTACGTGGGCCTCTCTCTGCTATGGCCTCTCCTGCTGCGGAGCACAGGCTCCGGACGCCCAGGCCCAGCGGCCATGGCTCACGGGCCCAGCTGCTCCACGGCACGTGGGATCCTCCCGGACCAGGGCACGAACCCGTGTCCCCTGCATCGGCAGGCAGACCCTCAACCACCGCGCCACCAGGGAAGCCCTGCATATATATCTTTGTCCACATGCATCAGTATAGCTGTAAAATAAATGTTTATAAGTGGCATTGTTGATGAAAAATGATATACCTTTAAAATTTTGACATGGCTTCCAATGACCTTATAGGTTAAAGTGATACCTGGGTGTTTAAATGTGTTTGTCTTTATTATGAGTGAGCTTACAAATCTTATATTTTCTTTTGCTAAAAACCATCTTTTCATGACTTTTGACTCTTTTTATTATCTTTGAGCAACTTCCATGTTTAAAAAAGTGAAGGTGATGTTATGAAACTGAAGGTGATGTTTCAAAGAAATGGATAAACGCATAGATTAATGTGTAAGATGAGAATGTGAAAAGAAGTATTTTAGCAAAAGTGCCAAGAGAGGAAAATAGATTTGGTGTTTTATCCTGTCACTCTTGACACAATCTAGTGTCTTTAATTCAAAAGCGGTCATCTAATTACCAAATCCAGTGACTTCTTCTCAATTTTGTGACAGTGGGGGAGTAGCTAAATAGCATAATAATTAAAAAGCATGGCCTAGGTTTGAATTATGGTCTGGCCACTTCAATATCTCGGAACCTTGAACAAGTCACTTAAACTCTCTAGTTATCTGTATTATTGTCTATAAAATGAAGATAATGATAGTATTTACCTTACATATTTTATGTGATAATTCAACTAAATGATGTGTCAAGAAAGCACTTGGTGTAGTGGTTGACACAAAGGAAGCGAAGTTGCTATCAGTATGAATATTATTGGCATCTTGTCAACGTATCATTAGCTGCTCTTGACCACACCTTAAGGTCCACACTCATTTTTCCTTTTAGTTAATAGTTATAGGTACTTGGCTCTTCTACTTCTCTGATAACTCTTACAGTTTCTTTCTTGATCCTCTTTCATCTGTTTAGTGAGTATTTCTATTTTTGGAGGCTATCATATTAGATATGAGATGAATGTTGCCTAGTCACAGTTCTGACCATGTTATCACTCTGATTAAAACTTCAGTAGGTCTTAATTACCAGTAAACTTATTTTTTGCTTTTTTTTTTGTTTTTTGGCTGTGCCACGCAGCTTGTGGGATCTTAGTTCCCTGACCAGGGATCAAACCTGGGCCCTTTGCAGTGAAAGCGCAGAGTCCTAATTACTGGACCGCCAGGGAATTCCCTGATTTTTGAAACTCTTCTATGAGCTATCCCAGAGTTAAAATCCAGGGATATATTGTGCAGAAAGAACACCAAATTTAGAATTGAGAAATGTGGTTTTGAATTATGGCAATCAAAATATGTATGAATTTGTTACACACTAGTTTATGTCTGTAGAAAGCAGTTTTCTGAAGAAGCTGTAACAGATCAAGGTGCATCAACTAGAACTCTACAAATGTATTATAGGGGTCATCTAAACTTCTAGGGTGTTTTGCTTTTCTATGGTCATTTTGATGATAATTTGAACAAATCCATAACGCATACTTATCTAAATTATTCCTTGTAACTGTGTGCTCATATTGACAACTATTTTGACATGTAATTTGATTAACAACTGTTTTGATAAAATTAATAACAGATTTGATAATATATAGAGAAAATAAAACAAAAAGATAAAAAGAAATAGGAGATATGATATATTAAAATTATGTGAAAATTGATGAGTTCAGGATGCCTATTATCAACAAATCCAGTCTGTTCTACTATTTTTCACTATCTCTACCTGTGTGGTGATTAAACACCTGCATTGTCTCAATGGCACCTTACTTGTTTCTGTTTCAACTCTTGCCCTTTTTCAGTGTATCTTGACTTAGCATCAAGAAAGATTCCGTTAACATAGAAGGGAAATTAAGTAATTCATTGGCTCCAATATCTCCCAGATTTTCCCATCTCACTCAAAATAGAAATTAAAACTGGTTCATTGATATATGAGTATTAAGTGAACTGGTCGTGGATCACTTTTCCTACTGTTCCTCACTTACTGAGCTCCAGTTCTCTTTGCCTTCTTGCTTTTCCTAGGACTATACCAAGCACACTACCTCAGGGCCTTTGCATATTCTGTTCCTTTCCTGGAATACTCTTTGACCAGATACTCATATGGTTCATTTTTTTACCTTCTCCTGTGAAGTCTTTTCACTGAAGTATTTTTGCCTTTTCAGTAAAGTCTTCCTGATCAGTTTACTTAAATTTGGTACCATTTCAAACCTCTACACCATCCTCCCCTGACTCATTTTTCTCAATAGCTTATTACTTGTCTGTGTCTGCCTTTCCCATTGTAATACAAAGCCCCCCATTTGAATGAAATCTCTGTGAATGGCAAGGATTCTTTTCTAGTTTTTCACTGCTATAATATGTGGAAACCTTAGTATACTATGTGCCATGTGCTAGGCTCTTAATGTATTCTGATTGAATGAATATATGGAAACTAGCTAAAGAAGTGTTTAATACACAGCAAGTAGTCAATGTGTTTTCTCTTATTATTTTTAGGATAAGGTTAAAAAGTTGATTTTGAACAGATTTTGTGATCTTGAATCTAAGATCTATGAGTTTTTATTTTAACAAATATTTATTGGGGAACCCAATGGACTGCTTTAAGCTGTGCTTCCAAAAGTTTTATTTGGAAAAGATTGATCTTTAGAAGGGAGTGCATATACTTAGGGAGAACAAAATGTTATCACAGTATATGGGAAAATATTAAGATCTGCAGCTTTAAGGTAGTGGCAAAAATAAAGGAAATATATCAGGGATGATATCTTTCAGAGGTAGAATTGATATCTTATATTTTGGGAGTAAGGAAAGGAAGCAGTAGACAACTTAGCCAAAATGATTATGATGATAATGATGTAATTAAAAGAAATAGAGAATGAAAAGTATATTTAATACCTTGAATAATTTGATATTTGGTATAACAAATTTAATATAAAAAGACATCTGGTGGACTCCTGGCTAATATTAAAAAAAGAGGTAAGTATTGGGGAGGGTGTGGAGAAATCAGAACCCTTGTACACTGTTGGTAGGAATGTAAAATGGTACAGCAGCTTTGAAAAACTGTATGGACATTCCTCAGAAAATTAAAAATAGAACTGATCCAGCAATCCCACTTGTGGGTATATATCCAAAAGAATCAAAATCACGATCTCTAAGAGAGATCTATGTGCCCATGTTCACTGCAGCATTATTCCCAATAACCAAGCTAGAGAAACAACCCAAATGCCCATTGACAAATGAATGAATAAAGAAATGCACAAAATGGAATATGATTTGGCCTTAAAAAAGAAGAAAATACTACCACTTTTGACAACATGGAAGAAATTATGCTAAGTAAAATAAGTCAGTTATGGAGGGATAAATACCACATGATTTCACTTACATGAAGCATCTAAAATAGTCAAACTCATAGAAGCAGAGAATACAGTAGTGGTTGCCAAGGGCTGGGGGTAGGGAAAATGAGGACTTGTGATTCAGCGGGTATGAAGTTTTGATTATGCAAGATGATTCTAGAGATTTGCCGAACAACATTGTGCCTACAGGTAACAATACAGTGACGGCATTTTAAACTTTATTAAGAAGGCTGATTTCATGTTAAGTGTTCTTACCACAAAAGGCAGAAACAACAACAAGAACAGAAACAAAAACCAAAACCAAAGGACACAATGGACTCTGGGATATGTCTGTTACCTTGATTGTGGAGATGGTATCAGGGGTGTATGTATAATGTTCAAACTCATCAAATTGTAAAGATTAACTATGTGCAGTTCTTTGTATATCAAACATACCTCAAAAAAAACCTGTTTTAAAAAAATGAATGAACAAAAGACATATTTCAGACAACATTTTCAAGAAGCACTGCAGAGTCAAGAAGAAAAGAGAAAGTGTGACAAGGTTAACAGAAACTTTTTTTAGCAGGAGGAAGCATGAGTATGTTTTTTTTGGTTATGTGGTATTAACAATGGAGAGGAAGTGATAGAGCCAGAAAGCATCCTTTTCCTGAATTAAAAGCACAAAAATCCCCATTCATAATATATTTTAGTATCAATAGACATATTGGCTTTCTATTGCTGCTGTGACAAATTACCACAAACTCAGTGGCTTAAAAGAACACAATTTATTTTACAGTTCTGGAGTCAGACATCTAAAATGGGTTAGAAGGCTGCATTCCTGCTTAAGGCTCTAAGGGAGAATGTATTTCCTTACGGTTCTTTTTTATAATGATATGCAAATATTTTGCACACTCAGTAATTTGAGAATGATTATTAGCTTTCACAAAGTAATTCCCAAGTGGACTTTTTTAAAAAGCAAACTTCCCTTACATTCAAAAGTAATGAAATTATTTTATAAATGCAATTTAAATTCAACTATTCCATGTAGTATATCATAGAGAGTGATTCTTTTTCTTTTTTTTTATATCTTTATTGGAGTATAATTGCTTTACAATGTTGTGTTAGTTTCTGCTGTACAACAAAGTGAATCAGCTATATGCATACATATATTACTATATCCCCTCTCTCTTGAGCCTTCCTCCCACCCTCCCTTTCCCACCCCTCTAGGTGGTCACAAAGCACTGAGCTGATCTCCCTGTACTATGTGGCTGCTTCTCACTAGCTATTTATTTTACATTGGGTAGTGTATATATGTCAGTGCTACTCTCTCACTTCGTCCCAGCTTACCCTTTCCCCACTGTGTCCTCAAGTCCGTTCTGTACGTCTGCATCTTTATTCCTGCCCTGCCACCTGTATTCATCAGTACTGTTTTTTTAGATTCCATATATGCGTCTTAGCATCCGGTATTTGTTTTTCTCTTTCTGACTTACTTCACTCTATGACAGACTCTAGGTCCATCCACCTCATTACAAATAACTCAATTTCATTCCTTTTTATGGCTGAGTAATATTCCATTGTATATATGTGCCACATCTTCTTTATCCATTCATCTGTCAACAGACATTTAGGTTGCTTCCATGTCTTGGCTATTGTAAATAGTGCTGCAGTGAACATTGTGGTACATGTATCTTTTGGAATTATGGTTTTCTCAGGGTATATGCCCAGTAATGGGATTGCTGGGTCATATGGTAGTTCTATTTCTAGATTTTTAAGGAACTTGCATACTGTTCTCCATAGTGGATGTATCAATTTACATCCCCACCAACAGGGCAGGAGGGTTCCCTTTTCATAGGGAGTGGCTCTTGTTGAAAGCAGGCCTTCAAATTAATTTTGCTTGTATGATTTATTTATTCACATGTACATGTAATCCTTCAATAGTCTTATTTTTAGAATTTTGTGTTAATACAACATGGGTGCATACAGAGAGCATTTTAAATAGTTTGAAATTTAGGGGACTTTGTTATTTTTATAAGCAGATGTAATTACTTGTCTTTTTTTTCCATATAAAGCACACTGTCCAAATAGTAGAGAACACATTACTTGGGCTGACACTATTTAAAAGTGTGTCTTGTTCTCCACACCCATAGTTGAAAGGTATAGAAGTGTTTTCTAAGCTCATCTGAAAATGTATTCTATAATAAAGTCTTTGATTTTAAGAGTCTAACATTTTAAAGCTAGAAAAAAGAGTAAACAAATACATAGATCAAATGTAAAGACAAGAGAACCCATTGGCAGGAAATTGAACATTTACATAGTATTCTCTGAGGTTCCAGGTAGTATAGTGGATATTTTATATTGTCTCTTTTAATTCTCACACTAATCCCTGAAATAACATTTTTTTAGACTTCCCTCCGCAAAATGGGTATTAGACAAAGTTAAGTAACCTGTTTACAGCATAATGCTCTAAATATTAATCCAAAACTCAACATTATATAGCCCTTAAGACAAGTTTCTATTTTTCAATTAGTAAATTAATTAGTATTATGTGGATAATTGTAAACTAATGAAAACTATAAAGAAAGCAGAGTGATTTGACTGTCTGAAACAAGGCTAGGTATAAGTATTTAAATTATAATACTTCTATAAGCCTACCACTGAGAGACAAGTAAATTTAACTTGTGGTGTTTTCCATCCATCTAGTATTTTTACTGGGCATATACTACACAATTGAGATTATGTGTTTTTAAAAAATCTTACTTTTTTCTAAATTTTATATTATAAACACTTCTGTTATTATTATGTTCTCTATAGTAATTGTATTTAATAAATGCATTCAATTTAATTAGGTCACATGCCCTTTCATAAGGAATAGGAAAGTAAAACGATAGAAACTACACTATATGAAATAAAATTACACATAGATTATATATTATGCATTAGTGTTGCCATACATAGCAACACTTCTATTTTATTATTATAATTTTATGATGGGCATGGTGTTAAGATGAGACAGAATATTTTAGTTCCCTCAGAAATAATCCTGAAAATTATCCTCTGGATTTAGATAAATATTTCTCTTATATAATTTCAGACAAAAGGATACAAATAGACTTTTACAATCTTCAGATTAGGTTGTAATAATGAAAGCAAGTGTGCGTCTTCATTTTTGAAACTTCACGTTATACATATAAATATATAACTGCAGATCTTTTTTGCAGTACTGACATTGCATATGCCAATGCATTAAAATTTTTGCTGATTAAAAATAAAATGCTGGGCTTTTCATTATTTACTGGCTTTTCATGAAAGTCAGATTTATTGGCTTCCTGTTGAAATGAATACTGTTAAGAGAGGAAGATTTTATTGCAATAATTTTGTTTGAGCCATTTAGCTTTCAGAAAGGCACAAATCAACATTGTTTGGGGCTAATGGTTATTGATTTGGAAATAATTCTGACAAGTATGGTTCCTTAAGGTCAAGCAAAGGTTTTGCCTACTTAGCTCTTGTACAACGTTGTGCATTGCCTGAGCCTCTTTTCATAGATCAACTTTATTTGGTTTGCAGTTCATATTTCCAGTACACGTGGTGAAATGTTAGTCTTTTTCATAATATGCACTATTGCCTTGTTAAGTATGTTGTTGCCGACTCATGATAGAAGAAATTGCCATTATTTGCAAGTTAAAGATACAAACTTCTTTGAAACAAGCGATTTTTGGCCCTCACTTTCTTAGTTCTAGCACACTGTCAGATTTCTTCATTGTTTAAATAAATTGGTCACTGGAGATTGATTGAAGATGTAAAAGCATTGTTCATTTATTTTTAGGAGATATGCTATGCTTATTTTGAGGTAATATCTGTGTATTTGCTAGCATCTGTGAAATGTTTAAGTTATTTGTATTGCCTTGATATTGTTAAATCATTGCAATCCACAAGCATTCATTTTTTTTTATCTCATTAAGACTTTTTGCCATCTAAGGTTTTCATTATTTTCCATGCGTGGAAATTGTTCTACAGCACATCTAATTCATAGGTTTCATTCTTTTTCTGACCTTCAGACTATCACCTTGCTTCTCCTTATTTTAAACTTTTTTCTTTTCCTTTCCATTCTAAGATATCTTTCTTAATATTTTCCTCCACGTCCTGCTACAGTTATTTGAACTGCCAGTTCTGTTTGTATTTGCCTTCCATCTGATTTTTATTTTATTATTGCAATTCTAGTTCCCTAGAAGTCCTCCCTTCTCTCATCCATCTTCCCTTAATCACATCTGTTTTCTCTCTCTGGCTTCTTCACCTCCCTGGTGTGCTCTTTTAAAGAGGCCGTGTCATCTTACATATGTCTCTGCATATTACTGGCACAGTACTGAAATTTCCTTCTGTTGTTAGACAGAAGCATCCTTTCTAAAGATGACTTTCTAAAGCTAACATCCCTGATCTTCCGGATTTAATTTTCCTTGATCTGTGGTATTTTATAGAGCTCCTCTATCATTTTCACATGATCTAATCTTTAAGTTCTAAAAAGACTGAATGTTTACAGATATTTCTACTGTACATGCTGTTGCCATTCCTTTCTCATATGTATAGCAAGAAGGTAGTCTGTCATGCAGTTTCTAGACCAAACTTTCTATCAGCCAGTTCTTAGTGGTGCAGAGTTGGAATGTTATCATAAGCCATTGCATGGTTCCTTGACAATCTGAATTAAAAATATGTATGACTCTCTAAAGTCCCTATAATAATATATTTTCGCTGAGGTATAATTAACATATAACGTTATATTAATTTCAGGTATACAACAGCATGATGTGGCATCTGTATACTTTGCAAAATGATCACCATGATAAATCCGGTAAACACCCATCACCATAGATGTTACAAAAATTTTTCTCTTTTTTTCTTGTGTTGAGGACTTTTAAGGTGTACTCTCTTAGCAACTTTCAAATATGCAATACAGTAGTCTTAATTATAGTCACCATGTTGTGCATTATATCATCCTGTCTTATTTATTTTATAACTGGAAGTTTGTACCTTTTGACCTCCTTCTCTCATTTTTCCCCCACCATCCACCCCTCTAAAACTATCAATTTATTTCTGTATCTGTAAGCTTGGTTTTGTTTGTTTGTTTTGTTTTTTAGATTCCACATATAAGTGGGATCATATGATATTTGTCTTGCTCTGCCTTCAAAGTTCATCCATGTTATTGCAAATAGCAATATTTTATTATTTTTTATGGGTAAATAGAATTCCATTGCATATATATATATCTCACATCTTTATCCATTCATCCATCAATGGATACTTAGAACAATGGGGAAAGGCCAGTGTCTGCAATAAATGGTGTTGGGAAAATTGGACTACATACAAAAGAAAGCCACAATATACATAAAAATTAACTCAAAATGGAGTAAAGACTTGAATGTAAGTCCTGTAATGACATATTTCTAACAATATTAATCTCCTACTCTCCCTGACTGTATTGTTCTTCATACAGAGAAACTGCCTCCCATTTTAAAATGCCTGTCTGCCAACATCAGGTTGTTTTCTGAGCCTTGATGTCTCTGAATAGATATAGAAAGATGAGGAGGGGGCAGTACTTACGATTTTGAGTGACTAGAAAATAATAACCATTAATGTACTTTATGTTGGCCTCAATACTTTGGCTGTGTAACAGCACGTTCCAGAATACAGTGAAGTAATATTTATAGCACAATTTAGGGTAAAGTTTAAGACTCAAGAATTTTATGCATACGTAAGTAATCTTTCATGGAAAAAGGCAGGAGACATATTTTTAAATCTGTAATAAGTCGGATTTATTTATTTGGATTAATAATACAAAAAATAAATCTCACATATACCTACTTAAAAAAGGAAAATCCTGTGTATGGAACTCTCACCAACTAAGAAGTTAAAATAACTTAATATCCAGGATGCAAAGTCTATAAAAGAACAGGTTGTGAGCAACACCGAAACTAGGTTAACACAAACTGACTTCACATTGTTCAAAATTGGGTGGCAGTGATATAAAATTATAAAATCCCTTTGAGAGACAAGAAAAAGCTGCTATAATAATAATAAAAGAAAATAAAACTCTTATGTCTGACATAAGTGGCAGGAGGTGTGTGTGCATATGCTCTGTTTCTGGGTTGGAGGAGTAGAGGGTAATGTGTGAAGTCAAAAGTTTGACAGATTCATTTGTGAATAGGAAAATATCAAAAGAAAATATTTTATTATCTTGTAATATTTAATCTTCAAAATGTTTTAAGTTATGCTATATTGGATGCATAAATGTAAAGTATAAGTAAACCTAAGTTAAAAGGATTGGCAATATTTTTCTTGTCAAATCGCCAAATATGTAAAGTTACAATAATTTTTTGCACAGTAGGAGTAATTGATCTATCTGATGCCAGTTCTTAATATTTATGGAGGGAAAATTTTACACTATCATATGGATAGATTTAAATATTTATAATTTTGGTCAATACCCTTTCTCTGATTTTAGGCTAAATAAATACAGAACTCAAGTCAATGTAGTGGATTCAGCTGCCTTAGAAAGACTCTGGTCCACCCCATCCTACTGAAATGTGGGATAATTTGTTGTTGTTGTTGATGATGAATTGAAACATACAGCTGTGAAAGGGAAATGTTCAGCTTTCAGAAATGAAGTGGTCAACCCCCATACAAGAGTATGAAACAATATTTAAGCCTTCATGACTAGATTTGGTGCTCTAAGGACACCCCATCCAGGGAAATATATCCTCAGACATTACCCTCCAGGGAGCTGGAACTGACCAAAGCATAAAGAGCTGCTCATCTAAAAAAAACAGTATGAAGAAGGGTCAAGGGTCTAGAAAAATTCCTCCCCTCTTTTCAAATGAGAAAGATCAATGGAAATTTGCTGCTTGCCTGGGCCACAAATGAAAATAGGTCACCTTTCCAAAGCCAGATTAAAAACTCTTAATATTTCAATTATTGTTTCAATCTACAAAGTAATACGTTGAAACAGGGTAATACCCTAGCATTTTAAGTTTTTCTGTAAAAGTTACTAGTTTTTCCAAATGAGATATGTCGAAAAAGATTTTTTAATATGGAAAGCTGTTTCAATTGTCAAAAATTGCAAACCTAAAATACATGCTTAACTAAAAATACTCAACATGCTCTTTAGTTTTTGAAAGAGATTCAAAATTTTAAATTCACTCTTTCCCGCATCCCACTCCCCCCAAACTGGACTTCAACTCTTATTTCTGGAAACTAGGCCTAGAATATGTGATATTTATGGGAGGAATCAATCACTTACAAATTCCAGAAATCCTACAGCTGCTCTGGTTTTCACTACGTTTCTAGTTACCTATCACAGTGGGGAATGTTTATAATGAATTTGCAGCATATGTTCTGAATGTGTTATTTCTCATGTTGACTCCTCTTCAGCAGGTGTCATTTTTCAGTGACAGTTACTTTTGTGGTTTCTGAAGGTTTAAATAATTTAATAATATAGGATCTCATTTTCTGGTGTCTTTTCTGAGTTTCAGAGAGAATCTGAGCAGTATGATCTTCCCAGTTCTAGATTAGTTCGTATATTCAAAATATATCCATCTCTATACTGACAATCACTTGTCAACTTGATTCTAAGAAGAGCAAAAGCACACATTCACTTATATCACACTGGTCACAGTTAAGGGTTGCAGGCCTAGTTCTAAATGCTTCACACATTGTCTTTAGTTAACTCTCAAATTATACCATGAGTTAAGTACCACTATGATTTTCACTATACAGATTAGAAGGCTGAGATGTAAAAATGTTATGTAACTCACCCCTGATAGACCACAGGACTATCAGGTGGCAGAGTTGGGACATAAATTCAATCATCTGATGAGATGTCAGGACTACCTTGAGAAACATGGACACAAAAAGGCACTTTCTAGAAATGGGTGCCAGATACATAATTCATTGAGTAGCCAGAAAGACATAAAGGCTAAAATGGTTTTAAAAATAGTGAAGAATAGGGCTTCCTTGGTGGCGCAGTGGTTGAGAGTCTGCCTGCCGATGCAGGGGGCATGGGTTCGTGCCCCAGTCCGGGAGGATCCCACATGCCGTGGCTGCTGAGCCTGCGCGTCCGGAGCCTGTGCTCCACAACAGTGAGAGGCCCGAGTACCGTAAAGAAAAGAAAAAAAAAAAAATGAAGAATAAGAAAATAATGTAGAAAACATCCATGAAAGAAACACAAATGAGTAATAAAAGTAGGGACTGGGATTTTGACATTGTGGACATTATGTTAAACACTACATACTCGTGACCATTTTTTACTCTTTCACAATCTGTACCTAGTACATTTTTCAGAGGAGGAAACTGAAGCTCAGGGAAGTTGAACCATTTGTTTGAGGACACAGAACCAAGTGGATAGTATTGCCTGGATTAAACCTACATACCGTGTTAGTCACAATATGACTATAAAATGTTTTCAGACAATTATAAATTTTTTAAAAAGTGTGTAACAACCAATTGTTTGCAATAGGGAGTAACATATCTTGTAGTTAACTCTTACTTTCTAAAAACTTCACTACTTTGGACTCAGAATTGGTGCTTATAATTGGAGTAGTTTTTTCTCTTGAAACTAATTCCATGTTTGTTTGACAATTCAGTTTAATTACAGTCTTGTGGAATTTTGGATTAATCTGGGACTTAATGCACAGAAATGACACTGAATGTTAAAGTTTTAGAAACAACTTAAAAATTATTAAATCATTTGTTTTTTAAAGAAGCAGTTTTTTTTTTCCTAAATGACTCTGGCATTTGCCTTGTGATAGAATTCCATATTTTATTACATTTAAGCAAATTAGACACATCTATAATGTGGTTATATTATACTCATTTTGATTATTGGAAAACTGAACTTTTTCTGGTACTGTAAATCTTGTAGTATTTAACACACTAAAGCAGACATTACTTAAAAACAAACAAACAAACAAAATAACCCCCCAAACTCCCAGTTCAGCATATTTATATTAGCACCTTAAGAGGTTTTACTCTCTTCAGTTCTTTACATGGTTCAAACCTGAAAGTCAAGATAACATTGAATAAATGAGAAAACTAAATGTTTAGGTTGTCTATGTCTCCAATTATGAATCTGAAATTATCTGTATTATTCTGAACATAAAAGCCAAAACGAGACAAATTAGGCATATATTCTGAAAATTTATGTTCACCAAATTCACACACACCATACACACACACACAAACTTGTGTTCTGGGTCTTCATTATTTTTTTTTTTAACATCTTTATTGGAGTATAATTGCTTTACAATGTTTTGTTAGTTTCTGCTGTATAATAAAGTGAATCAGCTATACATATACATATATCCCCATATCCCCTCCCTCTTGCGTCTCTCTTCCACCCTCCCTATCCCACCCTCCATCCCACCCCTCTAGGTGGTCACAAAGCACCGAGCTGATCTCCCTGTGCTATGTGGCTGCTTCCCACTAGCTATTTATGTTACATTTGGCTTTATACGTTTTTAAATCATATAGGCAAGGACACAGAAACTTACAACATTTTAGACAAATGCTATCACAGGCAATATGTATTATCCTTAAATGCAGTAATGTGCATATTCTGTGATTTAAATGAAGAACAAGTTGTTTTTAAGGCAATATAGTAGAAAACATAATAAAAATGTGTACATTTTGAAAAAATGTCTTAGAATCATTATATTATTATCCAGAAGTTTTATGTGAATATTCTAATAAGTATTACCTTTGATAGATAAGTGTGTAAAATGGTAACCAAATTACACAGTAAGAAATTTCTTGTTGAAGCAGTTTTTTAAAATAATTTTCATGCTTAAAAAGTATTTTCACGACATTTACCATGAATTCCCATTATTCCTAATATTTTCCAAATCTAGTATTTAAATACATATTATTTAAGGTGTCAGTATTCACGCAATCACATTGCCATACTTCTTTCTTAACTTTTTAATAACAAACAATAAAATAGATAAAATTTATAGACAGCTATAAATAAGTACATATATATATTGGAAGCCTCTTTATTTACCCTTATTATGAAATCTATATTTACAGTGCCACTTACCATGGTCCCCCAGTTATGATTGCAGAGCCCTATCTCTGCCCTTTATAGAAATAACTATAGTCTGTTCTTTTGTTGTTTGATGTTTGATGTCGGTCCCTTTTCTTAAGAAAACATGTTCCGTGTGTGCAAGGCCCAGCAGTTTCTATTCAGTTTTATAACCTCAGCAGAGTGTCTGACACATAGAAGGAGTTCAAAAAATATTTTCCAGAACATTGACTGAAGGAGTAACTTTGAGAAACTTTAAAAACCTTGAAAGTTACCAACATTAAAAACAAATCACATTTGATAAATAATGTAAAGAATATGATTAAATAGAATTGCTGAGTTTTTAGTCATCTTTGATATGCTAATGATACAATATTAAAGAAAAATAACTACAGTAATACTATCAATGCTGTTGGATTGCAACCACAGCTTCAAAGATTATTTTAAAACCTGAATAGATAGCTTCATGCACCAAAATGTTGAGTGGTTCATTTTAATCAGTGGGGAAACATGGGATTATTTTTGTTTATTAATACTTTTGCACTTTCCAGTAGTATTAACATTGTTATTACTCATCAGGAGAAAAAAGAGTATAAATACTAAATTTTATTTTTCATTTTCAATTAATTAAAATAGAATATCTTTTTTCTCAGAGTTCAAGTTAATTCAGTATAAATAAGGAGTTTTACAATGGTACACATACATACTCAGAGAGTTAAAAATCCCTCTGATTACAAACTTTGACATTCCTGAATGTAATTATACATTACTTTAGATTCATTTGGGACACAGTTATTATAAATTCTTTTATAATATAGGATTTGAATATTTCTATCTTAAATCAATCATTAATTCATGCTTGTAGTTATTTGTCTGTTATTTACTGTGTTTTACCATAAGCTAGAAGAAATTCTGGTTTCTGGGATTACCACAGTGGGAAAAAACAAAGATAAAAATGTTTTTCCTTATGGAACCTCCATTCTAATTAAGGGTATATAGTAAAAAATGGGTAAATGGGTATATTCATATTGTGTTGTATGGTGATAGGTATTACAGAGGAAAAACATGGCAGGTCCAGTGGATAATGTACATATGTATATGTGTGTTGTATGGTGGTAGGTATTATGGAGGAAAAACATGGCAGGTCAAGTGGAAGGGTACGTATGTAAATGTCTACTGAAGGCAGGGCCTGAAAAGAACTCTTTGAGAAAGTCGTATAGAAACTGAAGAAGTTTTATATCATACCTCCAATTTGTTCTTCTTAGCAATCCCACGGTGAACTTACTGAAAATCAGCTTTGTTAATCCAGCCACACATAATAGTCTATCCAAAGTAAAAAACAAAAATGCTTATATATAAATTTATACAGTGATGCATGCCAATTATTTCTCAATAAAAATGGAGAAAATAGTGGAGAGAGGTCTGGGATATATATCAGTTGATTATTATTTTCCAGAAATAAATCTTTGAATTCATTCACATAATTTGAAGCTAGAAGTGTTGTGTGGGATTGGGTGTTTTTGGAAAAACATGTGTTCTTCCAAATATGGCATTACAATTCAGTGTGTCATCAAGAAAAATAAAGATGAATTCTTACCTCAGAACCCTACATAGTTTTGCCTTTGTTACTCCTCCAAGTATGTTTCTGATGTAGGCCATCGTTTGGGTCCAGCCAAGCTTGACTCTCAAATGTCTTATGCTCATTCTAAATAACAAGGTTCTACTCAGAAATTTCTTTGTGACCCATTATTTTCTTCTTTTTAAAAAAATTTTAAATTAAATTAAATTTAGTTTTTTATACAGTAGGTTCTTATTAGTTATCTGTTTTATACATATTAGTGTATATATGTCAATCCCAATCTTCCAATGCATCCTACCAACACCCCCACCCCCCCTGCCACTTTCCCCCCTTGGTGTCCATACGGTTTTTTCTCTACATCTGTGTCTCTATTTCTGCCCTGCAAACCGGTTCATCTGTACCATTTTTCTAGGTTCCACATATATGCATTAATATACGATATTTGTTTTTCTCTTTCTGACTTACTTCACTCTGTATGACAGTCTCTAGATCCATCCATGTCTCCACAAATGACCCAATTTCATTCCTTTTTATGGCTGAGTAATATTCCATTGTTTATATGTACCACATCTTCTTTATCCATTTGTCCGTCGATGGGCATTTAGGTTGCTTCCGTGACCTGGCTGTTGTAAATAGTGCTGCAATGAACATTTGGGTGCATGTGTCTTTTTGATTTATGGTTTTCTCTGGGTATATGCCCAGTAGTGGGATTGCTGGGTAATATGGTAATTCCAGTTTTAGTTTTTTGAGGAACCTCCATACTGTTCTCCATAGTGGCTGTATCCATTTATATTCCCACCAACAGTGCAAGAAGGTTCCCTTTTCTCCACACCCTCTCCAGCATTTGTTGTTTGTAGATTTTCTGATGATGCCCATTCTAACTGGTATGAGGTGATACCTCATTGTAGTTTTGATTTGATTTCTCTAATACTTAGTGATGTTGAGCATTCTTTCATGTGTTTGTTGGCAATCTGTATGTCTTCTTTGGAGAAATGTCTGTTTAGGTCTTCTGCCCATTTTTGGATTGGGTTGTTTGTCTTTTTAATATTGAGCTGCATGAGCTATTTATATATTTTGGAGATTAATCTTTTGTCAGTTGATTTTTTTGCAAATATTTTCTCCATTCTGAGGGTTGTCTTTTCGTCTTGCTTGTAGTTTCCTTTGCTTTGCAAAAGCTTTTAAGTTTCATTAGGTCCCGTTTGTTTATTTTTGTTTTTATTTCTATTACTCTAGGAGGTGGATTGACCCATTATTTTCATATGAACAACAACATCAAGGAAACATTAAAATTCTAGTCATTTCTCATAAGAATTTTGAAATAAAATATTAGAACTTTTGGAGATAAAAATACAATGACTACAGAATATGGGAATAGTGATTTCAGGACTCATGAAATCTTAATAATTAGAACATACCCTTTATGTTGTGTGGAGTCTAAACAGAACAAAATGATATTTATTTATGTAATCACATATGTAACCAATTTCAAGAAATAGAGGTAAAATTTATATCATAGAGAATCAATTACTTTTCATAAAATGTCTTTTGTTACTACACATTATTATGGTCATATCATAGAATCTCCTTTAGTCTGACATATGTATAATGATATATTTCTACACAAGGTTGAATAAAATCAAGTATAGATTCATTTTCAGTATCATTTAAAAAAATACATCTTCAACAGTTCATCGATCATAGATGGACTAAGGAATCTGCCAAAAGCCAGGGTTACCCTAAAAGCGCAGATGCCATTTATACCACTATAAATAGCAGTAAGAAAAAAAATTCTTGTTCGAGTACCCTTTACTATTTTTCATAGATAGGCTGCTCATTATTTTAACATTTCCATCGCATCCAGTCCACAAAATAAGACATTCGCGATTTAAAAATTCACAGTTGTTGGGAATACATATGAAAAAATGTAGTGATTAGCAGTTTATTGGATTACAGTATGAATAATTTAATTTCTAATTACAATTAGCATTAGGTGAAAGGTTTGTGCCATTGTCAGTAGAATAGCTAGTACCAAGATCATATTTGTGTCATTCTTTTCATATTAAGTGAGAATCATGCACCTATTATATTGCTAACGTCATAAGGGCAGGACATTAACCCCTTTTCACTCAGGAGGTTTCACCGAACAAGCTTGTTCTGACATCTTTCAGGTAACTAAAATAGAAACCTTTAGATGGTGGAAGGACTGAAATCCCTCTGGAAGCACGTCTTTTGCTAACATCCTCCTTCCGGCTCGGCAGTCTATAAAATCTCAACTGTCTTTGCTGGACCTTTGAATGAGATAGCTGTTGTTAACTGAATAAGTGACAGGATTTATGATCTTTCACTTTGAAGGAATAAAAAGATTTTTTGCCAAGGATGATGGTTTGACGACATTTTCTACAATTGGGGGGCCAAAGTGGCCATTTTTCTAAACAGTAATTTGTCAAAACCTAACACTTTACTGAAATCATGTGGGTAATTCATATGTTAATTAGAAATAATCCAGTGCTGCGACTGTGACTCTAACTATAAAATGTGAAACATTTTTTGAGATTAAAAAATTTGGTTAATATAGGGTTACAAATGGATAAAACCATTTGATTTTAGCCTGCTTTCATGTGGAAGGTGAGAAGTCTGATCTAACTGCATTTACTACTAAAGGTTTTCTTTTTCCCTTTGGGCAGTTACTGCATCCTTCCAAGCTCTGACAGTCTCCAACCTTTTCCCATATGTCTTATACACCTGTTCAGGATGTACATTCAGGGCTGGTAACACAAAGACTGTTGAGTGAGTGTGACATGTTTAGGCAATTGAAAACATAATGGTGACCAAATGATTGACAGAAGAGGTCAACTCCGTGGACTGGAGAATTCTTAGAGCTGCTTTGTGTGTCCATCATTGTTTCAAGACACTAACACATGCTTCTTCTTGAAAAGCTTTAGTTGTTAAGACATTACCACCTGCAAAGCCATCTGTGTGCTTATTGAAACTTATTTAAGATTCATATATAGATTCATTATAAAAATCAACTTTGGCCCCCAAATTTGGTTTGCTTGCAAACATATTACACCGACACGGCTGATATTTTTAAAACCTCTCAAGAGAATCAGATTATTTCAAAAGTCAGAATGCTTTCAAATGACATTTGCATATTAACCTGGAAATATTTTTTTCTTAATAAAGAATTTGTTTTCTTGTAGCTAGCATTGGCCTATACACCAGCATTTTGCATTAACTTTGTTTCTTATGGCCACTGTTCTCTTTCTAGTTTCTTAGGAACCTAAAATGTGTGTATGTGTGTGTGTGTGTATATGTATTTATACATATACTCTAAGACTAGGAACCATACAGAAAACACATACAAAAAACTGTGTGTGTGTGTGTGTGTGTGTGTGTGTGTGTGTGTAGGGTTTGCCATCTTTGTTCACCTTAGCATCGAGTATCAAAATTTGGTATAAGCTACTTCTGCATATAGTTTTATTTCAAATATCCATTCATTATGATAAAATATTTTTAAAGCTAAGTTTAGATGGAAATGTCACAGGATAGGTACTTGTATTATTCATCTTTAAACTCAATTATAAATATTACTAAACAGATTTTTTATAAGTATGAAGGATGATTTAAACTTAAAATTCATATAAATTTTTATTTTGTTCCTTTGGAACAAAAGTAACCAAAAGTAACATACTGGATTTAGTTTTCTTAACTCTATTAATTCAGTAAGAAATTGGTGAGTATGCAATGACTGAATTTTTATTTTTGAAAATTAGTTTCAGAGTTATGAGATTAATTTTAACTTTTCTAAATGTAATTCTGTCAAAACATTCAGTTTTGTTCATTTTCCCTTTTGATCATAAAGGAACTTAAGTAATTAGAGTTTTGTATTATTTGAAGTTTAAAGGATGGATATTGATTTTAAGATTTGCTTGCTTTCTTAGACAAGCTAAACAATCTATAGCTTACAAATGGGTACTTACATGGAAATTGCAGAATAATTCTAATTTTCCATGAAAATTAGAATAGCAGGGTCTCAGATATTTTACAAAGAATGATTTGTATTTCAATAAACTTCATATGATTTAGTTTTTCATAGAAAAAGTAAACTCTCAGAGGTAAATTTTGAATAAAGATCAATCATACCTTGGTTTGGGTTTGACAGGGAAATAACGAGTATATTAAAGGCAACATTTTTTTCTTTTTTAAATCATAGCTGGGTTGTGAAACCACAGGATGTGGAGTATCACAAAGAGGCTGATTTTGTATTAGGTTTGAAGCCCCAAGTTAAAGCAGCACAAGTCTTGGTTGGCAGGTAGAAGGCGGATGAGAGCCTCATAGGGGCTTACACTAGGTTTTGATGATTCTTGCCAGTGTCTATTCAGTTAGTCTCTGAATATGGTTCATTCCATGCATTCCACAGTCCCTCTCAAACTGATGCCAGACAAAGCATTCAGGTTGCAAAATTCTGTAACCAATAAACAAGCTAAGGGTTTTTTTGCTGTATATATTTTTTATTTTGCAGATTTTGGGTAAAAAAATCAGAGATATATTTAATTTTAGGATAAGTTATACCTAAAAGGATTTATTTTTCAAAGTTTTAAAAGTGATTAGTTTCTTTCAAAGAGGTATATGAAAAGATGCTCAACATCATTATCAGGGAAATGCAATTCAAAACTACAGTGAGATATCACCTTACATCTGTTAGGGTGACTCATCAAAAGAAAAAGATAACAAATGTTGGTGAGGATATGGAGAAATTGGAAGAATTGTATACTGTTAGTGGACATGAAAATTAAGCAGCAGTTAGAGGAAACAGTATGAAGATTCCTCAGAAAAACTAAAAATATAACTGCCATTGGATCCAGCAATACCACTTTAGGTGTACATACCTAAAGAAAATGAAATCAGGATTTCGAGGAGGTATCTGCACTCCCATGTTCATTGTAGCATTATTCACAATTGCCAAGATATCAAAACAATTCAAGTGTCCATCGACAGATGAATGGATAAAGAAATGTGGTATATTCATACAATGGAATATTACTCAACCTTAAAAAACAAGAAGATCCTGCCATCTGGACAACATGGATGAAACTGGAGGACATTATGCTATGTGAAATAAACCAGTCACAGAAGGACAAATACTGCATTTCCAGGTTGTTTTTGTCATGAAGAACAGAGCAGAATATTTAAGAAGTATTTAGATAAATGTGCAAGGAGACTCCACACTCCCACTGCAGGGGGCCCGGGTTTGATCCCTGGTCAGGGAACGAGATCCCACATGCCACAACTAAGAGTCTGCGTGCTACAACTAAAGATCCCATGTGCTGCAACTAAGACCCGGCACAACCAAATAAATGAATAAATATTTTAAAAAAATGTGTAAGGAGAAGGAAGATAAAAATTCACTTAAGAAAGAGGAAAAATTGCAAAAATACAAGATACAGAAAAGAGAATTTTAAGTAGGGTTATACTAGGTCACAAATGCAGTGTGAGTTGAGTGATATTTTGGTGCACTTAATTAATTCTCTAAATTCAGAGAAGAAACTTCTTCTGACTTTATACTATGTATTTTATCCAGCTATCTTTCAATGGATCAGGACCAAACTGAGTAATAGCTATCATCTTGCATTCTAAAAGGAGACAATTATTTTTGTGAGTTTTTATAAAGAATGACCCACCCATAGTTTTCAATATTTCTCCCACCTTGCATCATCTTCATATTATCAAATATGTCATATTTTTTTACAGTCTAGGAATGTAAGATTCCTTTTCTCGTATTGAAATAACTTTTGCATTTAAAATGAGAACAAGTTCTTTTTTGAATATTCTGTATTTTTGTATTGCTTGCTACTCAAATCCTTCTGCTTTAACTTTAGAAAAAGGCCAATTACAAAGCACTAAAGAAGAAAACCAAAAGACAAACAAACAAACAAAAAAACAGGTTAGTTGAGGGGCCAAATATGCTTTTATAAAAAATAATTAAGACATCTAAAATTTTGACAGATAACTTCCTGGGAAGTACTACAATAACAACAGAAATATTGTACAGGTAATAAGTAGCATTAATAGTTAAATATCTATACGTTGCTGAGTAGGGTTTTCAAATAAATGTTAGTAGACAATTAGGCATATTGTGTTGATCAAATTTACTTAGATCTCAAAGAGTTCTGCCAAAGTCCTTAATATATAGAGTAAAACAAATGCACAAGATATGGAATTCTATATGCAATTTTTTAAAGGAAATGAAATTCAAAGATGTAGTTTTGCTTTACTGACTCATTTCATAGTAAATTATCTTTTTAAAAAGTCAATAAATAGGTATATCTAATATTAGAAAAACCACCTTTCAAGTGAGTTTTGTTTACTTTAACTTGTGATTCCATTTTAATAGATTTTTCACTGTATTTCAGAAAATCTTTTCTGTTCACTTGAATTTAGCGGCATTTTACACAACTCTGAAGTGTCAGTTTCTTAGCAACAAGAAAAAAATGGGGATTATCATGAAACTAATTTTAGTTTCTGAAATAAGTATATCAATAAACCTTCTATTTAATCTCCTACGTATACTTTCCTCTGGTTTAGGTACAACTATGAATCTAGAGATAAAGACAATCCAAAATGGTTTTGCTCTGGAAGAAAATCCTATAGGTGTTTCTACTCAGTAAGGTTTTTCACGTTCAAAAATACAGGTCATTAACCTGTGGCTAAAGCCTTCAGTTCTGGAGTAAGACTGTCAACAGCTGTAAAATCTCAGACAAAACAAATTGATACTCTCTAAGCTTTAGCTTCCTTATTGGTAAATGACGAATAATAATAATAATAATGTTTGGATTACATGGGATAATGAGCATAAGGTACATCACAGCGACTGGAGTATATTTAGTGCTGAATTAATGTTTGCATCATTATGACCCATCTCAGATTCATATTAGAGACATCCAACAGGCCATGGTGGTCAGGAACATCCATGGACACCTGCTCCACTACAAAAGTTTTTCAAGTATTATGCTCATGTGTCTATGTTCTACTTCTGTTTTTGAAACGTAGTTCAGATGAACTCCAGGTGATTTCTTAAGCACACCCAATGTGCCAGCAGCAGTTATGCTTGGAACAAATCTTATAAGGGGAGCAGTTATGCTTGGAATAAATCAAAAAGTTCCTTTTCTCATAGTGCTCCTGGGCAAGGGGCAGCTAGGAGCATATAAGCAGGATTAGCATCCAGTGGACGTTTAATAATGATAACAGATTGAAAACTGGGCAACTTAAAAATAGGGAGAAAGCAACTTGTGCATTTTCACAGCAGAGCTAAGATCTATGTTTTAGCTTTATATATTTATACAAATATTTCCCTGTTGCAGATGTGGAGGAAATATAAGCAAACACACACACACGTATATACATGCAGAGAGCAAATAAATCTTTGAAGAGGTTCTTAGTTCTTGAGACCACCTAACATATTTGTGTATTGAGTTGATCATTCTTTAATCAAGATTTTATTTGGTTTGCTATAAAAGTTAATTTAAAAGACATTCAACGGGGACCAAAATTGGCTTTAACTTCAGGAACATACTGAATGTGACTGAGACAGTAGGATGAAACATGTAAAATAAACATAGAAGTATAGGAAGGGAACATTGTTTGAAGATCTTTTTTTTGATACTGAATTATATTTAGATTCTCTTTGATATTATGCTGATATTAATTTGTTGAGTAATCTTTTAATTTAAAAGAGTAACAATTACATTTATATTAAAAATGCTCACTAGTATGCTTATTTAATATTCATTTATACTTTGTTTTGTTTCATTTTGCTTTATTTTCTATCAGTGATTCACTAGAAATGAAGCAATTAATATTAACCATTAATTTATATAATCTAAAAATTGAAGATTTACAAGTCTTACGTATTTAGGTGAAACAAATGGAATGCTTTCTGAACCAAGCACTTAACATAGTAACTTAGTCTATTTACAGTCTATAGTGGGCAAGCAAGAGTAAGAGACATTGTCTTTAGTCTTAAGGCAGAACAGTCTTAGCATCTAGTTGTTCTTTCTAGAGTGATATGACTGGCAACAAATATCACAGCAGTGATTCTTCTTGGATCTTGATTTGAATACTTCTCAGTGACATTTTTAGTTGTTGGTTCCATGGGTTCCATGGGTATGGGAGACACTGCCAGTTGTCAAGCCAATATCCATTCTCCCTTCTGCCATAGTAATTGTGCCTGTCAATAAGACTACACATTGCTGCCTCACTGCAAAATGGGATGGCCAATTAGATATGAGTGGAGATTAGTAGGTATAGCTCCTAAAAGAGCAGAGGTTCAGCTGGAAGTGTCTTCTTCTTTGCCCCTTTGCATTCTCCTAAAATGTTGGTCCAGCACATATCTTATGACAACCGAATGCCCTTGGGAGGGAAGACGTGCACTAAAAAAGGAAGAATAAAAAGGCAGAAGACACGTGTGCCCCTGGTGACTTCTAGAGCTGCTACACCAGCTCTCACTATCCTATCTTCAGATTAATTTTACATGAGAGGAAATAAACCTATAATACACTGAAGTCAGTGAACTAAGTTCTCTGATATTAGCAGCAAAATGTAATTCCTAACTGATACACAGGAAAAATAGAGATTCATTCATTCTCAAATCATTACTGATAACATGTATAACAAAACTTCATCGGGTAGCCATGCCACTTCACAGAGCTCCATACCCTTAGGTACGGAAAACTGCAACTATGTCACTTTAGCCTACTTGGTTAGACATGGGGATATTTTGCAGTATATACACATAAACACATATCATTAGTTTTTGTTTAAAAATGAAAATAACATTTTACCAGAAAAATAATACATGGTTATTGTGAAAATTCAAAAACTTAAAAAAATTGCAAACCACCAATAATATTCATGTTTAAGTCCTATCAATATATTTTCTAGGCATTTTTCATGTAGTTTTGGATATGTATTATTCATGAACTGACAATCTTAATTAAAATATAACAGACATTTTCCTTGTTGATGAATATAGGTATCATATTAGCTTCCTATGGCTTCTGTAACATATTATCATAATTTTGATGGTTTAAAAAATAAAAATCTATTCCCTCATAGTGCTGGATGCCAGACCTCCAAAATTTAATATCACTAGACTGAAATCAAAGTATTAGCAGAGTTGTGCTACTTCTGGAGGCTTGTGGGGTATATGTTCCTTGCTTCTTCTAGCATCTGATGGCTGCCAGCATCTCTTGAATTGTAGCCACATTACTCCAATCTCTGCCTTGGTGGGACCATTGCCTTCTCTTCTTTCATCTGCCTCTCTCTTATGAGGATAACCTACCGGGATAATTCAGCAAAATCTGTTCGTGTCAAGATTCTTAATTATATGCACAAAGACATCTTTTCCTTATAAATTAACATTTACAGGTTTCAGAGATTAGGGTCCATTATCTTTGAGCAGCCTCTTGTAAGTGGCATCATCCTTTTTAAGTATTTGCATGATATTGCATGTGTATATATTTGATGCCTAATTTTATCAATTCCCTAGGATATGCATTTAAGTCACTTTGATTTTTGAGTTAATGTAAACAAAAACAACACACACACAAACACACATACAAACACATATTTCTTTTTTTTCTAAATCAAAGGATCTGAACATGCCTTATCAAAGGATTTGAACATTGAAATGCCAAAGCACATTATCAAAAAGCCCTTCAAAAAGTTATTACTACACATTCAGCAGTGGGTAGAATTAAACTTCAGTTTTAATCTGCTGGAGCAAAATATCCCATTAATGCTTTTTTTTTTAAGCGGCAGTAAAGGTCAGTATAGTTCTTACTTTATTTAAATAGTTTATATACATTCTTCGCTCATTTCACTGTGGAGTTCAACTTCCTTTAACTTAATTGCAAGACCCCTTGTGACAGGAGGTATAGCCCTCTCTTGGTTATATATATATCATAAACATCTTGTCCAAGTTTGTTGTTAACATTGTTAATTGTGTTTTTATTTACAGTAGATGATTTTTTCATCTTCTTTACCACAAGTTTATATAAATAATCATCTATATTTCACATGACAACTAATATCTATTACATAGTTAGGTGTTAATTACCAAGTAATGTGACCAACAGACCTCTTCCCACCCTTCAGTTCTTCCCCGATCCTTGTGAACTTCTTCTTGTTCTTGGTTTGCTTGTTTGCTTTTGCCTTGAATTCTGCTGTTTCCGGTATCATACAGACAGGAAGTTTGTGAGTACTTTTCCCAAGAATCAATGTCAGATTTCCTGGACAGAATAGGGGCAGAAGGGGAGTATGCAGGGCATGGGGGTAGGGAGGTGGTGAGCTGGGGCTGTGTGGTAGGGTAAGAAAGCGTCTGAGGTGTAAACAGACTTGTAACTGTATACTTTCTTCCAGCTCCGTTTCCCATATGCCTGGTGATTCTGTGAGCAAACTGACTTGCTTTCTCTGCATTTATCCCTTCAAGCACGTAGGTTATAGCTTCCTCTTACTTCTAAACTGCTTTCCAAATTCCAAAATGTGTTTTAATATCTGGTCTGCTCTTATTTTACTCTCTGTCTTTGCTTTTCCACCTTGTAAATTTATACCATTTAAACAGGCTTACTGTCATTTTAGCAATATTTCAGTAGGGAGAAAAATAGACCCTCACCCAATAGACCAGATTTCCAGAAGTCTCCATTTTTGTAACCGCTCCAATCAGACTTTTGCCCCAGGCACTTCACTGAAATAACTCTTCTTAAAGTCATCAGAAAATTGTCTCTCACTAGGTCTAGTTGTCGATTCTCTGTCCTCTCCTTATTTGACCCTCAGCAGCATTAGACTCTGTTATCAGACGCTCTTTCTTGAACCGTTGCTTCACTTGTCTTTAAGGACAACATTTTCTATTGGTTTCCCTTCTGAAACTGGCTGATCCTCTCATTCTCCTTTTCTGAAGCCATGTTGTTTTCTTGACCTCTAAGTTTTCTAATGCTTTAGCCTCTGCTCTATTTCTTTTTCTCTTTTATAGCTTTATATTCTCTACAGCTGATTTCACTTAATTTAATTCTATCTGCATTCTCCTATGTGCTGATGCCATCAAATTTATAATCCAAATTTTAACTTTCCCATGAGTCCCGAATATTTTCTTATATCTCTATTTATATGTGTAATGGACATCCTAAACTTAACATGTTCAAAACAGAAGGCTTAGTTCTTTCCCACCAAAGCAAGCAAGCAAGTAAAAACTGCTCAAACAAAACTTGCTCCTTGGTCTCCATTTCTTAGTGACAACCAATACCATGTATCCAATTGTTTAAGCCAAAAAATTTGGAGGCATAACACTTCCTTGACCCTCATATCTGATTTGCTAGCAGATCTCATGTGGTTAACCTTTATACTATATTCAATCTTTTCCCCATTCCCAACACCACTAACCTAGTCCAGATCATCACCATTTCTCATGTTTTCAGTCTATACTCTTCTAAACAGCTACTGAAATCTAAAAGGAAAAATGAAAGAAGGAAGAAAGGAAGGAAGGAAGAGAGGGAGGGACAGAGGGAGGAGAAAAGAAAAGAAAAGAAAAAAAAGAAAAGAAAAAAGAAAAGAAGTTAAGCTAATTCTTGTCATTTTCCTTCATACAATATTCTCCTGGTTTCCATTACATGGCCCTCCATGCTTTATGTGATTTTTCCTCCTGTCTCTGCATCTCTGGATTCATTTTCTGTCATTCCCCATTCCCTCTCACTCATTACTCTCCATCCTTAAAAGGCTAGTTTTCTTTTTCCCTTGGATAATCCCATTTACTCTTCCTTGGCCTTTTATAGAAACATTTCCCTTTTTGTTTCTCTAGTTCGACATGTGGTCTGCTCCTTCCCGTCATGCTGGCATGCAGCAGGTGCTCAGGAAATATGTGCTGCATGAATGATATTCAGTGTAATTCTCAGTTTCTATTTTCCAAAGTGAGATATTCACATTAATTTTTTTTTAGAAAATGTTTAAAGAGAAACTATTTGAAACTTCTGCCAAAGAATGATCAGTTTATAAAACAGAATGGCAGTTTAACTTAAAAAAATTTTTTTTTTACTCTAAGGCTTTTATTTTTTAATGTGTAAGATATGCAAAATATCTTTATAAGATTAAGAAAAAAGAAGCTGAGATATTAGACTGCAGTTTTGAAGGGTGATAAAGATCTAGAAATTAAAAGACTGAGTTTCTTGCTTTTTTCCTGAAATATGTTATGGTCATCATAAGGTTATTTAATATATAGGCATTTATATTTCTCTTACAAGAGAGTAGGCTAAAGACAGGAAGGTTTTTTCCACTTGGTACAGGGCTTCTCAACCTCAGAACTGCACTGTTGACATTTTGGGTTGGGTAATTCTTTGTCCTGGGTGGCTGTCCTGTGCATTGTCAGATGCTTAGCAGCATCGCAGGCCTCTACCTATCAGAGGCCAGTAGCAACTCCCCCACCCCAAGTTGTTACAACTAAAAATGTCTTCACACACTGCCAAATCTCCCCTGGAAGTGAAATCCCCCCCACTTCCCACAACCACTGGTTTAATATAAATAATTTCTTCAGGCCTCCTTCAGAAAGGATGTTTTACCCTACCTACTCATATGGCTGACCGTCAGAGCTTGATAGCTTAAAACAATGGTCCCCAACCTTCTTGGCACCAGGGACCAGTTCTGTGGAAGACAATTTTTCCACAGACGGGGGAAGGGATGGTTTCGGGATGATTCAAGCGCATTACCTTTATTGTGCACTTTATTTCTATTATTATTACACTGTAATATCTAATGAAATAATTATACAAGTCACCATAATGCAGGGTCAGTGGCAGCCCCGAGCTTGTTTTCACTTGCCACTCACTGATAGGATTTTGATGAGTCTGCAAGCAAATGATTTATTATGGTCGCTGTGCAGTCAAACCTCTCTGCTAATGATAATCTGTATTTGCAGCCGCTCCCCAGTGCTAGCATTACTGCCTCAGCTCCACCTAGATCATCAGGCATTAGATTCTCATAAGGAGCGCTCAGCCTAGATCCCTTGAATGCACAGTTCACAGTAGGGTTCGCGCTCCTATGAAAATGTAATGCTGCCGCTGATCTAACAGGAAACAGAGCTCAGGCGGTAATGCGAGCGATGGGGAGCAGCTGTACCTACAGATGAAGCTTCGCTGGCTCGCCTGCCGCTCGCCTCCTGCTGTGCGGCCCAGTTCCTAACAGGCCACGGACCGGTACTGGTCTGTGGCCTGGGGGTTGGGGACCCCTGGTTTAAAAAGACTACTCAGTGCTCTTTCTACAACTAAGTATCTCCAGACACTGACAGATACCCCCTGGAGGGCAAAAGCATCTCAGTTGAGAACGAATGATCTACTATATGAGATAATAAGTTTCAGTATATTGCTCTTACAAATAAAATGAAAAGGTACTAGTAAATAAACTTCACTGACCCATGTGCTTGGAATTAATCAGTAACATCATTCTTTTCTACTAATTAATATTTTCAGAGCTTTAAAATCAGAGCTTTTTAGAGCTGAAAGGGGCCCTAAGAAGTGTGTAGTTCAAACATTCATTTTATAGGTTAAGAAATTGAAACAACAATAATAAAATGTATGGACTTTATCCAAGATCACATAAAAAACTATTTTTAAAAATAATTTATAACCAATATAATTGAAAGAAGAGAACTGTATCTATAAAAATAGCAAAAATGTAAACAAATAAACATAGAACAGACATTATAGTGAGGAGGAATGGAAATATATCAAGGGCTAACATAATTGATTAAATTTTTAATTTGGTTTAGAAATTCCTTTCAGTTAAAGTAGTAAATTCTCATCTAATAAAAGAACATTAAGGCTTCCATGGTGGCGCAGTGGTTAAGAATCTATCTGCCAATGCAGGGGACATGGATTTGAGCCCTGGTCTGGGAAGATTCCACATACCGCAGAGCAACTAAGCCTGTGAGCCACAACTACTGAGCCTGCACTCTAGAGCCCACGAGCCACAACTACTGAGCCCATGTGCCACAACTACTGAAGCCCGTGCGCCTAGAGCCCATGCTCCACAACAAGAGAAGCCACGGCAGTGAGAAGCCTGCGCACCGCAATGAAGAGTAGCCCCCTCTCGCTGCCTGCGCACGGCAACAAAGACCCAACGCAGCCAAAAATAAATAAATAAATTTATTAAAAAAAAAATTGGCTGTTCAAGTGATACCAAATTTTTGGGTTTTATTAACCAATTTTAAGAGAAATTTGCTACATGTATAAAATATTTTTTTCATTTTATTATGTACATTTGTTCTGAATAAAAACCAAAGACATAACATTTAAAATATTATGTTTTGTTAAAAAGTTAAATTAACAATGAAAATATGTTCTTATTTCCATGTACCAAACCATGTATAAATTAGAGGTTACATGCTTTGAATGAATACACTCCATGGCACATAAATCTCTTTTCTTGAATATCACTTCTTTTTGCCAGGATTTACCAAAGAACTGGATAACAGCAGTGCCTTCAGATTAAAACTATCTGGAAAGAACTTGATGTGTCAATATCATTTATTGACTATAGAGGGGTTTAAATATTTTAGATTCCAGTTATAGTGTAAGGGGGTTAATAATCTATTATGTAAGGTGGTAAACCAGAACTGTGTTGATCTCCAATTGGAAGGACACCCATCTTCTGTGGGCATGGCCCTCACAGTTGCTGGCAAAATTCAAGCAATTTGTATTTTTTTCCTCAATAAATTACTTTGCTGCTGTGACAAAACTTGTTCTATAATGATCAAAGGGATTCTGATCAAGGAAGATGGATAATATCTCAGACTGAAATATTTTAAGATCGGTTGTAATCTGGCATCTAATTTGACAAAAGAAGAGCTTCAGTGATGTTCACGTGAAACCTTTGTACTGATCTCTCCTTTCACTTGCAATGCTTTAATTAAAGTGAATTAGCTATAAAAGGTAACTAAATTAATTACTAGATGGAACTGTTTTGTAGTTTTCATTTGAACTTTAGAAAACACCTGCCAGAGTCAATTATTTTAGTTTTGGTTGAATTTTCATGGAACAATTTTTTTTCCTAACAGAAATTAGATAAAAGAACCCAAAGCTTTTTGTTTTTTGTTTTTTTTTTTTGAGGAAACTCCTGTTTCATGATGATAAAACTGTTTTCAGTGCACAGGATGCTTGCCTATTTTAAATTAACTGTATATCACAGCACAACAGCATTATCCCAGTTCATCTCAAAGCCGTATCAAGTTCTTGAAAAATAAGTGAGGGAAAAGCCAAACTAAAATGCATTCTTTTTATATCACTTGAGATTGAAATCTGATCTGTCAGGAAACTCATCCAGATAGTTCTGACTCATGTGGTCGTATGAGCATACAGGCTGAGCAGAAACACCAGCATAATGTGATTTGTGTTAAGCTTATAAAACATGGTCCATAGCATATTAAAAGATGGTGATGGATAGATGATTACTATGAAAACTTTTATATTATTATTGTTGATTTCTTAGTAAGAGGAAAAAAAGTAGCCAGTGGAGCAGTTGTGTCTAAGAACTGGTAGCACAAAGAATTAGAGGTGGAGCTGAGTTCAGTACCAATATCCTGTAACCATTTGTACATTTTTACTTCTGCAACTGTACATAGTATTAACAACTAACAATTTTAAAGTACTTAACAGTTTATACTTTATGAAATCCTGGTGAAATCTAAGAGGGTTAGCCTGAAGAAATTGTTGCCCCTTTCTAAAGCAGACAATAACTTGGAAGTCAAATATACAATGTGCAAATCTAGAAATGGGCAAACGCAGGCTGCCTAAACACCACAAGTCATCAGGTATTGCTCAGTGTTACTAGGCATCCTGTACCACCTAAGTAACAAGATGAAAAAGAAACATTGATCTGGCTGACTAGTCTTTGGTCTTATTACTTGAACATATTTGGATTAATTTTGTTACTTGTCTGTCCTTGTATAGTTACTGCAGCATATCCGCATGGTAAAGGATGATTGCAAAATGAAATCTTCAAATCCACCTTCAGAATTCAGAAAGCTTAAACTGAGCAGTAAAACAGTATTATTGCGCGTTTTTGCTTTATTTCAGTATATGGCAATTCCTTTCCTTCAGTTTGAATTCATTTCTCTGATTGTGCCTTGCTTGCTAATGTAATACTGCACTAATTTATATGGTAAGCCTCCAAGCTGCATTCTCTGTGATCGTGCAGCATCATTAGAGCTCAAACCTGCTCATCACTATTCATGCTAAAAAGGATGTGACATGTCACTGATTCTTTGAAAATATTTTTTATTACTACAAACTAAGAAAATGAGGTATTATTAATCCTAAAATTCAGGAACTGTTGATGCAGTGCATGGATGTCCTTTTTAACTACTTTGATAAAGTGAAGAACAGTTGCTCTCTTTTTGGTTCATTTGTTTACATATTTGGTTTTCTGCATTAGAAATATACTAACTAATTTCTGTGTACGATTTTTGAAAGCCTTTATGGGTCTTTATGGTTGTTATTTCATGGCAGTCATTCAGTTCTAATTTTTAGGTTAAAAACATTTTGAAAACTGGGAAAACATTGTAAAACTTTATCCCAAATAGTAAAGTCATTGTGTTGAGAGACACCAGAAAATCTAGAAAGAAACTTGACTCTAATAATATATAAATGGCACCGTAAAAACTATGTGCATTATTATGTAGTCTTTCTGAGCCTTAATTATCTCACCCATAAAATTGGGTTAATAATTTATCTTTCCTTGCAGTCTCACAGGGCTTTTGAAGGGCTACATGATATAACATGTATGAAAGAGACTTGAAAACTATAAAGTGCTTTATAAATTTAAGGTAACATTATGAACTTGTTTTTTGCTAAAGATTATGTTTTCTTCATTGGCTAACGATATTCTGCCTTTGTTGCTATGCAAATATCAAAACATTTTTAGTAATTGTCATTCTTCTCTAATCAAAAGAAGTAAATATATTAAGTAACAACATGCTCTATGAAGTTGTGAGCATCTGTAACTTTATTAAGAAAAAACAAACATCTTTTTAGCATGGTTCCATTTTTCCATCTAACAAAATTCTTCTGAAAGTAAAATATATCTTTTTATTGAATTTCAGCCCTGGACTATAGTACTTCTTTAGTGGATTCATTTTCCTTCCTTCAGTAGTAACTTTCAAAATATGTCAGATTGTTCTATCGCATAATACTGCTACTAATTTTAGTATGCTATGGACTGAAATTTTATCCATTAAAATTATTATTTGCAAATAAAAAATCCATAGAGAGACTGCAGAATAACCAGTAATTTGATTTCAAGAGTGGATTATGAGGTGAGAGTTAAGGGTTCAATTATAATTTGTATACTCTTTTTTTCTGAGCAGATTTGGCCATTTGTAAAATTACATGGAGTAATTATCACTATCTCTTAGGGCTTTTTGGAGGATTAAATGAGATGAGGTAAGTTCACTGGCATATTGTAGATTCCAAATGAATTCACATCCCTTTCATGCATTCTCTTAAGAAGCTCTGCTTAAAATACACATTGCTCTCTGAACCAAGGACTTCTCCACTCAATTTTCACTTTGGTATGGACATATTTATCAAATTACATATGGAGATGGAAACATTGATTCAAAATCAGTACATGCAGTGATAAAAGGTTTACATTGAAGAGAATTAGATTAGCTCCAAAATGTGGAGGAAGCTCAATACTTTTTAGTTTACTTACAGAATCGCCCTTTAGTTCTCAGTTTCCTTTAGAAAGTACATTTCTTATTCATATTCCGATTCATTAACATGTTGATTTGTTCGTCATGCAATCATTAAATCATGTACTCGGGTGATATTCAGTGGAAGTCCCTACAAGCCTTGTTCTCTGCTAGGCAGTGAAGATAGAATGAGATCATTTGGCTCCTCCGTCTGTATTTGATCTAACCTAACGTGATGTTGGCATCTCTTCTCTCCATGCACGGTTTTATCAGGGATTTTGATTGCATTCATTCTGTTTTCACCTTGTTAGAAAAATTGGAACCAGACCTGGGAAATGCAGCTGCTAAGATTTTGCCTTTTGAATTCAAGTGATTCACTCAGCAGAACTTAATGGGTTAACTGAATATAAATCTAATAAATCTTTCCTATTTAGCCAGAGTATCACAATTTGACACATATCAAGTTAGATTATAGGCTATTCACTTCTTCATGCTCATATTTCCCTAGACCAATTCAACACTGAATGTGTTTTTTTTATTTTTTTTGCGGTACGCGGGCCTCTCACTGTTGTGGCCTCTCCCGTTGCGGAGCAACAGGCTCCGGACGCGCAGGCTCAGCGGCCATGGCTCACGGGCACAGCCGCTCCGCGGCATGTGGGATCTTCCCGGACCGGGGCACGAACCCGTGTCCCCTGCATCGGCCAGTGGACTCTCAACCACTGCGCCACCAGGGAAGCCCCACTGAATGTTTTTAATAACTTAAATGTATAGTTTGTTAGTTCAGAAAATTATGTTTTCAGAACATTATGGAAAATAATTTTAATAATAAAAAATCTAATATTTTAAAGCAATTAAATGTAAGCACACTTTTAAAGGAGTCATGGCAGAAAAGTTCAGTGTATCACTTTTGTGTATCGTGCCTTTTTTATTTTTAGTAGAGGTTTCAAATTTTATCATTTAGCTTGTTTTTTATGTAGAATAGTCAAATTTAAGCATTAAATTCTAAATATGTTCTGATGAGTATAAAGCTTGATTCTAATTTTCTAATGAGTTCAGCATCAGTATGTAAACTTAGGACTTTTTCATCTGTTCTGTGAATAGACTGGGTGATTTTAATGGCAAAGCATTCTCCTGTGGAGACACCTTCAAAGATATTTTAACATAGAGTTTAAAAAGATTTTTTGTAAAGTAAATTGGATTTCTAAAATTGATAGTTGCTGTTAAGTATAAAGATGATGTAACTAATTTTAATTTACAATAAGAAGGAGCTATTATAGACCATTAACATTTGAATGCTCATGTGTCTAAAAGTCTTCCAGTTGAAGAATATAGGAATATATTAGTTTCATATATTTATATTATATATATATATATATATATATATTTTTTTTTTTTTTTGCGGTACGCGGGCCTCTTACTGTTGTGGCCTCTCCCGTTGCGGAGCACAGGCTCCAGACGCGCAGGCTCAGCGGCCATGGCTCACGGGCACAGCCGTTCCGCGGCATGTGGGATCTTCCCGGACCGGGGCACGAACCCGTGTCCCCTGCATCGGCAGGCGGACTCTCAACCACTGCGCCACCAGGGAAGTCCGTATATATTTATATAATTTTAAATGGCCTATAATTTCACAAATGAAATTATAATCAACTATGTAATTTTTTAAATACAGAAATGTATTACTTCAGTTTCTTTAAGTGAAACTCCCTTTTGAGGAATAAGAGTATACCATAAAAATGAAGCTTTAACTGTCATACATACAAATATACATACCTACATGACATGATGTCAGTTTCCATTTAAGGATGTTTCATGTGGATTTATTCTCAAAACTGTTATTCTTCTAAGGATGATTTTGTACTAACTACTAGATTTAAATGGTGCATATTAGACTAGTAATAAAACTGCCTACTAAAAGTAGGCTGTTGGTCCTCTTTGCTCACACCACAACACTTGTGACACCAAATATGTAGGTTTTTTCCCCATACCAACCAATTCTCTAACTTTCCCAGGCACCAACTGGGGTCCTGCAATTCCATTATGACACTAACTACCTGGGGTTAGTGCAGACCCCATAGGTTGAAGGCTCAGTCCCACAAGACTGTCCCATTTTGGATGCCAGTCACAGGTAGTGATCCCCAGGTTACCCACACTTGGGTAAAAGTGGCTGAAAATGGGGATTCCTACAGTTGCTTCCTCAGGTTGGATACCTTGCTATAATGGTCCTCAGAACTCAGGGAAATAGTTACTTATGTTTAGCAGGTTATTATAAAGGATGTGGTAAAGAATACAGATAAATAGCCAGAACAGGGCAAAGTCTAGAAGGGTCCCAAGCCCAGGAGTTTCTGTCCTTGTGGAGTCAGGGTGCACATCCTCCACGCATACGGGTATGTTCACCAACACAGAAGCTCTCTGAACCTCCTAGTTTATGGATTTTTATGGCAGCTTCATCATGTAGCCTTGATTAATTATTATCTCCCCTTCCTGGAGGATAGGGATGGGGCTAAAAGTTACAAGTTTCTAATCATGGCTTGATCTTTCTGACCAGCCCCATCCAGGAACACACCCAGTTACTTCATTAGGTCAAGAGATGCTCCTATCACTCAGGAAATTCCAAGGGATTTAGGAGCTCTGTGTCAGGAATTGGAGTCAAAGACCAAATATTGGGTTGGCCAAAAAGTTCGTTTGGGTTTTTCTGTTAAGATCGCACGGGAAAACCTGAACGAACTTTTTGGCCACCCCAACATTAGAACAAAAAAATACTCTTAGCACCCCTATCACTCAGGAGATTACAAGGATTTTAGGAGCTCTGTGTTAAGTAATAGGGGCAGATACATACATACATATATATATATGTGTGTGTGTATATATATATATACACATATATAAAATAGTAGATAATATATATATACACATGTATATATATATTATATTTCTTTTTGTTCAGTGAAGAAAATGAATTTCTATGAATTAAAATTGGTATGAATAATATAACTTCAAATTGCAATTTTAAAGAGGTTTGCATTAGATTTAATGAATATTTATAAAAGTTAAATTTTATTTTAAAAATATAGTATTATTTTGGCAACTCTGTATGTGTAAGTGGCACACTTGGTTTGATAGAAATGCTTGGTTTTCTTTATTTCTCTGGGTACATTTGACTATAAGTAATAGAAATCTTGACTCAAAAGTAGTTCACATTAATGCCTCTCAAACTTTGGTGCACCTGAGAATGTCACAGAGACCTCATTCAGCCCAAGCACATCCATAGGCAACACTCCAAGTCTCTGATTTACTTGGTCTAGGATGGGGCCTAGAATTTACACTTGTATCCATCTGCCCAGTGATGCTGATCTTCCAAACCCATGCACCACGCTCACAAAAACTGGCTTAAACAAAAAGACACATTAAACAGTCTGAAGGTTGGACACACTCCAAGACACAATTGAGCCCCAGGTTGGCTGGGCTGTTTTTTCCCTTGTGTTTCTCTGCTCCGTGCTCCACCAACACCTGCTGGATTTGTCCTCACGCAGGCTTCCCTCAGGGCCATGATATGAGTGAAGGCAACATCTGAGACAGAAAGCTTCCTTGTTCACATTCAGCAAAAGAGAATGAAAACTTTCCCTGAATCATGAAATATAAGGTCTTTTGTAAGACCTAATGGGACCAACATGGATCACGCACCTAATTATGAGCAAATAATATTTGCTAGGGGATTGCATGATCAGCTTGGCTTAAGCTGGTGTTCCTGCAGCAATGTTACTGGCAAGGACGTTAGGTTACCTTGACTGGTTTATACAAATCAGGAGTAATTTATAGAGCTATGGTTAAGATCTGCTTTTCTGAGTCATATGGGCTGCACCAAATGGGATGAAAATTGAACAAGATCAGTGTTCTGTTATGAAGGCAGAAGGAAGTTGATGGCACTGGCAAATACTACTATTGCTTTCAAATACTGACCAAGGTGTATTTTCACACAAAGTGATGCATAAAAAATGAAGAAAAGAGTAGTGACCCATCACATCTAAGTGACTGATAAAATAACCCTTTCACTAGATGTATTGGGGAGTTTTTTAAAAATCTAGAATTTTCACTGGATTAAACTCTCTCTTTTGTTCACAGTTGTTGTTTAATGCAGAGTACTTATTAACATTTTTTAAAAATTTACTAATCAGAAGAATTGATTTTGCCTAACTCCCAACCATTTTTGAAAACCTAAAATATTTTGAGGTTGTCCTATGTTCTTTCAAAATTGAATTATATGACTTATCTATATTCCTATTTTTAAGTTGAGGTATAATGGACATATAATATTAGTTATAGGTGTACAATGTAATGAATTAATTTTTATATATATTGTAAAATGATTACCACAATAAATCTAGTTAACATCCATCGCCATACATAGTTACAAATTATTTTTCCTTATGATGAGAACTTTAAAGATCTACTCTCTTGGCAACATTCAAATGTGCAATGCAGTATTATTAACTATAGTCACGATGCTGTACATTACGTCCTCAGCATTTATTTATTTTATAACTGGAAGTTTGTACCTTTTGACTCCCTTCACCCATTTCACCCACCCTCTCTACCCGCCCCCCCCAACCCCTGGCAACCACCAATCTGTTCTGTGTATCTATCTTGTTTTTCTATTTGTTTGTTTTTTGTTTTCAGATTCTACATGTAAGTGAAATTATACAGTATTTTTCTTTGTCTGACTTATTGTGTTTAGCATAATGCCCTCAAGTTCCACCTATGTTGCTCCACCTATGTTGCTCCAAATGGCAAGATTTTTTTTAAACATAACTTTATTTTAGTGGTGTATTTATTTTTTTATTTTTAAGAAGGGTTTATTGGAGTATAGTTGATTTACAATGTTGTATTAGTTTCAGGTGTACAGCAAAGTAAATCATTTATACGTACACATATATCCATTCTTTTTTTTTTTTAGTTTCTTTTCCCATAAAGGCCATTACAGAGTATCGAATAGAGTTCCTTGCGCTATACAGCAGGTTCTTATTAGTTAGCTATTTTACATACAGTAGTGTGTACATGTCAATCCCAATCTCCCAATTTATCCCTCCCTGCCTTTACTTCCTGGTAACCATAAGTTTGTCGTCTACATCCGTGACTATACTTCTGTTTTGTAAATAAGTTCATTTATATACTTTTTTTAGATTCCACATATAAGCGATATCATATGATATTTGTCTTTCTGTGTGTGACTTACTTCACTCAGTATGAGTGTCTCTAGGTCCATCCATGTTGCTGTGAATGGCATTATTTTGTTCTTTTTATGGCTGAGTAATATTCCATTGTATATATGTACCACATATTCTTTATCCATTCTTCTGTTGTTGGACATTTAGGTTGCTTCCATATACAAACAATAAATGCTGGAGAGGGTGTGGAGAAAAGGGAACCCTCCTGTGTTGTTGGTGGGAATGTAAATTGATACACCCACTATGGAGAACAGTATTGTTCTCCTGTGGGGGACATGTAAATTGTTGTTGGTGGGAATGTAAATTGTTGTTGGTGGGAATGTAAATTGATACAGCCACTATGGAGAACAGTATGGAGGTTCCTTAAAAAATTAAAAATAGAACTACCATATGACCCAGCAATCCCACTCCTGGCATATACCCAGAAAAACCATAATTTGAAAAGATACATGCACCTCAATGTTCATTGCAGCACTATTTACAATGGCAAGATTTTTTTATCCATTCATCCATCATGGACACTTAGGTTGTTTCCATGTCTTGGCTATTGTAAATAGTTCTGCATGAACATGGAGGTGCATATAACTTTTAAGTTAGTATTTTCATTTTCTTCCGATAAATGCTCAGAAGTGAAATTGCTGGATCATTAGTTAGTTCTATTTTTATTTATTTGAGAAACCTCATACTGTTTTCCATATTGTTTGCACCAATTTATAGTCCTGCCAACAGTGCACAAGGGTTCCCTTTTCTCCACTGCCTCACTCATTTGTTATTTCCTGTCTTTTTGATTAGTCATTCTAACTGGTATAAGGTGATATATCTCATTGTGGTTTTGATTCACATTTCCCTAATGATTAGTGATATTGAGCATCTTTTCATATACCTGTTGGTCATCTGTGTGTCTTCTTTGGAAAAACTGTCTATTCAGATCCTCTACCCATTTTTTAACTGGATTTTTTGTTTGTTTGTTTGTTATTGGGTTGTATGAGTTCCTTATATATTTTGTATTTTAGCCTCTTATCAGATATATGATTTGCAAATATTTTCTCCCATTCCATAAGTTTCCTTTTCATTTTACTGATAGTTTTCTTTGCTGTGCAGGTGTAGTTTACTGTAGTTCCACTTACTTATTTTTACTTTTGTTGCCTTTGCTTTTTGTGTCAAATCCAAAAGCCTCTCCAAGACCAATGTCAAGGAAATTACTGCCTATGTTTTCTTCTAGGAGTTCTATGATTTCAGGTCTTACATTATGTCTTTAATCTCTTTTGAGTTAATTTTTACGTATTGTGTAAGATAGTGGTCCAGTTTCATTCTTTTGCCTGTGGCTGTCCAGTTTTCCCAGCACTGTTTGTTGCAGAGATTGTCCTTTCCCATTGTATATTGACTCCTTTGTCTTAAATTAATGGACTATATTTGGATAGGTTTATTTCTGAGCTCTCTCTTCTGTTCCATTGATCTATGTGTCTGTTTTTATCATACTGTTTTGATTAGTATAACTTTGTAACATAGTTTGAAATCAGGGTGTGTGATGTCTCCAGCTTTGTTCTTTTTTCTCAAGATTACTTTGGCTATTTGGGGTCTTTTGTGTCCCCCCCAAATTTTAAGATTATTTATTCTATTTCTGTGAAGAATTCCATTGGAATTTTGATAGTGATTGTGTTGAATCTGTAGATTGTTTTGGGTAGCATGGGATACAATACATGAGCATGGAATATCTTTCCAATTATTTTGTGTCTTCTTCGTTTCTTTCATCAATATCTTATAGTTTTCAGTGTACAGGTCTTTCACCTCCTTGGTTAAATTTATCCCTAGGTATTTTATTCTTTGTGATGCAATTGTAAATGGGATTGTTTTCTTCTGGTTTGTTATTAATTTATAGTTTGTTATTTCTTTTCTGATAGTTTGTTATTAATACATAGAAATGCAATAGATTTTTGTATATTGATTTTGAATCCTGCAACTTTACCAAATTCATTTATTGGTTCTAAGAGTTTTTGAAGATGGGTGGTGGTATTTTGAGGTTGTTCTGTGTTCTTTCAAAATTAAATTATGTGACTTATTTACATGTCTAATTAACCTATGTGAGTGATAATTATTCAGTCTCTGTGATAATCTTTAATATTCTTTTCAGATCTGAAATTCTGGAAATTGCCAATACCTAATAAATTGGAGGTCTTTTATAAATTCAGAATGACAAAATATTCTTTTGAGTTCTCTCTTCTATGCCATACTAGATGTTTTTAGCCAAACCCTTCCATGGATTTGAGATGTCTTCACTCAGTTTTATTATACATCTCAGTCTTTCAGGATTTAGATGTCAACAGAGCTGGGAAGTCAATAAATGCTTGTTATCTGAGTCAATGACTAGAGAGTGAAGAAGGATGGAGAGAAAAAGAGTGATGTGGTATAAGGAGCAACGAATTGAAAGTGATCAGACCACTCTGATCATTAAGCCATTAGGATGCATGTATCAATGTTCTATACTTAAAAAAATTAGAGACTCAATATATTCATCTGTAAGACAGGGAGCAGCTGAATATAGACAACTTCAGACATGCTTTACGGTGCTAAAAATGGATGACGTAATTGTGACTTTTGTTCTTGATTCCAGAGAACCTAATATTGTGAATTTCAGATTAGATAGTTCAGGAGGGGAATTTTTTGTTTTTGTTTTGTTTTTTGTTTTTAACAGTCAGAAGGTCTTTAATTATCTTATACCTTGGTGGAAGACAGTCTCTATGCTAGTTTCAGTACATGATACTCAACATAGGGAAATACCATGTGACATGTGCTTCTTTTTCTGTTTCACTTGTACCTATACATACCCAGAGATTGGTTATGAACAGCAGAGTACTACATACCTATTTAAATTTTTCTATCTATAAAACCCCTGGGAAATTCTAAATGAAAACTATTTACTATACTTTATAAAGATACACTTCAATTTCATACTCAAGTAGTGTTACTTTCATTTTTAGCTTGAAGTCATTGTAACTTGATGAAGAGACACATAGGGTCGCAAATTAGCTCCCCTGGGAAGATTTTCTATTTTTAGTCTGGGACTTTAGTAACTCAAAGGAAAAAAAAAAACTGTCAGAAGTTTTTGGAACTACTCTCTATCTTTGTTTTCTAAGGGCACTACTGGTGCTTTTTGTTTATTGTTTGCTTGTTTGGAGGAATGGATATTTGTTTTTCATGTAAGTGTGTGTATTTAATTAAAAATTTTAAGTGAGTCATCTTGATTCACATATATCTAGTATGTCTTAAGAATGTTTCAGAATTTAGCTTATAGATGAAGTGTCCCCTCTGTTCGGCTCAAAAGGCATCAACAAGATAAATTAAGACAAATTCCTATCCACAAAGAACTCATAGTTGCTGGAGGGAACAGACATAAAAGCAGACACTAATTAACACTGCAACCCGCCCAGTGATGGCGTATGACTACTCTTTATAAGAGACATACCTGAGGAGAAGCACTGGGCACAGGTGGATCGTGAAGCCTTCTTAGGAGAACTTAGTTTTGAAGCAGCTGCATTTTTAGCTAAGTGAGAACGGGGGAGGCTTTGGCAGCAAGGGCACACCAGGAAGGAGACAGCATTCTATTTATGTGATCATCCTAGTTTCCTCACCTATTACAATATAAATAATACCTACCTCATAACTGTTGTGAAATTAAAATGAAATATAAACATAAAACACTGTACTTAGCCTGTAGTAGGTGCTCAATAAATGTGAACTGTTTTTCTATTTGTACTTAATTATATGTCAGGAAATTAATGGAGGAAATGCTCTTTTAAATAAAACTATGCTGCTTAGGTAGCCTCTCTGTTAACATAAATTGTATAGCTCTCTCTCCCCCCATACATACATATATATATATATATCAAAAAAGTTAAATCCTTGTAAACCAAAAGAGTTACATCCTTAACTCAAGGAAATGATGAACCAACCACTAAGTTAATTCTCTCATGTAAAAATGTTTATATGAGATACAAATGAACTTATTTACAAAACAAAAATAGACCCACAGACATAG
Source organism: Stenella coeruleoalba (assembly GCF_951394435.1). NCBI lineage: Eukaryota > Metazoa > Chordata > Mammalia > Artiodactyla > Delphinidae > Stenella > Stenella coeruleoalba. The sequence continues at coordinate 134,869,856 of NC_137169.1, forward strand.
AAAACAAACCTATGGTTACTAAAGGGGAAAGGGATAAATTAGGACTTTGGGATTAGCAGATAGAAACTACTATATATAAAAAAGACAACAAGGACCTACTGTATAGCACAGGGAACCATACCCAATAGTTCGTAATAATCTATAAGGGAAAAGAATCTGAAAAAGAATATATATATTCAGTTATATACGTATAACTGAATCACTGTGCTGTGTACCTGAAACTAACACAATATTGTAAATCAACTGTACTACAATAGAAAGAAAGTTTATATGAGAAAGAAATTCTCAAACTCCAGTTTGCATATGACTTGCTTGTGTTTATGATAATGAAGATTCCTGGACCCTGTGGAGTCTGATTTTGCAGGCCTCGTCCACAACCTGGAAATGTGGATTTTTATTAAGTACTTCAGGGCATTCTGGTGCAGATGTTCAGTGAGGAATACTTAGAGAAATACTTAACACTGAATGGATTTTGTCTCATTTTTAGCCCAAAGTACTGCATCAATATGAAAAGTGAAACATTATATGCCTAGCATAGAGTGTTTCACGGATGACATTCAATGCAATAAGCTAGAAACTAGACTCTCTAGGTTCATTTGATCCAGATTTGCAGAATGTGCATTTATAATTTTTTCAGCATCATATTTAATATATGAGATATAGTCACCTGTAAGGAGAAAACTTCCTGTAAAATTAGGTTATCTTTTCTGCCATCCTTAACTTTGTGTTACCACTTCTATTAATTCAGATGTTCAAAGTAGAGTGTACTTAAACTATCTACCCCCTATTAATCAGATGTGGATAATCAATGAAGGTTTTAAAACTAATAGTTTATCACCTTTATAAACATACATATGAATCTTCATCCTCTTCATCTCTAAAGGAATTACACAGCCTCTCTGCACTCAAGGACATGAACTAATGTTAATGTTAACTTAAGTGGAATATTAATTATAAGAAATTTGTCTGTATTCTAAAACTGTATTGTGTATCACAGAGAAAAAACACTTGACTTTTGAGTTGTTTTGAATTTATGTGATATTTTAAAAACTACAGTTTGATTGATTGGGATATTTCAAAATTAACTCAACTTCTGTTTTTTATAGCTTAAAAAATATGTTCCAGGTAAATTTATTTCATAAAAACAAAATCCACACTGAACAGGATATTAATCCAATAGTGTAGTATCATTTCAGCAAAATATGACAGATTCATATATTCATTTTCTTTTCTTGGATAAAGATTGTAGAAATCATCTCATACATAAAGATACCAATTCAGAAAATATAGTCAATTATTTATGTATTATTATTTAAATATTAAAATATTATTTACCTCTTCTTTTTCATGAGATAGTTTTCTTAGTATATTAGAGAGAATTTTAATAATTAAATTCACTTAATTAAATTATTCACAAGGATAATTAATTATAGCCTTAATTCAGTCCCTATATTTAAACTCCAAAAGGGTATTCATTTCTGTTCCAAACTTGCTGACTCAGGGAGTACCAAATTTAGATTATAATTAAATCAGAGAGTTTCACTGTATTCTCAGTGAAGAAAGAATTGGGATATGGCATGAGGGAAGCAAAAAGTCCAAGACTTATTGTTTCCAACCTAGGAAGTGGAGGATAATTAAGGGTGAAGTGGGTAAAATAAGTCAAATGACTGAGTCCAAATGTATGAGTGGGTGGGGAGAGATAGGGCTAGAAATATCGAGATAGTTATGGAAATTTTGAGACCAGCAGCCACAGTGATGTACTTCACTAGTTATTGGGGGAGGCTGCAAGCCTGTCAAAGAACACTATACATGAACAATTTCAACATGATGTGGGTGGCCTGGTGATAGTAGAATATGCTTAGGCAGATGAAACTGGGGCATGGTTCTTGGTTCTCCATGGCTTGCAAGTGGTATACAAGGAGCCGTAAGTACCTACTTGTTATACTAAGGGGCTGCAGAAGGATGAGAAGTATACTGGCAGAAGCTCAGAAAATGAAAAGGCAAAAATGGGTCTAAGCATTGAGTCTAGAGGTAGAAGGTTAAGGACCACATTCTCCAATGAAAAGTCACAAGACCAACTGAACTTCAGTCCATAGTGGCAAAGACAACAGCCTCAACATATTGGACCCATGTCCATCCTCTCTCTCCCCGTGGTTAAGAAAGTCACACATCTCCTTTGTCTCGAAGAGGGTTTAAGAAAGGGAAAGTGAAAGCTTTATGCCTACAGAGTCAGGACATACACCTAAAGGGAAATGTTTAAATATTAATGTTTAAATATTAAATGACTGTGTTTATCTGACTACACCATTTTAGTTGTTATCTTTCTTCCTACTCATACCCCCTCCCCATATCCAGCTTGGCAGATGGGGCATTTAAGAACACATGCTCAGTTAGAAATTAATGTAGACATTAATTAATCTCTCTCTCTCTCTGTCTCTCTACACACACACACACACACACACACACACACACACACACTCTTATGTTTATATAACAAATATACAGTTGATCCTTGAACATGGAGGTTAGGGGCACTGAAACTCTCTACACAGTTAGAAATCTGTGTAAAACTTACAGTTGGCCCTCCATATATAATACGTGGTTCCTCCATATCTGAGGTTCTGCATCCATAGTTTCAACTAACCTGGGATGGTGTAGTACTGTAATATCTACTATTAAAGAAAATTCATATGTAAGTGGACCCACTCAGTTCAAACCCACGTTGTTCAAGGGTCAAAAGTGTATGTATGTACGTGTGTGTATATATACACACACACACACACACACACACACACACACACACACACACATATATTTATCTACTCCTGTGTTTGCCACTCTTCTTTAAGTGTTCTAAAAGTTATATTCTAGTAGTTTTGAAATTGTAACCTAAAAAAGAATGGAACTCATCTAGATAAACACATTAGATTTAGTTCGAGGGTTTCTGTAATTGACTGGTAAGGTCAGTATTTTTCAGTAAATAAGTAGACACATAGTCTTTGAAGACTTAGTAAGAAGGAGGTATTCAAACCTAAACTGGTGTCCACGTTTGATAAATGGAATAGGATAAGGAACTATGCCAGGAGCTACATCCTTGGCCACTGTGGTTGAAGGTGACAATGTTTTGCTTTGTGCAGTATACATAATATTGTAAATTGTATAACTTTTTAGTTAAAATATTACTATTTAATTTAAAAATAGTTAAAGCTGGTAATGATTACTTGGTGGAGACATTACTTTCTTTAGATGTAAGGTTGACTGTAAGTTTCAAACCTAGCATTGCTCATTTACTAGCTTTGTGCATTGAGCAGTTCATTTAAATGTATCATCTTCTGGGTTCTTCCTCTATAAAATGGCAGTGATATTACTTGCCTCCTAAGTTAGTTAGGAGGATGATGATATGAATATTAAGAACCCTGAATCTTACCTGGTACATTAGGAGCACTCCAAACGCCCTCTTATTTTTACCATTTCTCATGTACTGTAATGAAAGAGAATCTGTAAAGATTTTACAAGAGATATCCTGTGGCTTTGAAAAAGCATTAGGAAGGAAAACAAATGATATTCCTTTCATTATTACCGATAACCCAAGGAGAGTCAATCGACTCTTCAGTGTTTCTAGAGAGGAATTTCTCACAACTGAATAAAGTTTATGTAAGAGCCATTTATGACAAACTGACTTGAAGGGTCCAGGCAGCATCTTCCTTTAGAGGCAAAGGTTGAATTTGAATGAAAGTAGGTTTTGCAACAAATATTCAGTTATCAATATCGGTGGTGAGGTATAATTAAGTATGATAATTTATATTTCTTAATATAATTATATATTACATAAGACTTAACTGCATAGTATAAAATAATGCATATTTCTTTTTTTATGCTTAACTTTTTCAACTTAGTAGTATATCTTTTTTTAAAAACTTTTAATTTTATATTGGTGTATAGCCGACTAACAATGTCGTGTTAGTTTCAGATGCACAGCAAAGCGACTCAACCATACATATACATGTATCCATTCTCCCCCAAACTCTCCTCCCATCCAGGCTGCCACGTAACATTGAGCAGAGTTCCCTGTTCTATACAGTAGGTCCTTGTTGGTTATCCGTTTCAAATATAGCAGTGTGTACATGGATACATATTTCTTAAGTCTTAATTTAATACTTGTTAAATGCTTACTAGGTGCAAAGACTAAGACCGGAGCATGAAAGCAATGGTATATTTACTTGCAATATACCACAAAAACTGGATAAGCTGTTTAATAGCTTTAATAAAAAATTGAATTGTGCCAAAAACATAGTTAAATGAAAGATATTTTTTCTTCTATTAAAATTGTGATTTCTCCTGTTAGCCATGCTTATGAACTTTGTTATGCAACTGGATTTAGCAAAAATTACACAGAGGTAAGGTCACACATCTCCTCTTACTCTCTTCTCAGTTATTGCCTAGTAAAACCATGTATTTAGAGGAGGAATTCAAAATATAATTTTGATCCATTTTTACTCATGGTAACATGTAAGAATTTTTGGCAAAACGATAGGAAAAATAAATAAAGGCCTGCACGTAAGCCCTTGATATATAAGATAACCACAAACATTGTAATATGCTTTGATTTTACAAGATCTTGTCCATTCAAAAGAATTACGTATGAGAATTCCTTAGTGGTTTTACTAAATCTCCACTTTAAAAATAACACATTCTGAACATGCTATAAACCCATCTCTTTGAAATGGTGCAATTCTGCATTTATTCAGGAGTCTTTCTCTTTCCAGAAGGCAAAAGCTATGTTGTGCATTACCTTGTCCACTTAATCCTATGATATAAGTGAATGTCTATATAGTATATTTTCTGAGTGTGCAAACCTTTGTATAAAAGGAATATTTAAATAAACATAGTTCGTATGGAAACATTAATAGTGAACACAGTGTACAATACTTGAAAAAAGAACTATGGATAGCAAAATAAAGTTTATTCCTACCTCTAATTAAATTGTGTTTTTTAATCTTCTATGCTATGTTTTAGTTTTAATATCTAAGACTTACGATATTTTAACTGCCTAATTTAAGAGAAGAATAGAGCCCCTGAAAGAGAAACCAGCATAGTTTGCAATGATATAAATTTAGAGATTTTGCTATTTAGGGCATATGCACATGCATATTCTCTATAGAAAGGAGAATTCATCATTAGAAAAAGAGTACAAGGAACCCACTGACAGCTGAAATCAGTGTTATTGGAAATAATGACAATTTAATTGTACTACTCTGTTTAATAATTCCATTTTTATTAAAAGGGGAAATTATATTTTGTTCTGAGAACTCATTAAATACTCCATAATAATAAGACTGAATAATCATAAGTAAAGAGTGAGAAATGTTACAGCAGTGAAAGACTTGACACTTTTTAAAATCATGTACGTGTTCTCTGGTTTAATTTGTTTCTTTGAATTGAGCTCAAAACTAATTATGATGAGCAATTTACCTACACTACTTCACTTACCTAACTGGTAAGAAATTCAAAATACAACAGAATCGTTGTTAAATATTTTGTATGGATTAAAATTGAGTTTAAAAGAATGAAAGACTTGCTGTTTAGTAATTTCTCAAGCAATATATTAGTTTTAATGCAGAGGGAAATTTTAAAATAAAATACTTAAACTGTGTTTCATCTACTTATTCCCTTTTCCCTTGCCTTAGCTTTAGGGCATGTGGATACATTAAAACGTTTCTTAAAAATGAAATTGTGCAGTGAGTGTGCAAAAGTAGCCATAACATCCATTTTAGCATAATCAAATGCAAATCTTAGCAACCATTCACAGGGTAATACATGCACTCAATGTTTTTCAACATGCTTTTAGATTTAATAGTTCTGAGATGTGAGCTATATATAAGAAAATTAATCTAAAGTATGTTTTGAATTCTTCCTTGAAGTATGTGATTTTACTATATAATTAGAAGGGAGTGCAGAAAGATGTGATTTTACAAGTCTAAAGTTTTCTAATGTCGATTGCCATATTAAAAAAATATATATGTATATTAAGAGACTGCTGCTTTCCTTGCATTGTTGTTATTGCAGAAATGGATTCCATATATACTTTATATCATAGGTTTTATTCAGGTATATGATGAAAAGCACATTGATGTATCGGCAAGGTTTTGTGTGGAAGTCTAAAAGAATACCAACGTTATGCTTATTAATATGTGCTACTATGTTCCCTCCCCTCGCCTCACCATGGAGGGCTTTCTTTACTATCAGAGATGGTCTCACCTTACTGTCCCTCTTAGAATTGCACCCAAATCAGAAGGCCATTATCAATCAATAAAATAAGTTGGCGTAAGTAATACTTGATTGCTATCCTGATCTTCAGAGAATTTTGTAATCATCCTAGTCAAACTTACTGGTCCTTTGGCAAACACACACACACACACACATACACACACACACACACACACACACAAATGCATGCACACATATGCATACATATAAATACGTTTAACATATTTAAATGATATATAATGTTTTCCAGAGTCCCACAGTTAATGTTCAAGTACATGTTAACAACAACAAAAAATTAGAATCATGTACTAGATATAAAATTCTCCTAATACTATAATTAAAGAGTTTTCAGGTATTGAAAAGGCTTCTTAGGTCCTTGACAAAACACTATTCCTGTGGATAGCTTTTAATTCAGACATGATTTGTTCCCATCCTTGTGACTTCAGCCTGATCATAACTATAAAGAAAATACAGTAAATTAGAATATAGCAAGAAACTCAAAGTAGTTAAATCTAACACAAGCATTTCATTACATTAATAGCATTTCTAAGAATATACAAACAATAATTAATAAAGTTTAGGTTAAAGGAAGTCTTAAATTCTTTTTTTCCTGATCCTCAAATGACTTTCCTTTTATTTTATTTTGTTTGCATTGAGAATTGAGATTTATTTTCCTACAGTGTACCCAGGTATTTATAGGATGGCACTGGAACTAGGTATGGCTCTATTGGGAATGAAGGTTTTAATTTTTCACCCTTACCCTTACTGAAAAAATATAGAAAACGTGAAAATGGAAAGGAAATGTGAACTATATAGGTTAGGGGTATCTTACTTTTCTTACTGAAAAAATATAGAAAACGTGAAAATGGAAAGGAAATGTGAACTATATAGGTTAGGGGTATCTTACTTTTCCTTTTGAGAAACTTTTATATTGGGAAGGATCAAAAGTGACCTTTTCAAAAAATCCTTTTAAACTTGTGCCACCCCTATCAACACAGGAGTACAGTGTATCATGAAAGGCAGATTGCTTGGGAGTTCCAGTTACACCACATTTGAGCTGGATAACCTTAGTCAAGTTACATCACTTTTCTTATCCTCAGTTTTTTTTCCATCAATTGATCAGGAATAATAGTATCTACCTTACAGATTTGTTGCTAGAATTAAATGATGTGAACTCTGTATATACCACCTAGTTTCTAGCTCGTAGTAAAGGAACTGAACATTTTAGATATTATTATATTTATCTTTATTATTGCCATTATTAGGGCTGTAGTAGTACAGGTTGGCAAGATTTATTAAGATTTTTTTCCTTTAATCTCATATTTATATTATGAAATAGAGCATGCAGATACAGTATAATTTTAAAGCCCATTTTAAGAGGAGTATTAATCATCTGGCACCAAAACGTTTTTGAAGTTAATCTCCAAAAGAGCCTTTTTAATTACAAAGTTTAGGGTGTTTGACCAATCTAATCCCTTGTTCCATTTTTAACTTTATACCGTATGCTGTGCTAACGAAGTAAAATTGCAATGAATCCAAGATTAACGTTATGCATACATTACCATTCCCTGTAAAATATTGCAGAATTGAAGAGAATGGCTTCTGAAAACTAATTAGTACTGTCTGTCTTCCTTCAGGTATTGACTGTAAAGCAATAAAGTTAACTGTCTTCAGTGCTTAAAGAAGTGATGAAGACAGGCATGTGTGGTCTCTCTCATTGACCCTAATAATCTGGCAAAATAGATTTAACTTACAGTGTGGCTACAACTCAATCTTTTCCTACCTGTAGATCACCACGGGAAGCCTTAATTCCTGGAGAAAAAGTGACTGAAAAGAACATTTCTATACCCTACGATCCCTAAGAAACCTGTGAGGTTTTAAAAACGTCAGTTTGATCTTTTCAAGTTTCTATTTAAAAAGAGCTACTTTAAAATCTGTTGTTCTCTAGGGAATATAATTTTTGTCTTCTAATAGTTAATCAAAGACTAGACACCTATCATGATAACAAGTTGCTATCATAGTACTGTTGACATAATATAAATGCTCTTTATAATTCAAATTCAAATGCTAATCATGCTGAGCATAGACTAGCAACTATATATCAACAAATGGAATCCAACATATTTTTTGAGGTATCTACTATGAAGCACCACAGTGAGGCACTGCGGAGTTCTAGAGATGAGTAATCCATGTCCTCTTCCTTCCAAAAGCTGTTTCAGGAAGTTTCATTTCATCTCTACAGGAACATTTTCATCAGCATATAAACATGCTGTCACTGCTTCTATCAATTAACAATAAGAACAGCAAAAGACTCTTTTGATCCACAACTGCACATTTCTCTGCACTTGGGGACAATAAAACTCATCAAAAGAAATCTATATACATTTTATTTCCATTTCTTCTCCTTCCACTTTTTCTTGTGTGAACTCTAATTAGGGTTTGGCTCAAAATACTAACACCATTGTTCATTTCAAGATTGCCAAGAATTCTCATGTTCCTAAAATCAATGGTCACCTGGTTCAGTTCAGTTCTGATAATATCTATTTTCATTTATTGAGGCCTTATTAATGCTTCAAAGAAAAGGATATGATCAAATGTGCCAAATGATATGACTTAAGCTAATGATTTTTATTTTCCCAGAAAAGCAGAATATATCTCTCACAATTCATGAAATAGAGTCCTTTATATCAGTATGATTGGGCCAAATTAGGTCCTATGTAACAGCCTTTGATAATAGTCTTTTGGACCCTTTGTCTACCAGTTAGCTGAAGCCTTGGTTCCTAAACCAGTTATTTGCAAAGGAAAATAATGGTGTCAGTTTATCAAAATCTATTCTTGGAAATAGGAAAAGAGTCTTTTTTTTTTAGATTCATGAGCCATATGTTATATGGTTATGTAGTTGATCAAAAATAGGATTCTGTTAGGAAGAAGAAATGGGGGACTAGAGGGAATGGGTAGTAGCGTGTGGTCACCACACAGTTTTAGATGCCTTTTCCCTTTTTTGGTGAGGATTTTATCACATACAAGCATGTCAAATCTTGGCCATTCATCCAAATGTGTAGCTAATAAAAATAGAAATGAGATATTTATTACAGTGCTTGTATTTGTATTAGTTCATTTTTTTCTTCTTTATTCTTTGCTAAACAAAATATTGCTGACTACACGGTGTTCCTTCTGTCTAGGATACTATTCTGCCCTCAGTTTGCCTTATTTCTACTCCAGACATTAAATCAGTAATTTGTTTTTTGTTCAAGCAATCGTTAAGTATCGACTTCTGTACCCAGTACACTGCTAGGCTCAATAAGGAAGCTAGAACTTGCCCAGTGCCTCACTTCAGGAACGTTTTTCCTGCTGTCTCTGCTAAATAATCTCATAGCACCCTGTATATATTCGTAACACGTTTGCATGCTGGTGATTATTCATCTTTGATGGCTTTTCCCACTGGTAGCCAAGCATAGTGACTATGACTTTACCACTCTATAATTAGTACCTGCTAGTATTAGTTTCCTAGGGCTGTTGTAACAAGTTATCACAAACTGGGTGACATAAAGCAATATAAATTTGTTGACTTACATTTCTGGAGGCTAGAAGTCCAAAATCAAAGTGTCAGTAGGGCCATGCCCTCTCTGAAGGCTATAGGGGAGAACACTTAATTATCTCCTTATAGCTTCTGGTGGTTACTCGCAGTCCTTGGTGTTCCTTGACTTGTAGATGAATTATTCCAATCTCTGCCTTTGTCATCACATGGCATTTTCCTTGTATGTCTTTTTGTCCAAATTTCTGTCTTCTTATAGGGAAATCAATCACTGGAATCATACTAATCCAGTATGATCTCATTTCCAAAAATTCTTTTTCAAAATAAGGTCACATTCATGGGTACCAGAGGTTAAGACGTGGCCATATATTTTTAGGGGACATGATTCAACCCAGCACCCTATAGTGTCTGGAACATAGTAGGAGCTCAGAAAATCATATTGAGTGACAGACTGAGTGATTTTTCCTCCTATGGATACTGAAATATATTCCACATAACCTGAAATAATTTAATAAATGAATATAATGTGCTATACATTTTTAATAGCAACCTAGAGAAGGAATTCCTTCAGGATTTATGATGTTTATTCTGCCTCTATTTGCGTATTTATAGTGAAGGAGCATTTGTTGCTTTGGGAATTTTTTTTACTAGTTGGTCAGCTCTTAATAATTATATACGTAATTTTATATATGTGCGCATATAATTAATGTATATGCATACATGTATAAGCAGACCTTTTTTTAAAGTACTACTCTGACCATTGTATTAAGAATTGACTTGAGTGAAGCAAAGGCCAAAGCAAGGACTCCAGTTTGTTGCTTTTATCCAGGTGAGAGTTGGTGATTTGGACGAAGGTAATAGTCTTGAAGTTGGTGAGAACGGAACAGTTCGTGCACACAATGGAAGATGTTGATGAATTGTAGGTAAAGTGAGAAAGAGAGAATTGTCAAGGATGACACTGGATGCTTTGTTTAAGTAACAGCAATGATGAAGTCATTTATTTAGAAGAGGAGGAATTAGAATAATTATTTTGGTGGGGAGAAAATCAAGAATTTAATTTTGGATTTATTGAGTTTAAGATTTATTAGACTTCCAAGTAGAGATATCCAGAAGATAGTTAGGTATTGCAGCATAAAGTCCAGCAAAGAAATCCAAGCTGAAGATACAAATTTGTAAGTCATCATTGTAAAGATGGCATTTTAAAGCCATGAAGCTGGATGAGGTCATCAAAAAGGTTAATGTCAATAGAGCCAAAAAGAGGTCAAGACTAAGCCTTGAAGCACTCCAATGCTTAGAGACGGTGAGATGAGGATAAGCAAACAAACAAGACTGAGAAAAAACAGCCAGTAAAATAAAATAACAAATAGAGTATGGTGTCCTGCAACTCAAGTTCATTCTAAACATGCATAGTCTCTTCAAGAATTCTCATACAGTTTGCTAATATTTTTTGAGGACTTTTGCAACTATATTTAGCCTGTAATTTTCTTTCTTTTTTTTTGAGGTGTCTTTGTCTGGTCTTGGTATCAAGTTAATGGTGGCCTTGTAGAATAAATTTGGGAGTGTTCCCTCCTCTTCAACTTTTTGGAATAGTTTGAAAAGAATAGGTATTATCTCTTCCTTGTATGTTTGGTAGAATTCCTCTGTGAAGCTGTCCAGCCCTGGACTTTTGTTTGCTGGAAGTATAATACATAAAAATTTCGAATCAATATGTTGTATACTTGAAACTAATATAATATTGTAGATCAACTATACTTTAATAAAAAAAGAATTCTCATACATATCAAATTACAGACCTGTCCCCATCTTTAACAAAGAATGATAGTCTCTCGTTTTTATTGCCTTTCCTAAGTTTTAGTATCCAGAATTAAATAGTGTTCCAAATTCATTTTGACAGTGCAGAGTATAGTGGGCTTATCAATTCCCATGATAAGCACACTATAACTCTATTAATGCTGCCTAGGATTAAATTAGCTTCTGCTAGCTTGTCATATTATTTGCTTTGATTAACTGAAAATCCCCAGATCCTTAGCACATGAACTGTTTTCAAGCCAAGGTTCCTCTATTCTTTAACTTTTACTATTGATTTTTAGAAATTATATCCAGAAATTTGCATTTATCCTTATTAAAGACATCATTTAGCTTTAGCTGATTTTGCCTTTCAAATTACTTCTCTTCTTTCAGCAATAAAATAAAATAGTTATAGTTTAACTAGATGTCATATCCAAATTTGGTAACCATATATTATTTGCCTTCTCCAGCTCATTGACAACAATGATCAGAAGAGATGAGGTCTGTGGCTCTTAGAAACCTCAATACAGAATAATACTGATTCCTCTCACCATTGTTAAGAGGTGATATTTCTTGATGATGGTATTGGGGTTTGCAAAACATTTACAAAATCAAAATGATAAGTCCTGATTTTATCTTTAAAAAATACTTTTTATTATTGGATGATTAGAGCATAAAGACATTATAAAATCATTTTCTCCCTATAGTAAAGAAATGGCTAGCCAATATTGACTGATAGAAGTTGTATATTCCTTACTTGGATAGTCATTTAATCCATAGTGAAAGTCTAGGCTAGATACTACTAACATCTTCATTTTACAGAAAAGGAAGCTGAGGTTTAAGGAAGTCAGCAGAGTAACCCTTCAGCTGGTAATCAACACTCAAAAGACGGAGTTGATGTATGCGCCCAGGCACTCAACTCCAGAGCTCCTGCACTAATCCAATAGGCCATTTTGCATCTGTACAAATCAGTCTTTCTAAGGAGATCAGTGTAAAATTAAAACCATAAGGAATCTCTCTACCAGATATAATTATGTAGATATTTTCCAACTGTAGATTTTTCACATTTTTGCGTATAGATCTTTACTTAGACATTAAAATTCTTGCTATAGAATTGATTTTAAAATCTGACTTTTTTTTCTTTACTAGAAAACATACCTTAAACACATTCCCATGTCAAAGAGTATAGAACTACAGCATTTGTTGTAGTAACCGCATAACTTATACTGAAAGGATGTCATTATTTTATCAATGTCGTATCACCTAACTTTGTTTCTAAATATTTTTTATATTTTAAACAAAGATGATAAAAATGTACATTACAAAATTGTAGCCATTATGATATAGTGGTTTGGAATCACATTGCTTAAATTTTAATCCAGGGTGCTCCATGAATTACTTAGATTCTATTAAGCTTCAGATCACTTATGATGGAAAAATATAGTAACAGTATCAGCTTCATAGAGTTGAGGTATGGATAAAGTAAGAGAGTACCAGAGAAAGCTTAGAGTAGTGCTTGGATGACTAAGAACTATTATTTTTACACTTATATATGTGCAACTTGTCTCATTATTTCTATAGACTAAGTCCCTGAAAGTGAAATTTGGGGAACATAAAATACAATATGTATAGTTTTCTTCATTTTGGTATATACGTGAAATTTCTCTCCAGAAATATTTTACTAGAGCCAATTAAAACTTTACAATGGGGAAACACATTTAATTTCATTGATATAGATCAGAGTTTTCAGTTTTCATTACTGAAAATAAGAATTGGGGCTTCCCGGTGGCTCAGTGGTTGAGAGTCCGCCTGCCGATGCAGGGTCGTGGGTTCGTGCCCCGGTCCGGGAGGATCCCACATGCCGCGGAGCGGCTGGGCCCGTGAGCCATGGCCGCTGAGCCTGCGCGTCCTGAGCCTGTGCTCCGCAACAGGAGAGGCCACAACAGTGAGAGGCCCGCGTACCGCAAAAAAAAAGAAAAAAAAAAAGAAGTGGCATTTTATGTTCAGTTTTCCTAGAACAAATATGTAATTCATTTGTCTCTGTGTTTCCTTTTGCAAAAATGAAGTTTTCTTCTTATTTCATATAAAACTTAAAGCAATAGTCTTCTTTTTTTTAAAGATCCACTTGTGATGGCTACTTTTACATGACCCTATTCTGATAAAATATTCAAAAATAAAAGTTCAACAAAAAAGAAAGTCACGGTAAAGTAATGTAAAAGGAATTTGAGGCCAAGACTCTTCCATCAGTAAAGTAATGTGGAATGATATGATACTATATGTTTTCACAAACTAATGAGGTAACTATTTTAGAGGTAACTATTTTAGAGCTGAAGTGGCTACATGGGTTTCAGGATAGTCTCTGACCCCTTTATTCCCATAAACTGGTTAAGGATGCTAATACTTCTGGGTCCTTCCACAAGGAAAATTCTAGGATTGAGTGTGTGAGAACCAAGAGTTTAATTTACCAGAAAGTTAGAGGCCATCAAACCAGTACTGATTCACAATGTATCAGTTTAACTGGAAGAGCAGGTATTATGTTGCCCACAAATTAACATTCCACTATTAACCCAAAGGAAATTTATGCCCTTGTAAATTTATGCTTAACTCAATCATCTTTGCCCACACATGGAAGAGTAGCTATATACAAATACATTTCATTATCTGGGAGTTATATATTTATCAAAAGTGACAAAAGAGAAATATTCATATTAATGTTCCTCAATGATGTCGATGATTTACGTTGTGCTTTCTTCTCCGTCATAAACCTCCCTCTGAACATTGTTTAATGATCAGTACACAAATATTTTAAACATTTACTATGTGGAATGTATGCTTTTTACTCCAAATATCACAACCATACTTTAAAAAAATGAATTTCTTTATCCTTATAGTAACTGATTCTATGTTGAAACTCCAATTATAATTGCAATACTTCGTGGAGTCTTGGAGTTACTAAGTAACAGAGGGCCTCAGTCTTAGGTTTTGTTTTATTTTTATCTTACAAAATATAGAAGAGAAGCAATGTAAATAAAATTTTCATTTTAGGAAATGTAATTTTGCAAATGTAAAATGGAAAGGCATTAAAATGTAATGACTAAGTTAAATCAAAGACTCTGGATGTAGGTAGCCTGAGATTTGAGACTTAGCCCCATTATTTACTAGATGTGTGATGTTACTTAAACTGTTCTGTGCCACAATTTCCTCATTTGTGAAATTGGGATAATTATAACTACCTCATGAGCTTATTGTAATGACTGAATGAGTTCATACATGTCAAGTATTGATACTTATAACAACAAGTAGCACCTAGTAATCAATTAATAATCCACAGCATGTATTATTGTAGAAGTCTATAAAATTTGGGAGAGTACAGTGATTACCTATAAAAACCAATAATAGTTAATATCTGTTTATTACTTAATAATTTAAGAAATGCCTTTTCACAAATATTAGATGTCACATAACCCTTTGAACTCAATATTCTTATTTTCACTATACAGAGGTCAAGAAACATAAAGTTTAAAAGTTGTGAGTAATTTTTCCATGTTAAATAGATGGTATAATGGTAGAGCTAGGACTTACACCCAGGGCTGTATGATTTAAATTTATTTCATTATCCATGCTTTATTTTGCTCACTAACAAAAAGATGATTCAGTCTCTAACACCATAAAATATATACTGGGCTTCCCTGGTGGCGCAGTGGTTGAGAGTCCGCCTGCCGATGCAGGGGACACGGGTTCGTGCCCCGGTCCAGGAAGATCCCACATGGCGCGGAGTGGCTGGGCCCGTGAGCCATGGCCGCTGAGCCTGTGCGTCCGGAGCCTGTACTCCGTACGGGAGAGGCCACAACAGTGAGAGGCCCGCGTACAGCAAGAAAAAAAAAAAAAAAATACATATATATATATATATATATATATATATATATATATATACTAAATGTACTAACAGATATGAATCTCACATAATTGATACATAGTTCATTATTTTCTAGAAATCTTTAGGGAGTCAGGGAAAGCTATTAGAACTTAGATAAGAGTATTTGCTAAGAGGAATATAGGCCACAGATTACTATGACTTTACAAGGAAAATATAATTTTGGAATTTAATCATGATGCTTTTTTCATTCTGAGTGTGCTCATAATTACAAATGCCATATTATTGCAATCCTAAGGTAGCAAATAATGTCTTCAATTAATCAGAAGTCAGGTTTTATTGTAATTTTAATACTAGAACAAGAAATTGAGGCTCTCCTGAATTTAATGGTCCACTAAAAATATTTTAAAAAAACAAGGGGATTACTTTGTGTATGACCTCATACAAAGCACTCAGTTAGATATTTTCCTGGTCAAAGTGAGATGAATAGAGAGGAAAAAATGCATCCAGGAATGGATGCCTGCCAATTTACTAATTTCAAGAGCCTCCTTTCATTTCCCTGTTCCACCTGCACCTCTGAGAAGACAAAAATCAATACTGTATCTATTCTGAGTTGTCAATTTGCCAAACCCAAGTGGTGAAAGCACTTGAGAAAATTCAGAATGAGGCTAGGACTACATGACTGCAGTGAATTGGAATGGCTGCAGCATTCGCTCTGCCCGGATTGGGTTGGTGTGCCTCATTGACACAGCTTGAACCTCAAAGTCCGTAACGAGGAGCATGCTTTTGGATTTCACAACCTGGACAGACCTGTTGGAACTATGCTGTGGGCAAGTCAGTGGCTGCTAATTTTGTCAAAGGAAATATATAATGATAGGACACTTACTATGTGAAAGCCAGTGAAATTCATTAGAAGGACATTTGAATTGTCAGATAAAGGACAACTTTGAAGGTCATGTTTTGAAAGGACAAAAAGTTGAATAAACATGTACTTGGCTTCAGCATTTGCCAGTGGTAGGCTGTCCTTTTCTCAGGAAGAAAAGAAAATTAGTGCCACACTCTGCTCTTCTCCTGGCTCACTGTGATCTTTTGCAGAAATTTGTAGTTTCTTTGTTTTTTTAAAACTTATTGCGCTACTAAGCTGAAGTATGAGTTTGTTAGGACTTGTTAAGCAAGTACACATTTCTAATTTTCTCAGCAGTTGAATATGCACTGGGAACCCAAAACAATATTGTCACTGGTGATGGTGTATTAGGAGGGAGCATGTAAATCCCAGTTTTGTAGACAAGGAAAGATGTGACAGGATTTCTAAGTATGGAGTAATTAGGAAAATTTGGGAGTATTGAAAATTTTAAAAACAACACCAACAACTCAAGGTTCTTTAGAAGTATGTACATGCATCTTGTTTTTTTTTCTTTCTGATTTTATGTTTATGTCAATGAAAAGGGCAAATGGATCTGGAAAGTTCATTGTAATGCAAATTTTTTGACTTCCTGAAGTAGAGAAGTATTATATTTTAAAACAGAACAGTTAATATTAAAAGAGAAAATGTACTGTCACATATATTCCTTGCAAGGTATAAATGATTTTAGGCAATACGTGTACCTGTGTTTTGTATGTGTACATACAATTTTCTGCCACTACTGATTATTTGTGCCTTTGTACTTTCAAATTCATACATCATAAGCTTTACCCAGAGGATTTAAGCTTAATATAAAACTTTCTAACATGGAAATTGCCACATAAAATCTGAGGAAGTTAATTTCCACAAATTATCTGTATGAAAAGAAAAAGAATATTGAAATAGTCCTGGAAATAAGTACTGATCCATATGCCTAGGACCTACAAGATATCAGTGTGTGTTGAATGAAATTGGGTTGGAAGATGAATGAGAATTAGCTGATGGATTTAATGAAAAATGTGCTATTCATTACCATTCATTTACATTATTATTATTTGATATTTAATGAATCTCTGATAGAAGGTTATGAATATTTTCAGATGATTTAGGCTAAAAGGAAAGGTGGCAAAAAAAGAAAACTCAAGGTCATTGGTATACATGCATATGAAGATTCAGTAAAGTTAGAGGTATCAATGTATAAAAATAGAAATAAGACATAAATACATACTTATGGTTTTTCACCTTTATTTCACTTTTAAATTAGTAAGTGAGAGTCGTGTCTTATAATAAAAATAATATGAGTACTGCTTCTGAAGCTCAGGGCTGGCTCAGCACGAAATTGTAAGTAGCGATGCCAGTGGTTTGTGGATCTTGAAAGCCTGTGCTGACACAGATGCTGAGAAGGTGGTGTGTGTCACCGATGTGTTTTTGGTGGAGGAAAAAGTCAAGGAAGCAAAGTATTGCCTAAAGGAGAAACTAGGACCAACACACAAAGTTTTTTAAATAATACAGTTAAGAAAACAGATACGTAGAGAATGGACTTGAGGACATGGGGAGGGGGAAGGGTAAGCTGGGACGAAGTGAGAGAGTGACATTGACATATATACACTACCAAACATAAAATAGATAGCTAGTGGGAAGCAGCTGCATAGCACAGGGAGATCAGCTCGGTACTTTTTGACCACCTAGAAGGGTGGGATAGGGAGGGTGGGAGGGAGACGCAAGAGGGAGGAGATATGGGGATATATGTATACATATAGCTGATTCACTTTGTTATACAGCAGAAACTAACACACCATTGTAAAGCAATTATATCCCAATAAAGATGTTTAAAAAAAAAAAGATAATGGGAGAAATGTAAAGCTTTTTTTATAATTGGGGCATGGCTAGACAGGCAAACTGATTTAGGCAGGACTTGAGACTTGAACTCCAGCCATGACTCTACCACTTACCAGTGGGACCCTGAACAGATCATCAAATATTTTTGAAGCTCGTATTTCTCATTGATTAAAAAAATGAGGATAACTGGATTTACCATCCTAATTTCGTAGGTTTAGAATATCATAATGAGGAACATTAAATATATATATTGTTTATGAGAGATAGAGTGGTATGAGAGAAATGAGTCTAAACTTTAATGCCTTGCTCCTTTATTTGCTAATTATGTAAACTTGACCAAGTTTTTTTTTTTTTTCTATGACAATAAGTTTTGTTATCTGTAAAGTGGGTAAACATAAATAACAACTCCCTCTAGGGGTTGTCAGTATCATTGAAATGGTGACCCCACAAACTCTGAAGCCTATCCAACCTCTAGATTTATTTGTATGTTACTTGATAAGTTTCCTTCTTAACTCATGTTCAGTTGGAGAAGTTTTATGGATCATAATTGATCTAATGCTCCTCATTTACATATTTTCTTGCCTCGAATCTCTGTCCTGGTAATCTTTTCCTCTGAAACTGAAATATCTTCCTAAGAAATCTTATCCACCCATAGTGTTAAATACAAGTATTACTCCTATAGACATCAAATGTGTTTCTTCCATTCAGATCTCTCTTCAGAAGGCCATCCTGATTCTAATAATCATCTACTGTTTTGGACATCTTCTTTTAGATATTAAATGACTGTCTCAAAATTAATATGTTGAAACTGGAGCTCTTGATATTCTTCCAAAAATTCTACCTCCTTTCATTCTTTTATCATCACTCAGCTGCTTGCTCAGTTTTAAAACCTATGGATTATTCCCAATACCCTCTTTCCCCTCATTAACCATATTCAATCCATTAATAAACACTTTTAGATCTCTAATTCATCCATTTTGCTCCATCCCATACCTCAGCCTTAGTCTAGATGTCACATTATTTGACCTGGACTATTGTTTACAGGCATCCAACAGTGCTGAATAAATGTACCTCAGAGAAGCCAGAGTGACTTCTCAGGAATGTGTGTTAGATCACATCAATTCTTGGAAAATATTCGGTGATTTTTTTTTTTTTTCTGTTGCTCTTGGGACAAATTCTAAATCCCTTTGCACAACCCACACAGTTCTTCTCTCCATCTCTCTAAGCTTTACTATCATTCTTCCCCTCCTTCTTGTCATCTAACTAGCTTGGTCTCCAGGCACCCTTTCCCAGTCTTCTCTTTTGTGTGTCGCATCCAAAATGGGCTTCCCTGGCTTTTCTCATGGCTGTCTCATTCTCACCTTTCAAGTCAGCACCAAAACGCTACTTTCTCAGAAAAGCATTTCTTGGCTGCTCTGTCCAAATTGGATTTCTCAGTTACTTTTTATTTTTCAGTTATTTTGCTGTTTTTTTTCCTTCATAACACTAATCTCAAACTGTACTTATTTTGTCATTGTATTTCTCCACTTATTTATTGTTTTTACCTTGCCTCTCTCACTAGAATGTAAGTTCTGCCAAGAAAATATCTCAACCTGACTCTCATATAGCTATATTCCCATTGCCAAGGACAGTGGCTAGCACAGAGTAGGTTCTCAACAAGTATTTGTTTAATGAAAAAATGAGTGGGACTACAAAAATATAATGCAGGAAAAATCCTAAAGCAAGACAAAATGTGATGGAGGAGAGAGGCATGTATACAAGTTACAATGTGACACAAAATGGATGAAAACATTGGTAAGTGTAAAATAGCATAGGGAAATAGGAGAAAGGGCAGAGAATTCTGACTGAGAGTGATTTGAGAAAACAAAGACATTAAGTTTATTAGAGAGAACTTCTCCAAGAGACCAAAGTGGAATAAAAACATCAGAGCAATAGAAAGCAGAGTTTTCATATTTATAAAGGTGGACAAACATCTGGTGTGTGTGGAACCTCCATGAAGTCCTGTGTGGCTAGCATCACAGGACGTAGGGAGAAGATAAGGAGGTTGCTTCTTGAAAACCAAAAATATTCTCATGCAAAACAACCTCTTTAGATATATCTACAACCAATGTATTTAACCAGCATTTTTTAAAAAAATAGTTTTACTGATTGCTCAGGGCTGGCATGGTACATAATTGTAAGCAGCCATGCTAGCGGTTTGTGGCATGGAACCAAAATTATAATAGATTTTATAAGAGTTGAGCCTGAACTATAGCAGATTTTACAGGAGGTATGAGAAGGCTAAATAAAAAGAACATCTCTTCAAATGGGTATTCCAGCCTATTCTTCTTGGTACTCAAATCAGCAAATGATGAGTGAGTATAATACATTTTCTTCATATTTTTAGATAGAATGTGTTCATCAGATGAATATATGAATAGCAGTCTTTTATTTGTTTGTGTGTGTGTGTGTGTGTGTGTGTGTTTTAATCATGTGATGTGTCTGGAGGTAGGTATTCCAGGTTAAGTACAGTGGTTCAATAGGAAGTTCCTATCTTTTGCTCTAGTACTTTTCAGCAAGCTGGCTTTTGTATTTAAACTTGTCTTTGTGAGAAGCTGTAAAGGATCTGAGACTTTACCCTGCTTGCAAAATAAGTAGTTAACCTGCCACAGTTTCATAAAAGCTGGCAGAAGACGGGAAACTTCTGGGTCAGAGACAGAATAAGAAGCTTCACATTCATATTGGTTCTCATTACTCTGAAAACCTCTCAGGGCCCCTTTGGAGCTGCACACACACTCAGGTAGGAGGAACACTGAGGAGCCCCAAGGTGGGAAATCCCAAATCTTTCAAGGGGACAGCTAGCAAACTTGCCCACGCTTTGCACTGGAGGGAGGAGTTATCTTTATCATCCTAGTCAGAAAACAAATATGCCCTCTTTCCCAAGGGAAATACTATTTCTAGATTTAAAGACTGTTCACCACGCAAACATCCTTAAAAAGATAATCTAAAACAAAAGCTGTTATGATAGGAATAGAAACAACATGGAGAATTACCTCCTAACAGTCTGCTGATGCAAGAGGGCTGCTGTAGCTCCAAAATCACATCTTCACATAATTCCTTTCAAGACAAAAAGAACAGAGCAATGTAAAAACAGGCACTTTTTTCCCCTGCAACATGATTTTTTTCAATTAGTGATGTGAGTCTTTCCTGGAGAGATGCCAGGAGACTTTCTATTTGGAATTCTTGGCCAGAACTTGATCACATATTTACCTCTAGATCAAAGACAGTCAAGCAGGAAGGGGATTCCCATGTCTGATTTAGCTCAGTTGAGGTCAGTCCTTTAAAACTAAAGATACGGCCTTACCCCCCTGAGAAGGTTGCTGCCTGCTGAGTACATCAGCTGTCTTCTCTTGGTAAGGAAGGGGCAGGAAGTAGGAGGAAGAGGTAAGATAATTCTTGAATAATAATAATAGTAAATGGAACATACTCAGTAACGTTTGCCATGAGCCAGATATTAGTTTAAGGACGTAACTATATTCATTAATTTACTAATGTCCTACCCATACATGTTACACTATACTATAATAATCTCTTAAGGCAATTTTTATTATTATTTTCTTTCTACATTTGAGGAAATTGAGACATAGTAACTTTCAAAGTCATGGGTCCAGTATGTGATGAGGCTTGGGTTTAAACCCTAATAATCTGGCTCCAGAATTGATGGTTTTAACTATGATGCTATGCAACTCCCTTCTCAACAGCAAGAAAATTGAATTTATAGAGAATGCCAACATGTGTGCATTGCATAAATATACTCTAGGCTTTGTTGACAGAAAAAATCTGATGTAAAGGTCCTAATGTGGATAAAAGCTTAATATGTTCAGGAAACAGGTAAAAGACCATTTTGTGGCTTCACATTGGAGAAGTAGACAAGAGCCAAAATACATAGAGGCTTGAAAGCCTAGGTGCGGAATTCTGATTTTATTGTTTTTTTTGCGGTACGTGGGCCTCTCACTGTTGTGGCCTCTCCTGTTGCGGAGCACAGGCTCCAGACGCGCAGGCTCAGCGGACATGGCTCACGGGCCCATAGGCTCCGCGGCACGTGGGATCTTACCGGACCGCGGCACGAACCAGCGTCCCCTGCATTGGCAGGCGGACTCCCAACCACTGCGCCACCAGGGAAGCCCTGATTTTATTTTTTAAATGATGATCATCTGTTGGAGGACTTTTGGGTGATAGAATGATATGATTCGAGAGTTTCTTTTAAATATGCCTTGGAATTTTATTGTTACTCTACCCCTTTTTCAATTGTGGTAAAATACATATGCATAACAAAATTTGCCATTTTAACAATGTTTAAGTATAAAATTCAGTGGTATTAATTAAATTCACAGTGCTGTGCAACCATCACCACTACTACCTGTTTTGAAAAATTTTTATCAACCCAAACAGAAACTCTGTACCCATTAACTAATAACTCCCAATTCCACCCCCCTCCCAGGCCGTGGTAACCTCTAATATACTTTCTGTCTCTATAAATTTGCCTACTTTAGATATTTCATCTCAATATTTTTATATGAATCATACAAGTATTTTTCTTTTTGTGTCTGGCTTATTTCACTCAGCATACTGTTTTTAAGGTTTATCCATGTTGTAGCATGTACCAGAACTTTATTCCTTTGTAAGGCTGAAAAATAGCCATTACATGTATATACCACATTTTGTTTATCTATTCATCTGTTGATGGATACTTGAATTATTTCCATCTTTTGGCTACTGTGAGTAATGCTGCAATAAACATTGATGTACAGTCATCTGTATGAGTTCTTGTTTCCAATATTTTAGGTACCTAGGAGTTGAATTGCTGGGTCCTATGGTAAATCTATGTATACAGTTTTGAGGAACTGCAAAGCTCTTTTCTATAGCAGCTGCAACATTTTACATTCCCACCAGCAACGTACAAGGGTTCCAGTTTCTCCACATCCTGGCAAACACTTGTTATTTCCTTCTTTCCTTCCTTCCCCTCCCTTCCTCCCTCCCTCTCTCTCCATTTTGTTCTCTTTCTTTTTTCATTATAACCATCCTGGTATTGATTTGTGCTTTGATTTGCATTTCCCAAATGAGTAATGCTGTTGAGTACCTTTTAGTGTGCTTATTGGCCATTTTGTAAATCTTCTTTGGAGAAATGTCTATTCATGTCCTTGGCCCATTTAAAAACTTGAGTTGTTTCTCTTTTTGTTGTTGAGTTGTAAACTTTAAAAATATTTTTAATATTAAACACTTTTCAGAAATATAATTTGCAAATACATTTTCCTATTCTGTGTTTTTTCACTTTCTTCATAGCATTCTTTGATCCATACATGTTTTTAGTTCTGATGAAGTTCAATATATCTCTTTCTTGTTGTTTCTGCTATGCTTTTGGAGTCATATTTGAAAACCATTGCCAAGTCCAAGATGATAAAGATTTGCCCCTATGTTTTCTTCCAAGAGTTTTATAGTGTTAGCTCTACTATTTATATCTTTGATACATTTTGAGTTAATTTATGTATCTGGTGTAAGGTAAAGTTCCAACTTCACTCTTTTGCATGTGGATATACAATTTTCTCAGCATTGTTTGTGAAGATACTGTTCCTTTCCATTGAATGGTCTCAGCATCCTTGTGGAAAATTAGTTGACCATAGTTGTAAGAGTTTATCTCTAGGCTCTAAATGTTATTCCACGGGTCTCTACATCTATTCCATGTACTACAATATTTTAATTATTGTGGATTTGTGGTAAATTTTGAAATCAGGAAGTATGAGTCTTCGAACCTTGTTATTCATTTTTTAAGATTGCTTTGCCTATTCAGCTCCCCTGAGATTTCACATGAATTTAAAAATGGATTTTTACATTTCTTCAAAAATGCTGTTGATATTTTCATAGGGATGCATTGAATCTCTGAATTGCTCTGGGTAATGTTGTCATCTTAACAATATTAATTCTTCCAATCCATGAATATGGGATGTCTTTCCGTTTATTAGGTCTTCTTTAATTTCTTTAGAAATGCTTTTTACTTTTCAGTATACAGGTCTTATACCTCCTTGGCTAAATTTATTCCTGAGTAATTTTATTCTTTTTAACATTATTGTAAATAGGATTGTTCTTTTAATACAGTTTCTGGCTTATTCATTGCTAGTGTATTTATATACAACAAATTTTTCTGTGTTGATTTTGAGTCCTGTACTTTACTGAATTTGTTTACTAGCTTTAACAGTGTGTGTGTGTGTGTGTGTGTGTATTCTTTAGGTTTTTCTTTTTATAAGATCATTTTATCTGCAGAGATAGTTTTACTTCTTCCTTTCCAGTTTGAATGCCATTTATTTCTTTTTCAACACCAAGTGCTCTGACTAGAAACTCTAGTACTGTGTTAAATAGAAGTGGTAAATGTGGGCATCCTTGTCTTGTGCCTGATTTTAGGGAAAAAACTCTCAATCTTTCACCGTTAAGTATTATGTTAATTTGTTTTTTTTTTTAGAAGATTTACTTTTATTGATGTCTGGAGAATGGACTTCAGGGAGTAGACCAGGTGTACTAATTTGAAAGAAATTGTACCCTTTGTTGCTATCGTGGTTTGAAAGATGAAAAAAAAAGTGGGCATATTAGAGACATACTTGGATGTAGGTTGACAGGAGGTCTACCATGTACAGGGTAGTAGTTTGGCATAAACTTTAGAAGTACACTGTCCAATACATCATCCATTGGTCGTATATGGCTATTGAAAATTAAAATTAAAAATTCAGTTCTTCACTTATATTAGTTCCTTTTAAAAAGTCAAAACAATAAAATAATATTTAACACATTCTTTCAAGTTTACTGAGATATGATTGATAAATAACATTTTATAAGCGTAATGTTTACAACTTGATGATTTAGTGAAATGACTACCAAAACAAGGTTAGTTAACACATCCGTCACTTCACAGAGTTAACTTGTGTCTGTGTCTGAGTGTGTGTGTGTGTGTGTGTGTGTGTGTGTGTGTGTGTGGTGAGAACATTTAAGATCTATTCTCTTAGCAACTTTCAAGTATACAGTACCTTATAGCCACCATGCTGTACATTACTTCCCCAGAACTTATTTATCTTATAAGTGGAGGTTTACACTCTTGGACCACCTTCACCCATTCTTCCCATGTGGCTAGTGGCTATCATATAAGAGAGTGGAGATAAAGAACAATTCCATAATTATAGAAGATTCTATTGGACAGCACTGCCCTAAATCCTGCCTGTGTATTGAGCTCTGCCTTCTTTCCTTTCTCATGGCTCAGAAAGATAAAATGAGTTTAAAAGAAAAATAAACATTAACCTTTAAATAGATAAAATTATTTTACTAATGTAACATACTTATATCAATTAATATCCATGCAAGGTAGTTGCATTTGTTTATATCAAAAGTTCAACAAAGTACATTCATTATAGATGAATATCCATGACAGTATTTTTAAGGAGACAATATTATCTGCTGTATAAGAAATTATGCTGTGATGTCAGACTTATTTTTATTCCATATCAAAACAGATATGAATACTTATAATCCTCCGTTTTTTCACAGATATTATGGGGATGATATTTTTGACTAGTTGCATTGTTACGAGAATAAAAAAATAAAGCCTATAGCACAATTTCTAGCACATTTAAAATGCTTACTGAAACACAAAATTAAAAATATCTATAAAAACATCTATGAAAACAAGTTATAAATAGATGGGCAGATAGATAATAACATGATTTCATTAAACAGCTCTAATTTAGTTATGCCTGCTTCAAATTCTGAGGAAAGTTCACAGATTTAATATGAGATTTAATAATGTGCATTCCTTTGAGTATACTGAACATTCTAGATTTTGTGCTACTTCTGTATATCATTTAATCAAAACAATGACCGAATGAAAAACCCCAGAACACCCAAACATAAACAGTTACTTAATTTGTTTAGGTCTTTTTTCTCAGTGAGCTGCTACTATATTAAAATAAAATAATGTTCATCAATTATTATGTGTATTAAACACTACAGAGATAGAATTTGCAGTCTTCTTTTTCTTCATTGAAACAATGGGGATATGATATTTTTGACTACTTGGATTGTTACGAGAATGGAAAAAAAAATGTGGTTACACTTGTTTGTGGCTTGGAAAATTGTGTGTCCCTTAATTGTTTGTGGCTTGGAAAATTGTGTGTCCCTTAATATTTATAGATGTCCACAATCATCAGAAGGGTGCTTTTCTGAGTAAATTAGATAGTGTGCCTGATGAAACTTTTGTTTTTATTATGATGAATAGTATATTTAAAATTAAGAATGTCATGAAAGGAGAATTAAAAATTCTCATTAATTAAAATGTAAAAACAAAATCACTAACATTGTTTATTCTATGTCCTTAAAATGGTAATATTTTCAGAAGTCAAATATTTCAGAGTGCCTTTTTTTTTTTTTTTTTTTTTTTTTGCGGTTCGCGGGCCTCTCACTGCTGTGGCCTCTCGCGTTGCGGAGCACAGGCTCCGGACACGCAGGCTCAGCGGCCATGGCTCACGGGCCCAGCAGCTCCGCGGCATGTGGGGTCCTCCCACACCGGGGCACGAACCCGTGTCCCCTGCATCAGCAGGCGGACACTCTCAACCACTGCGCCACCCGGGAAGCCCCAGAGTGCCTTTTTGAAATTATTCTCTGATCATTGTGCAAATGAAAGTTGACATGCTTTTAAAGTGAACTTTCTGTACCTGTATATAAACAATGATATTACGTTAGTATCAAAGACTATTTCTTCAGGATCCAGCTATATGGGATGATGAACTTATTACTCAACATATACAATTGTCTATTCATATGTTTTACCAATTTTCTATTGAATTTATCTTTTAATATATAGAGCTTTTTATAAGTTAGGTATGTTAGACTTTTTATCTGTACTATGAATCTAATTTTTTCAGTTTGTTATACCTTTTGCCTTTGATTATTGTGATGGGGGTTAGCTAGGCATAGATTCTTAATTATATAAAGTAGAAATAAATATTTTTTATGACTTCTAGATTTTGAAGCATAGTTAGAATAGCCTTTTCCACTCCATGATCATAAATAAATTAGCCATGTCTTCTACACTGCTGCTGGAGATAAATATAAAAATTATATGTATGTATGTATGTATATGTCTTTGATCAATTTTGATCCATTTTAGAGTATGATGAGGTATTAACTCCATTATTTCACAAATAACTACCCAATTTATCACAATACCATTGATTTAAAATTCCAATCCTACCTGAAATGCTTCCTTTATGATATAGTAAATTTCTATATGTATGTGAGTCCATTTCTGAAACTTTGGCTTATTTTGTTGGTCTGTTAATCTAGAAGTCAATAACTCAATTTGTAATTTTATGTTTGTTTTCTGGTAGGCTTAATTTCCCCTTGTCACTCCTTTTTCCAAAGTTTTTCTGGATATTTATGCCAATTTATTTTTCCGTATATCCTGCACATGACAACTTTATGAGGCTGAGTCTTTCTGTGGTATACATTTCCACTTGTTTCATTCTACTTTTGTAATTGTTAAGAGTGTTTAAAATTTTTTCTCAAGTAGACTTTTCCCATTTTTCATTGTTTTTTCCTATGCTTTTGATTTTACTTTTGTTGCTAATATAAATAAGGTCTTCTTTTACCTTATATATTCAGTTGGTCATTGTGTGTATACATGAAGGCTATTGATTTCTGTATTTTAATTTCACACCCCACTACCTGAAAGAATTATTTATTTTTTGTAGAAGTTTTTCAGTTGAGTCTAGTGGAATTTCAGGTTTAAATCATATCATCTGCAAACATTAATGTTTTAGTGCTCCCTTTTGAGTATTTATACTTCTAATTTATCTCTTTTGACCAGTTACATTGGTGAGAACATCTAATACTGTGCTAGATAGTAAAGCTGATTATAGGATTTCCATGTGCTTGACTTAGCAATAAAGCCTCCAGTATTAGCCTGTGTACACCATACTTACTTTTCAGACATATGTGATACACACACGTACATATAAGAGACACATATATACATATATATGTATGTATTATATATATTATGTATGTATTTTATATATATGTATGTAATATATATCTACACACTCGGTTCTCATTCTTCATGGTAGTTATGTTCTATAAAATCACCACAAACTCTGAATTGGCAAGTACAGACATACCTTGGCAATGCCACAAGTTCAGTTCCAGACCATTGCAATAAAATGAGTTATTTGAAATTTTCGGTTTCCCAGTGCATATATAAGTTATGTTTACTTCATACTGTAATCTATTAACTATGCAATAGCATTATGTCTAAAAAAATATCCATACCTTAATTAAAAAAAATACTTTATTGCTAAAAAATGCTAACCATCATCTGAGCCTTCAGTGAGTTGTAATCTTTTTGCAGTTAGTAACATCGAAGATCACTCTGTGTGTGTATGTGTGTGTGTGTGTGTGTGTGTATATATATATATATATTTATATATGTATATATCACATTTAAAAAAAATTTTTTGGCTGCACGGCATGTGGGATCTTAGTTCCCTGACCAGGGATGGAACCCAAGTTCCCTGCATTGGAAGCGCGGAGTCTTAACCACTGGACCACCAGGGAAGTCCCGTATATCACAGTTTTTAATCCATTCATCTGTCAGTGGACACATGTTGTTTCCATGTCTTGGCTTGTTTCTTTATATTTACATAGAGATTCTTGCTTTTTTTTTTTTTTTTTTTTTGTGGTATGCGGGCCTCTCACTGTTGTGGCCTCTCCCGTTGCGGAGCACAGGCTCCGGACACGCAGGCTCAGCGGCCATGGCTCACGGGCCCAGCCACTCCACGGCATGTGGAATCTTCCCGGACCGGGGCACGAACCCGTGTTCCCTGCATCGGCAGGCAGACTCTCAACCACTGTGCCACCAGGGAAGCCCTGTTCTATCTTAATGTTATTTTTTTGTCAGATTCTCCGAATTTGTCACCCTTTCTCCAGTCTTTATGCTCTAATATTGCTTTATACCTTTCTAAGTAATTTAATTCATCAACTTTAACCTTGATTATATCACCTCATTACCTTATTATTGTATACAAAAACGTCTATATTCCCTAAACTGATCTAGCTCCAGAGGTCCAGAGAGATAGAGAAAGAGAAATGCTGAGATAAATATCTTTCTTTAACTGAAACATTATAGAGCAATATACAAAATAGAAAGAAATAAATGTTCTGTTATAGGGGATTGGTCATACTAATTATATATTTACAATGGAAACTAATGTATCCCTTGAAATTATATTGTAGAAAATAATAATACTGCATAACAGTTATGCTGGAATAAGTTAAAAATCAATCTGAAGAAATGATATATTTTTACTGTATCATTTATTTTCCTATCTAATTTCCCCTCCCCCCCCCACACACATACACTGTGATCCTTGAGGAGAGCACCTGTGTTTTATTCATCTTTATGTCCTTGAAACCTAACAGATTGTTGACAGACTGCAAACACTGAAAAATGTTTTGGCTGAAACTCAATGGGAGAGATATAAAACATGAAAATATTTTTAGTAATACAAAGATACACATACATATTGCCATATATTAGAGTGTAATCATAAATGTCAGATATCTTACATGAATTTTAAAACAAGATTAAAACTATCAATGGAATTATAAAAAGAAATCCACTTTCAGAAATGGAAGTAATTCAACTATTTCCTGCGCTCCTTCTAAGTACAAACACTTTTCTCATTTCAGAATATTTTTCTACCTGTGTGGTTATGATATTATTCCAATTTTGTCAAAAGGGCCAAAATTATTGCCTTTTAAGTTTCTTTGATCATGTTTCTTATTCATGATTTATATAGATTTTATACAACATAAATATATTCTGATAGACTACTATACACATCTGCAGGGGAAAATCCTTTAAAAACCTGCAGCTCTAACAGTCAGAAGTAGCTAGAGAAACAGTTCAGTTAGTAAGAATGAACTATTACTGTCCTGAGATTGTTTGTTTTTTAGTTGTGGATTGCATCACCTGTATGTTTTTTTCTTTTTCCCAACTAAAGAGGCTACTTGTTTTGTTGTTGTGGGCCCCATGGATTTATTTAAACCACGATCTTTTGACTTGAAGAGTAACCTCTTACTTAAATTATCTCAGCGGGACCTGCAACAAGAACAGAAATAATAAGTTATTATATGTGAATTCACTTATTTTTCCCAAGGTTAAATGTGTCCATGTGCAATTATATATGTGTATGTATATTTGTATTTTCTAGACAATAGTAATTCTTATAAGGTGAACAAACACAGGCATGGCACTTTATTTTGAGATCAAAATAGAACAACCATGCATAAATAGTCATTTATCCATTTAAAAAATATGTGTTGAGTGCCATGTAGATCATATTGTGCTAGACAGCGAGTTTAAAATGGTAAGCAAGAAAGACATGTATTCTGTTCTCCAAGGCTTATTCGTGTGTGTGTGTGTGTGTGTGTGTGTGTGTTTTGGGGAGGAGAGTGGAAAGTGAAAACTCAAAGAACTCACTGAAAGCTATTATACTCACTTATATTTAATTAAAGGGAAAAAGTAGAGATTAAAATCAGCCACAAGAGAACTGCATGGGGTGAAATCTGAAGACGTATCACATGTGGAGCTTCCCTTGTCTTCTCCCTATGGAGTTGGTTTGTGCTGCTTTCCTAACTTCAGCATGTGATAATACTCGTGAGGTATTGCCAAGCTCACACAAGCATGGTGTTCAGAGTTTTTATTGGTGCACCATCATGTAGACATGATTGATTGCTTGCCCACATGGTTCTCAGTCTCCATGTGTACTGATACTGCATGACAAAAAGCTTCCACCCTAAATCACACCGTTAGTCTTTTAGGTTTTTTTTTTTTTTTTTTTTGCGGTACGTGGGCCTCTCACTGTTGTGGCCTCTCCCGCTGCGGAGCACAGGCTCCGGACACGCAGGCTCAGAGGCCATGGCTCACGGGCCTAGCTGCTCCGCGGCATGTGGGATCTTCCTGGACCGGGGCACAAACCCGTGTCCCCTGCATCGGCAGGCGGACCCTCAACCACTGTGCCACCAGGGAAGCCCAGTCTTTTAGTTTTTAAAAGTGACCTGTCTTCACTCTGAATCACATTATGAATATCTGGCTATCCCAAGGAAAACAAATATAACTTCCCAGGAGCTAAGGGTAAGGTTAGACTTCTTTTGGAGCAGGGTTAAATTCTTTATTAAACAGCGCTCTTGCATTTTGATGTTCTTAAAAGATGCTACACTAAATACAGATTCAGGAGTACACCAAGGCCTTACATTCAGCATCCCAACTGTGGAAATTTTAAGCTAAAATGACCCCAAATTCTGTATTAAACATAGAGTGTTGAAGTGAAATGCTAGTGAAATAATACTACAATCAAAGTTCTTGTGGAAATTACATTAAAAATCTCATTTATTTAAAAATAAAACATTTAAAAACACAGACATTAGTCAAATAAAAATCTAGGTTAAGTAGTTGACTCAATGAGGTCAGTTTCAAAATGTCTTAAAAAAAGATGTGCAGGACTTTTTTTTGGTGGCTAACATAGTTCTGTAAAACTTATAGTTACCTTTATCTGTGCTAACCATTTGAATATAAAATAAAAATTTGATTATTAAAGTAAATTATGATTCTTGGGCGGGGAGAGTCTCTATTAACACTAATAAACACTATTAGGAGTGGTGCTGGCCATTCCCGAAGCCCCTTCCTTTCCTCCGTGAAAGCATTTATCACTCTCATTCTATATGGTAACTGTTAACCTAGTTTTCTGACCTATCATCCTTTCCTTCCAGTACCTTAAGGGAATCTTGCCTAGTGCAGTTCCTTGAGTGAACTGCATATTTGTTAAATGAGTGAATTGGTGAATGAGTAATTACTTTCCATTCAAATAGGAGAACTGGATTATTTGATGTGGTAGTGAGGATAATGGCTCACCCCTAATCCCCTAATCTGCTACACCTGGGAATATGTTACTTAAATGGCAAGAGGGACATTGCAGATGTCATCAAGTTAAGGACCTTGTAATGAAGAGATGGTCCTGGATTATCCAAAGGGACCTAATCCATTTATAAGAAAGGCAGGAGGGTCAGAATTAGAGAGCAAAATGTTACCATAGCATTAAAGGTAAGAGAAGAAGGGAGATTTGAAGATGCTTACACACCTGGCTTTGAAGACAGAGGAAGGAGCCATGAGCCAAGGGATGCAGTCAGCCTCTAGAAGCTAGAAAAGTCAAGGAATTTAAAAGATTGTTCACAATGAGCCCCCAGAAGGAACGCCACCATGCTGACCCATTTTAGACTTTTGACCTCCAGAATACTAAGATAACACATTTGTGTTGTTTTAAGCCACTAGGTTTCTGGGAATTTGTTACAAAATTGTTATAGGTAACTAATACACTTGGGATCTGCTGCTGTCCCGTCAAACACTTTCCACTGAGCCTAAATGGAAGAATTGTTATTTAAAGTCTGATAAACGCTGAACTCTTTATCAGGCCGTAGGCCTCAAAAGACAATATTAGACAAATATCATATGATATTGTTTATATGTGGAATCTAAAAAACTTATATAAATGAACTTGTATACAAAACAGAAATAGACCCACAGACATAGAAAGCAAAGTTATGGTTACCAAAGGGGAGGGGAGAGGGATAAATTAGGAGTTTGGGATTAACATACATGCACCACTGTATATAAAATAAATGACCAACAGGGACCTACTATATTGCACAGGGAACTGTACTCAATATTTTGGCATAACCTATAAGGGAAAAGAATCTGAAAAAAATATATATATAATTTTGCATAATTTTGCTGTACACCTAAAACTAACCCAACATCATAAAATCAACTATACTTCAATAAAAAAGACAATATTAGATTTTTCTCCCTCTTATTAAAGCCAGATCACAGAAGCGGATGAACAGGTATACACCATTCATTTAAGAAATGCTTATACACTACCCTCCCAAATTCCAGGAATTCTGCTCAAACCTAAAGATAGAATTAAACAAAATAATCATGATGTGTTCCCCTCATGAAGTACACATCATTTTAGTTAACATTTCAGGTGGTTCCAAAAGAAGAAAAAATAGAACATGTTTTTGTTTATGGAAATCAAAGCTTGAATGGGTATGATTCTTTCCGGCTAATATGTTGAATGGCTGTCACCTATTAAACAGATATTGAATGCGTAAACACCTAAGTAAATACAATATATACCTTTATAGTTTGATGAGACACATATAGATGATAGATAGAGATAGATAAGTAGATAGGTAAATAAATGATAGGTAAATAGGTAGATATATATATAGATAGGTAGATAGATAGATAGATAGATATAGATAGATAATAGATAGGTAGATAGAAAGAAATGATTAGGACTAGAGACTGACTTGGAAAGGCATTCCTACATGCCCTCATTCAAGAAAGGACATTCCACCTTTGACCTGAAGAATGAATCAAATGAGTCCCATGAAGATTGAAGGGCAAGGCATTCCAGGCAGAGGGAGCAGCACATGAAAAACCCCAAACTGTGAGAACAACTTAGTGACCATGAGTTGTGGAAGGAATAATTGTGTAGCTTAGTTTCCAAAAATGGGAATTTCTTCCTTATATTTCTTAGCAAATTTAAATGTTTTTTTCTGAATCTTATTCCTGAGAACAATCAGTTGGGGAATCAGAAAAGTAAGAAAAATTCATATTAAGTAAGCAGGAAATGCCAACATAGAGCAGAAGGTTAAGGCCAACATTTTGGGGAACCAGGACAGTAGCAGGTAGAAAAGATGTGGTCACAGTCTACTGTCAGTCCTGGTTGTAACTATTCCCACATTATACTGTATGTTTGTGGCTTTGTCTATGGCTAAAGGTGAGTTGTTCTTACAAATAAAATACATATTAAGAAGTTAATGTACTTACTGTATACAAATCCTATAAGTGTTCCAAGAAATGTCAAGTTTGGAGGCAAAATAAATCCCTACTTTGGCAATTTTCCAAGTGATTCTGTGTGTTGCTCTTACCTTACTAAGAGATCTGAATGATGTGTTATTCAAATGCCACGTAGTACTTTCGCTGGAGTTTTCCAGTGTTTGAATATTTACTGTAGACTATAGTTCTTTGTAAATAATACTAAACTTACTGTTTCCTTTTTAGTGAGTAAACATTTTATGCTTTCATAATAGTGACTGGAGATATTAAGAATACTAGATAGGGGTTTCCCTGGTGGCGCAGTGGTTGAGAAACCGCCTGCCGATGCAGGGGACACGGGTTCGTGCCCCGGTCCGGGAAGATCCCACATGCCGCGGAGCGGCTGGGCCCATGAGCCATGGCCGCTGAGCCTGCGCGTCCGGAGCCTGTGCTCTGCAGTGGGAGAGGCCACAACAGTGAGAGGCCCGTGTACCGCAAAAAAAACCAAAACAAAACAATACTAGATAGTTATTTATGATTTGGGGGATGCCCGAGTATTCCAAGAAATTGCAATTTCTTGTTCACAAAATGTGAAGAATTGGAAAGACTAACACTGATGCAGCTGAATTAGATAAGGCAGAAATAAAGAGAAACAGAATACGTGGAGTCTTTACTATCTAATTAGGGTATCATTATTATTATTATTATCTTAAGTGAAATGGAAAAAAAAACTTCCACATGCTAAGCAGAGGAGTAATATAATTAATATTATTATGTTTTTCAGATGATCACTGGCTTCTGTATAAAATGGATGGAAGGGGTGCTTAAACAGAAAAACACACTTAGAAGACTATTTAGAATAAGAAATAGCTATGACCTGAAGGAGGATGGTGGCAGTGGAGGAGAGAGGAATGGGCATATTTGAGATATATTTTAGACATAGAACAAAAAATATTTGATGGGATGTTAGAAATATGTGAGGGTGGGCAGGGTATCCAAGCCAAGGAAATATCGTGTGCTTAGGAACAGACGAGGGAACAAATTATGAAAATTAATTTTTAAACCTTAACCAGTCTATGTCAGTATTTAATTTTGATAGCACAACGACCATATATCTTTATGTACATTCATTTAGTATGAATTTATGAAACCCCCTTTAAGAGTCAGGCCCTCTGTGAGGTGCTAAGGATTTCAACATAAAGGACGTTATTTTTGTCCTGAAGCAGGCTTTCCCGACACCTTCAGGTAACATTTGGGGCTGGATAATTCTTTGTTGTGGGGGGCTGAATGTGCATTGTAGGAGGTTTAGTAGCACCTCTGGTCTCTACCCATAAGAAGCCAGTGGAACCCCCTTCCAGTTATAATAATCAAATATTAGATGTTGCTAAACGTCTTCTACAGAAATGAGACTGGATCAGTAGGTCAGCACCAAGCCTTTAAGTGACTTGCACGTTAAGAATTTGGATTGGCATATATACATTACTATGTATAAAACAGATAACTAATGAGAACCTACTGTATGTATAGCACAGGGAACTCTACTCAGTGCTCTGTGGTGACCTACATGGGAAGGAAATCCAAAAAAGAGTGGATATATGTACACATATGCTTTGCTGTACAGCAGAAACTAACACAACAAAGTAAAAATTAATAATAAAAAAAAGAATTTGGATTTGGTTTGAAGGCAGTGAGGAGCCATTGAAGGAAGACTGATATGGTTAGAGTTGTGTTCTAGAAATCACAACTAAGAACAAAAAGGTAAGCTCATAAATACACTGAAGGCTAGATTATTTAGAGGACATTCAAGTGGAAAGATTTGAAACAGGTAGTGTCAGTAGTGATGGAGAAATGGGGACAGATTTGAGAGATAGTCATATGGGGTGGAATACAGAGAATGTGGGAACAAATTAGACACGGTGGGGAACCGAGAAAAAGTTGAGGTTTCGGAATAGAATGATAAAGTGGTTGGGGGCTTGTCATTCACTTTCTTTCTAAAGATAGGGAAATGTATTAATTATGTGCAGCTACACACATACATATAAGTACATAAGCATCAAACAAGGAGAATAAAACATTTTTGATATTCAATTTCATTTGCATTATTTTTGTAATAGCCATGTTTCAGTTATAACTGCTTAAAATCAGAGTTTAATTTTGCATAAGTCACCATGACCATTCTCTATACCAGAATCATCAAGTTTTAATCGAACCAAATTGTATCCTTTAATGTGAAGTGATGCTGCGGACACACTTCCAGGATCATCTCACTTTAAAACACCATAGTTTTACTTAGCCACTAGTCAGGTGGCATTACTTATGAATTTTTTGGCTTATAATACTATTATGGCCACGTGTTACATTATGCTGAAGAATACTAAAATATAGTAACCATTTGCTTCTTCACTTTGTGAATTTTGTATTACTAATTAGAGGCAATTTTGATTCTTACATTGTTGTACTTCTTTTCTAGCCTGATAAGCAACGTACCTTATTATAAAAAGCCCAGCAATATGTAAAATGTGGAATAGATTTAAAACAAAGCATGTTCTCTGGTGAGAGCCTGCATATATCATTTTAGTTAAAATGTTTAGTAAATGAAGATTTTTTTTTAGTGTGGTTGTCCATAGGAAGCAAAGATAATGCATCTTTCTTGAGTAACAACCACACGTGTCTGCTCTGAGTCCTGGGAGTCCTGGAAAATGTTCTATATGCAGAGTCCTCACTTGCCTAATTTCAAATTGCAATAGAAAGAGAAAGAGAGAGAGAGACAGAGAGGGGGAGCAAAGGAAAGAGATTAGAATGTCTGTTACAGTGTAATTACCCTTGAGAAAAAAATCATGATAATATTTATGCCTTAGCATAAATGTAATGAAGGAATGGGTTTTATTGCTGGGTGGTACAGAAAGATTTTGGAATAAGGATAAAAGAATGGTGTGTTAAATGGGGCAAATAGTATAAATTAGGTTAAGAAGCTTTGAGACATTGCATAAAAACATATTTTGACATTAAAAAAAAAATGTCTGGGCTTCCCTGGTGGCGCAGTGGTTGAGAATCAGCCTGCCAATGCAGGGGACACGGGTTCGAGCCCTGGTCCTGGAAGATCCCACATGCCGCGGAGCAACTAGGCCTGTGAGCTACAACTACTGAGCTTGCACGTCTGGAGCATGTGCTCTGCAACAAGAGAGGCCGCGACAGTGAGGCCCACACACCGTGATGCAGAGTGGCCCCCGCTGGCCGCAAATAGAGAAAGCCCGCGCACAGAAACGAAGACCCAACACAGCCAAAAATAAATAAATTAAAAAAAAAAAAAAGATGTCTGGACTACCTTTCCTTCCATTAGTAGAAGGGCAGATTTAGTGGATTCTCTTTTGATTAAAAGCTCCTATCTATTGATATATATATATCAATATATATATAAATTATAATAATATATATAAATTATACATATAAATATATATAAATCATTGAATTTAACCATTCCCATTATGTATAACACCTAGATCAGTCACTGTTTTCTCAGGAGGCACATCATTGTGGATATTTCACAAGACAACATTTCTTTTGAGATACTGTCCCTCTCATTGTAGAATATTTAGCACCCACAGACGTCTAGTATTCATTCTTCCACATTAGACACTTTAAAAAAATGCTCCCAGAAATTCCAAAGCTTCTCCCAGTGGAATAGATTCACCCAAACAGATTAAAGTTCACAGAATCCTGAGAATGGTGTTTAAGTATGTTTTTGAAGGTCTAAATCAAATTTTCTTTAGCCAAAATGCTCTAGGAACCATATTATATAAATGCACGGATCATCTAAACTTTTATGTTTTCTATAGGGGATACTTTTTTCTACATACATATTTCCTTTCAATTTTTCAGTTAGTCTGATGAACCATCCCTGAAATTTGGAGCGAGGTGCAATGATTTTTATTACTGAGCATATATTATTGGTTGATTGCAAAAAAAGTAAAGTTCTATATTTAACATGTAAAAACAAAGGAATTTTCCTATGAAAAATGTAAAATGTTCAGAAACCTTTATATCAAGCTGATTCAAAGTATGTTCAAATCACTCTTTCTAGAGAACTTTCAACCGTATTAACATATTAAAGATAATTAAGTTTCATATTTTACCAAATAATTCACTTACACTGATATGTTCATCTGAGAAATGTTGAAAGTTCGATCAGTGTAATAAGTGCACATTTCAAAGAGTATTTTTGTTAAGTTCTTATCCATATCATAAGAAACTACTGATCCATCTTCAAACTCTTAAATCTATCTGAATCTATGCTAGCCTACAGTTAGCTAGAAATTAATAGAGGACTTATTTCTGTGATTTTTCTTTTGGAAAACATGCTTATTAACAGGTTGAAAAGCCTGAACTGACTTGGCTGTATTCAACAAGGCAAAAGGCATATTTTTCTTCAAAATTGCATGCTTTTACGGTCAGACAATACCATATCTTACTAGTGTTCAATATGTATATATTTTGCAAATGCCACAAAGGATTTTTACATTATAAAGCTACTTCTCTTCCAAATATTGCTTTGTCAGACATTCTTATGAATATTCATAAACTGTTGATAATATCAATTTGTAAAATAAAGTATTACAGAAATGATAAGTATTTACAAAATAACTATAGTAATGATTTGTCATATATTAGCAATGTTTCCAGTGTAAATTGCTCTGCCTGGTGTGTCCAATTGCTTGGACTTAAAGTCTGAAATATGATGAGAAATAGAAATGTAAAACACTTTCTCTTTGTCTTTCATTCCCTTGCTCTCTCTATTTCCCAAAAGAAAAGGTTTTATTCTCTAAGTGGCATTCTTTGTGTGCTTTGGAGCTATAGTGCAAACTGAAATATCAAAAGAGGCAGGCCTAAAACTGGATAGATTTTGCCTAGGGAAGCCCTTTCAGAGGCTGTGGGGAACAGGATAAATGCTAGCTGGTGGTCACCAGGTGTCTGCCCACCATGTCATTTGGATATGGGCCCAAACATTGTCACATCTTCTATAGTGTCAAGAGAGACCAGTAATTCACTTAGATTAGGCATAGCTGCGTTAAAAGACAACCTAACTTCACAGTGGTTTGACAAGCTGGAGGTTCATTTTTCTCTCTTAATAAAGCCAGCAATCCAGGGGTATACAGTCATTACTAGTTTGGTTCCTTTCATCTTTTGGCTCTACCTTTCTAGTACGTGATGTCCATTTTACAAGGTCGTTTTACTGTCCTTTGTGCCACTGGAGCACTGGCTGCTATGATATTATTCCAGCCAACAGGAAGAAGGAAGTGAGGAGGACAAAAGGGGCATTGCCACCACTCTGTCCGTTTTAGGAGCCTTTCTGGAAATCCAAGTCACTAACAGTCCATTAATGACTTCGTAAGAAACGTACATTAGTCTCTATGGGGCTAGGGTCTCTGTATCTTCTAAATGACACCGATAGAAATTACATTCTCAACCAGGGCAGAAATAGGTTGACATCCTTAAATCTAACCCTTTCTCTCTCTTGAGCTCTCCTTCTGTCACATGGGTTTCGAGTTCTTCACCTAAAGACATTCCAGAAAATTATCTTTCTTTCTTTAAAAAAATTTTTTTAATGGAGATATAATTTATGTATAGTGAAATGCTCAAATCTTTTCTTTTTAAAATTTATTTTATTTATTTTTGGCTGCATTGGGTCTTCATTGCTGCGCATGGGCTTTCTCTAGTTGCGACGAGCGGGGCCTACTCTTCGTTGCACTGTGTGGGCTTCTCACTGCGGTGGCTTCTCTTGTTGCAGGGCACGGGCTCTAGGCATGCAGGCTTCAGTAGTTGTGGCACGCAGGCTCAGTAGTTATGGCTCCCATTCTCTAGAGCTCAGGCTCAGTCGTTGTGGCACACGGGCTTAGTTGCTCTGCGGCATGTGGGATCGTTCCCAGACCAGGGCTCGAACTCGTGTCCCCTGCCTTGGTAGGTGGATTCTTAACCACTGCGCCACCAGGGAAGCCCAGAAAATTATCTTTCTTAATCCTCTTGTTTCCCCTTCCCCACTTGCCTGCTGACCCACACCCTACTCTTATCCCATCTACAATCTCTGCAAACTATTCTACAATTAAGCAATTACAAAATAGGTGACATGAAATGGCTCATGAGACTAATAAGGGAAAATCCTATTTGGGTTTGCTTTCTAAAAATGGAGAAATTTAAACCAGCTTGAAACCTAGACTAAGACTGCAATCATTTTCTGGAATCAATTGGCCTTCAGCTACCAAGCCTATCTCTTAATACATAGTTTAAGGTGTTAAATTTATTATTATTCTTGCACTGGAGTATCAGCATTTCACTTCATGGAAAAATTGTACCTACATAAGTCTAGCTATTACATTTTATAGACTGAATCTATAAGTTCCTCATTATTTGTTTAATGTGCCTTACCATATAATAGGAATTAACAAAAAATAATAATATTGTAATACCATATTTCTTGAAAAACAAACCGTAATGTATTTTAAATAAATGTTTGTCTTCTTCTCAAGTGTGTGGGGATGCGGGGGCGAATGCACACTGAGCCTGGATTGAAGCATGTTTCATCCTAAGTAGCTGTTAGATAAACTGAAAATGAACTCCAAAGGGTTGTGTCTTCTATTCTTGACTCTGCATGAATGGCCTAAACCTGGAGGATTTAAAGGTAAAAGCTAAACATGGAGCAAAACTCTGCTAGTACACCTGTGTGTGCAGGTCAAAATGGTAGACCCTTTGGGAGATATATAACTGCTTAGTATATTGGCAGGGTCATTTAGGTCATAAAATATGGAGCAGTAAATGAGATACTGCTCACAGAACAATAATCTGGACAAGTTAGGAAGGTCAAATCCTAGGAAGCTCCCAGGATTCTTTATACAACCATTAAGAATGTGTCAAGAGAATTTTAGACCTACAGTCATTGACACAGATAGCCTGGAAGTAAGGTGAGGTTTTATTTATTTCATGTAAAGTATTCTGACCACAGAGCTGAA
The DNA here is from genome assembly GCF_951394435.1 of Stenella coeruleoalba. NCBI lineage: Eukaryota > Metazoa > Chordata > Mammalia > Artiodactyla > Delphinidae > Stenella > Stenella coeruleoalba. Next base: position 134,911,019 of record NC_137169.1, read on the forward strand.
TTATTTGCAGATGACTGCCTTTCTCTGCAGTTTTCCTAGGTCCTAGCAGAATGTTTTGAGCTTGATCGAATAGTATTTACTGAGTGAAGTCATATAGAGAGAGCACTCTTCTCAATTTACAGAGCTGGAAACACGTGACCCAAGCATTTATAAGGTCTTGAGGTCAAAAGGACTAAGGCAATAATGTCTCAATTCAAAGTAAAAAACCTGAATTTTCTTCCATTTCCTAAATTCTAGGTCTAACAAGAGGCCATTTCCTTCCTCTGTGAGTTCAGTCTGTCTGAATGGCTATTTGTACTTTATCTGCTGTAATTTACAGTAAGCTTGTCTTCCCTATTTGAATTTTATTGAAAGTTGTGTAAAAAGCAGAGTGGCAGCAGTAACATTCTGGATGTGCTCCCTAGGTTAAATTTCCAATTTGGTCCATTCCATTCTTTTTTTATTAAAATATTACTGTTTCAACTTATCCTCCTCCTTATGACTGCATTCCTTATTTTCTGTAAAAAGCCTTAAATTCATGACCTCATTCTTTGCTTTGTTTGTGATCTAGCTACTTGGCCACATAGTGGAAAAGGTAAAGGGAACAGTTTTCCTCATAAATGTAGTTCCTGCATTGTAACTGAAAAGTTCTAAGCAAAAGAAAAGAAATGAAGCAAGCTCTACTTCAGGCATCCAGGGGTTACCTTACGGGTATTAAGCACAAGCCTTCAATGATCCTAAGGTTACCAGGGAAAAACATAAGAATAACCTTTCTGTCGTTGTCAAGTAGAATGAGAAATTCACATTTCTTTGTGCCAGTTTCTGGAAATTGTTAATTTAGGGGAAAATAAGTATGTGGTCAGTTACTTTTCAGCAAATACGTGTTGAGTGCCTATTGTGTGCCAAAACATGGCAACTTGAAATGAAAGAGGTATACGTCATGATTCTTTCTTTCCTGAAATTTGTGGACTAGTAGGAGATACAGGCATGAATATGTTTTATTCTTATCACTATGGCAAGTTATCAACCAGTCTTATCTTGAGGCATTTTCCGTATTCTGTCTTCTAAAAACTATTTTGTTCATTTTGATTGGTTCCCTCATTATTGGCTGGGTTGAATTTGAAGTTAGACACATAGATACACACACACACACACACACACACACGCCTTAAAATTGTATAGCACAGGCTTAAATTGACTAAATGGAAAGTGGTCCTTCTTTTTGTTAATTATATTTTAACTGAAATATTTGCTAATGCAATAAAGAGGATGCTGCTTTAATATAGTTCTATGTGCAAATTCCCATGCTTTTCAAAATACTGAATTTAAACCTTGGATTTCATTAGAATTTTTTCAAGGCGCTGGAAGAATTTCTAACAAATATATGAATTAAGAAAACTCAAATTGGGGGAGGGTCAGACAAATTGGAAAATTAAGTTTTCTCTATTTTGGGGAAGCTATTGCACTGTATATCATTTCTTCTTTTTTTAAAATATAGCATTCATTCCAGCTACCTCAAAATTATGATATAGATGCTTTCAGTGTTGGCCTCCATTTCCGCTACATGCCATCTCTCCACCCTTGTTTGTATATTTTCCCTTCCCATGCTTGCATGGCATGGGAAAACTTATCATTTTAATACATGTTGTATACCCATAATGGGCATTCAATCTTTACTTTTAAATAAATGAACAAATGGAAGTACTGAGTACATAGGAAGCCAAAGAACTATAACATAATGACTACAGGTGCAATCAGGCAGCCAGATTCAAGATCCTGGACCAATTACTTAATCCCTTAAAGCCTCAGTCTCCTCAGACATAAAATTCTGACTTTTGTGATGGGTGTGACAATTAAAAACTATAGTGTCTATAAAGCTTTGACATAGAGCAAGCTCTCCGAGATAGCTATTATGATGATAATTATTACTGCCTTTGTGTGTGTGGAGGGTTGGTGGCTTGCAGATAGTGTTTTTCTGCCTTCCATATATTTTTATTACTGGTTAATTGTCAAAATCCTTCAGTGAATCATATTTATTTATCGATAACCCTCTGTGTGCTTGTTACTGAGAATACAACAATAAAATTATAAGACAGTTTCTGTAGTTTCACAAAAACTGGTTGACTTGTTGAGATTAGACCTTAATCTGTGGTTTCATCCATGGATGCTCTTTTGGAAAGCACATTTCTTTCTTGAAAATTATCCATATATGGCATCCTATGATGTGTCAATAGATTATATTGTTTCTACTAATTCTTCCATAAAGAAAAGGGGTAGGGTAAAGAGAGTTCCATGGTTGTTTTTGAATTCTGGCCTTATCTGTAAATAGTTTTCTTTGTCTCTTGGAATCATGTGCACTTTCTAATATGTGTGCCCTTCCTCTTGTATTTCCACCCAGGACACTTTTTTTCTCTTTCCCTCACTTTTTAAAAATAAATTTATTTATTTATTTATTTATTTTTGGCTGCATTGGGTCTTTGTTGCTGTGCATGGACTTTTTCTCGTTGTGGCGAGCTGTGGCTTCTCTTATTGTGGAGCATGGGCTCTAGGCATGCGGGCTTCAGTAGTTGTGGCACGCGGGCTCAGTAGTTGTGGCTTCCAGGCTCTAGAGCACAGGCTCAGTCATTGTGGTGCACGGGCTTAGTTGCTCCACAGCATGTGGGATCTTCCCAGACCAGGGCTCGAACCTGTGTCCCCTGCAATGGCAGGTGGATTCTTAACCACTGTGCCACTGGGGAAGTCCCTCCCTCTCATTTTAATATCATCTCTTCTTTAAAACAAGCTTGAGGCTCGCTTACCCCAGGAGCTTTCCCTGATTAATCTTAGGTGGCCATTATCACTCCCAGTTTAAATCCAATACCTGCAAACACTCTCACATAAATGTTTTCTTTTAGTTTCAGGCATGTTGGTTTTATCTTCCAGGAAAGTAGAACCAAAGCAGTGAAGCATGGAGTGAATAATGGGGATATACTTAACCAAAAGTACACAGACATTATTCCTGATGACCAGTAAAACGTAGGCTCTATGAAGGCAGGGATCTTTGTTTTGTTTGCTGATGATCTAGAGTTCCTGGAACATAGTAGGTGCTCAATAAATATTGGTTGAATAAATGAAAAAAATATATAAGATGGTTTCTATCCCAGGCTATTTACATTCTTCTGGGGAAGATATTCAAGTCAATAATAATACTGTGTGACAAAAGCTATTATAAGGGCCAAGGCAGTTTGCACAAAGTTTGAGGTTAACCATAATAAACTAGTCTTTGGCATTTCAGAGATTGCTGCTAGGGACAGGCAACCCTCAACTGAGTTAACAATGACGAGGAGTTTGTCAGGCAGAACATGGGAAAAAATTTAACAGGGGCCTTCTAGGGAGAGGAAGCAACCTATAAAAGTGTCCAGATTCAGTGAGATTGGCTAGGATTTTCAGATTCAAACCCATCAATTAGATAGAAATTGACAAGTAATGAGTCTTCTTTGGTTGCGATTAAGTATAGGAACATCACCAACCTAAGGCTTTCAAACAGTAAAAAGTTATTGGGGGATCATAGACAATAGTACAAAGATACCAAAGACTAAAAGTAATACATTATTATCTAAAGAGAAAAAACGTCTCAGGATTTGTTGCATGTAACGAACTACATCTTAGAGCCCCTGACATCAATTAGATTAGCATTCTATAGCCATTGCTTTGAGGTGCTCCCCAGTATTTTCTTATAGCAGTTATATTATACATATGGATAAATAGGCAAATTTTCCTCATTATATATTTTGGCAATATTCTCCTACCTCAGTTGAAATACCACCTTTGCAGTTTTTTCCTAGGATATTCCCTTGAGTGGCCTATACAAAAATTGTTCTATGCCTGATCGTTTCAGTACAGTTGATGGTTATCCTCACCATTGTGTGAATATCTGCTCTTCGCCTTTAAAAGTTTGTTAAGATGATTTAGCTGCCAGAAAGGCCACATTTTCTTAACTATTTTATTGTTCTAATGTCTGATACTCGGAAATATTATCATTTTCCATTTTATCTAATCTTTCTCTTATGTAGGTCATGGTTATTATAATGTATGTAAATATGGACCTTCTTTAAAATAAACTGGATATTTCTGCTATTACTGATGTTGATCATTTCCGGAGAAGATACATATTTCCATATTTAGGATTAATTTTAGAACTGGAAGATACTTGGAAAAGATTTTCAGCAAATGTTTTACAGAAGAAAATGTTACTTCATTTAAATTAGTAGATTATCCTTTCGTTATTTTACTGTTTTGAGGGGACAGATGATAAACTGTGCCATATATTTTGAAGGTTATTGTTTTTCTGAGGGTAAATGGATATTTTGTGCTTGACTTAGTACCTTAATTCATTTCATGGCAGGTTTTCCAAGTTAGGTTACCTTGTTTTATCAATAATCTTCTGAATTTGCAAAATGTGCATAATTTTTCATTTTTTCCAATTCTAAATTAACACTATTTTAATCCCTACACAGTATAATGAAAAAAGCTATATATAAGTAACAAACACAAGTAATAATATTGTATCTCAAAACAAAAAGGTTAAAACACTGAAAACAAAGGAAGGGAGGAGGGAGGAAGAAATAATTTAAGATTTCCTAAATCTGTCTTCCTGACTCCAATTCTTGGTTTTACTCCCATTCTAGGACGTAAACTATTGCTTTGTTTCGTGGGTGAATTGGCATTTTTTGAATTTTTAAAGTTTAAATAATTTGTTCTTGGAATTCTTTTTTTTTTTTAATTCTTATTGGGGTATAGTTGCGTTACAATACTGTGTTAGTTTATATAGCACAGCAAAGTGAATCAGCTATACGTATACATATATCCCCTCTTTTTTGGATTTCCTTCTCATTTAGGTCACCACAGAGCATTGGGTAGAGTTCCCTGTGCTATAGAGTAGGTTCTCGCTAGTCATCTGTTTTATACGTAGTATCAGTAGTGTATATGTGTCAATCAGAATCTCCCAGTTCATCCCAGCACCTCCCCCTCCCCCTTGTTAGCCATACATTTGTTCTCTATGTCGGTGTCTCTATTTCTCTTCTCCAGAGAAGATCTAAGTGTCTTTTTCTGGAATGATTGAAGTACACAACTAGTCAGTGAGTGGAGGTGAGACAAGCAAACTTATCAAGAGTGCTTCCAGATCTGTGAGTCCAAATGTTTACAACTTTCTAAGTGAATACGACATTGAATATTCATAAAAAGGAACAAAGATCATGACTAAAATACTTTGTGGGTTAATGGACTTAATAAAATGATCTGAAACTCATACCATGATTTAGAGAATCATTAATCATTTGGGAGAATATTTATGACCATGTGTGTAATGTATATTCAGTACACTTATATTAAAGCCGATTATATATCTCACATAGTGCTCACTGCTTCTACTTACATGTTCTTTATCACCCTGTCATAACAGTCTCTTCTGAATTTTTATTCCCATAAGGTCACTGATGGCATATAGGTTAAAATAATGCTAAATTGTTCAAATATTTGAACTTTATCCTATGACTAGTATTAATTTAATACTAAGCCTATTACTATCATTATTGAGCTAGGTTTTATTATGCTAAACTTTTCAACTGCTTCATAGCTAAGAGGTTCATATATGATTGATCATCAGTGAACATTTGATTTTATACACATTCTTTCTTTTGCGGTCTGGTTCCCATTACATTTTTCAAGATGAACGGGAGAGTAAATTGAGACTACCAGAAAAAGCATTCTCTAAGAATGTCATGATGTTGGAATTCATTTTGTTGTTGTTGTTGTTTTTTGTTTGTTTGTTTTGTTTTTGTTTTTTTGCGGTACGCGGGCCTCTCACTGCTGTGGCCCCTCCCGTTGCGGAGCATAGGCTCCGGACGCGCAGGCTCAGTGGCCATGGCTCACGGGCCCAGCCACTCCGCGGCATGTGGGATCTTCCCGGACCGGGGCACGAACCCGTGTCCCCTGCATTGGCAGGCAGACTCTCAACCACTGCACCACCAGGGAAGCCCTGGAATTCATTTTTTAAGATTTTATTTTTTAGAGAAGTTTTAGGTTTACAGCAAAATTTGAGGGAGGTACAGAGATTTTCCATAAACCCTCTGCCCCCAGATATGCATAGCCTCCCCATTATCAACCACACTCACCAGAATGGCGAATTTTTTTTCCAGGGATGAACCTACACTGATACATCGTAATCTCCCGAAGTCCATAGTTTTCATTAGGGTTCAGTATTGATGTAGTACATTCTGTTGGTTTGGAGAAATGTCTAATAATATATATCCACCATTACAGTACCACACAGAGTATTTTTACTGTTCTAAAATTTCCTGTGCTCTGCCTATTGGTCTCTTCCCACCCCTACTCCTGGCAACTTCTGATCTTCTTATTGTCTCCGTAGTTTGCTTTTGCCATAATGTCCTATAGTTGGAATCATAGATTATGAAGTCTTTACAGACTGGCTTCTTTCACTTAGTAATATGCATTTATGTTTCCTCCATATGGCTTGATAGCTCATTTCTTTTTAGTGCTGAATAACATCCCATTGTCTGGATATACCACAGTTTATTTATCCATTTATCCACTGCAGGATACCCTAGTTGCTTCCAAGTTTTGACAATTATGAATAAAGCTGCTATAAACATCTGTGTGCAGGTTTTTGAGTAGACATATATTTTCAACTCTTTTGGGTAAATAGCAAGGAGTTTCTGATTTCATTTTTTTACAAATGAGTGAAAAAAACTATTGAGTAAAAAACGTGAACTGAAGACAGCAGTTTTCTTAGTCTGCTCAGGCTGCTATAATGAAATACTACAGATTGAGTGGGTTACAAACAACAGAAATTTATTTCTAACAGTTCTAGAGGCTGGAAGTCTGATATCAGGGTGCCAGCATGGTAGGGTGAGGGCCCTCTTCCAGGCTGCAGACTTCTTGTCTGCCACATTGCAGAAGGGCCTCTTTTATAAGCACATTTATCTCATTCATGAGAGAGAAGCTGTCATGACCTGATCGCCTCCCAGTATCATCACGCTGGGCATTAGGTTTCAACATATGAATTTTGGGAGAGACACAAATATTCATACCATAGCAGCAGTAGACAATCATTGCTTTGCTGCTTATATTTGCACTCAAAACTTTTGAGATGGTACTGTTGGTGGTCAATTTAACAATAGTAGTTGAGGTATCCCCTTTTCAGTGTCAAGCTGCCTGGGTAATAGTCAGGTTTAATACCTTCTAACTATGTGATCTCAGAGTATTTGCGCATCTTCTCTGTATCTCAGTTTACTCAGCTAAAATTGGGAATATTAAGCTGACAAACTCATAGGAGAAATAAATTAATGCACATTAAACAATTGGCATAATGCCTATCAGAGAATTCTCAAATAAAATATTCTCCAGTTATGTTTTCAAAAAGCGTTCTCTTTTTATTCAGTAACGGCTGAAGGTTCTTCACAATTGAGATTGAAGGACACCACATCTGACCTTAGTGAACACAGTGTGTTTTACCATGTATCTGGTACACACTTCTCCATTCATATTTATTTTCTGTATATTTGCTCATGAGCCCAAGATCTACTCATAACATGGTATACCATGCTACAGTATGCTGTATCCTCATGCTATGATTAAATTATTGCAGTAACATGCTTAGGAAGATAATCTCATAGGCAATATGGATTTATGAGCAAGTCTCGGGGGGGAAGCTTTTGCCTTTGGATATTTATAAGGAGAAATCTGCTCTCTAATATGATATCTGAATATTATTCTTCCCATTTCATTTTTAGTAGAAATAATTTCGTTATGTTATCCTTTGGCTGCATAAAGGGAATTAAAGAACACATAGAGGCAGTTTATTGATTGTTAGTGAAAACTCTCTCCCTTGGCAATTTCATCCATTTCCTTAACTTTATCACCTCTAACAAACTGAGTACCAACTGTAACAAAAATAATGATAATGATGATAATAATGAATCTTCCTCTTCTTCTTCTTCTTCCTCTTCCTCTTCCTCTTCCCCTTCCCCTTCCCCTTCTCCTTCTCCTTCTCGTTCTTCTTCCCCTCCTCTTCCTCCTCTCCTTCTTCTTCTCATTGTAATGATAACAGAAATCATCATTGAAAAAACATTATAGACTAGACACTTAAATAATCACTTTACTTACATTATAGGTCCTACTTCACAGTACTTATTCAAAGTGCATATTATTTTCCCATTTTGTAGTTCAGTAAACTCAGACTTGGAGAGGTTAAGTGACTTCCCTAAGATGCCACAGTAAGTAGCAGAATTCATACTCAAAATCAGTTTAATCTGGTTTAGAAAAACCATTTTGTTTTCACTTTACTGTGTAGAGTTTCTGCTTTCATTCATCTCCATTCTTACCTTCTCTCAAATTTTGTCCTAAATGCTCAACTTCTTTCTATCAATATGTGCCACAGACATCTAAATATTTGCCTCCCTGAATCCAAGTTGTCTTATTTTTCTGTCAACATCTTTATTCACTCTGACTCCTCTGCTCCTGAAATCTAACCCTGGTGGTTCGTTCTCATTATGCATCCACCAGTTTCTTCTCTTAGTTCAGACAATGATTGACACATCTACCTGTTTATCTTAACTTAAGCAATCCTTTGATCGATGAGAGATGTTTTTTCTTAAAACATAAAGAGCACAGTTCTGATCAAAGATGTACAATGGCTCTCCAATCTTTACTGAGTAAAGTCCACAATCCTTATACTCATATTCAAATCTTTTCATCATTTGGTCCTAACATAATTTTGTTTTCAGCCCATATTAGAATTCTGTATTCTATGCACCTGCTAAATACAGATATTTTTCATTCTGGGCATTCTTTATAAGCTTTTCATATCTATATTTATTTATTATTGAATAAACATAAGTTCATTCATTGAAAACAAACTAATTTCTGGAGATCAGAGTTACTATTTCTTATAGCAATAATCACATTTATCCCTTTACCTCAACCTCTGGGGTGATGCCATAAGGGAGAAGTGAGATGCACATGCAGGGTTCTGTACTGCAGGACAAGGGCCTCAAAATCATGAATCTAGAAGTTTGTATAGGTTAACTGGTTTCCAGTTGCTACTTCTACCCCTCCTGAGAGAAGGAGAGAAAGCTTACTTCCCTAATATAAACAAATCCTTTGGAATGTAAAAAATACAAACAGTAAAAACAAAATAAAAATACCCCACAGATTTCTCAGGAAGAGAAAGGGGAAAGGACTGCCTCCTGAAATACAAACATTTGACATCAGGGATAAAGTTTTAATACACTTTGAATGGGAGCAGATGACTCCAGGTTTTATATCCTTGGAATGCAAGGAGCAAATGATAGAAACAAATGAGGGAAATCAGAGAAATGGCAGATTGGAAAGGACTCAGCCCATCCTTGTTGACTTTGAAGGTACAGGAATGGGGCCACAAGCCAATAAATGTGGGCTGCCTCTAGAAACTGCAAAAGGCACAGAAATAGACCCTCCAGTATGACTTCCAGGAAGAAAGCAGCCTTGCTAACAATTTGAGTTTATTCAGTAAGACCCATTTTAGACTTCTGACTGAGAAAACTTAAAGAAAATAAATTTGTTTTTTTAAGCCACTAAGTTTGTGATAATTTGTTATAGTAGAAATAGCAAATTAATACAATGCAGAAAAATGAAAATGTTAATATTACTTCCTGACCATGGCCCACATAAATGTTTGTAGATGTATATTTACATATGTATTTGTGGGTATTTTTTTTTTCCCAACTCTGTACTTTTGCTATCTGCCTCTTTTTTCCCATCTCCATCACCATCTCAAAATAATGTTATCTTGTAAGACCAGGTCAAAAGACACTTCTTTGAAATCCAGAGTGTTAATTCCTTTCTGTGAATATATGTGTGCTCCTTTTTCATAGATTGGTTTTTTGCTGTTGTTGCCACCAGTGGTATTACATTATATGTGTTTATGAACTGGGCAGCATTAACTATACATTAGAGATCACATTGTGTTTTGGCATGTTTTATACCAGGGAATATGCAGAAAAAAAGTATTTTAAATATCTTGTGCAAATGAAACATGATGGATATATAAAGTGTGTTAAACATCATAGACTATCATGTGTAATAAAGGTGTTAGAGATTTTGTAATTAAAAAGGATACATGATCTCTTCTACTAAGTTTTAGTTTGTGTGTAGGTTGTCTGCATTAGGTTATGCGAGTGTCTGCCATGAGTTAACATGAAAAAGGATGGGATGTTTGCTAAATGTACCAAAGTGAAGAATAAAAATAACTAATCAGGGGTTGATTGCTTCCCCGTTGGCTGTGACAGCATTTGGTCTTCTAAGTTCCAGATGCTTGGACCACAGATTGTACTTTCCACTGCTGGAGCCCATCACTTGGCCTAAGCAAAAAGAAGTGCTAACATGTCCCTCTGTCCCTAATATCATAAATGTTAATTTTTACTCAATAGAGTGTAAACTGCATGAGAGCGGGGAGTTTTGTCTTTCCTGTTAACTAGTACATCTCCTAGAGCTAGACACATCAAAAATAATTTTTGGATTAACAAGTGAGTATCAGAAGCATACATTGTCAGGATCTTCTCACTTTGAGTCTCTAAGTCAGAACACAGTCTACTCAGCCTTCTCTTAGAGAATAACTTTAGGAAATGAACTGAGGATCAAGTATCTGGCATTGGGAGGAGCGTCTGCCATTGTATCCCACATTAATGTTTTTGAGAGGACTCAAAAGATTTGGTTATCTCATGCACAAAGAGGGTTCTATTCTAATATCCATGTGTGAAAAATGGAATAAGAACTTGCATTATTATATCCAGTATAAACACTGAATCTCAACCTTCTATTTTTGGAACATGAGTGTGAGGAACACTTAGTCTTGACTGGCCAACTGATATGTTAGAAAGGTTGGTATAAATTGTTTATACTTCAAGGCTCTTAGGCTATTTTGCATTGAGCTCCAGGGATGACTTGTAAATCCATGGAGAGATAACCCAGTCAACATAAAAACAGAGCACAAAGCAGTGTTTTGAGCTAAAACAGAAAACGATGTCCTCAAATATTTTATTTAGTGGCAGAATCTTCAAATACTTGACTGTGGAATGGAGAACCTTGGCTCTTGGGTGGACAGCAGAGAAAGACTCCCTAACACCTCATGTGGTTGGGCATATGTCTCCTGAGGAATGTCCTCCACTTTCCCAATCCTTTATTAATAAACTTTTCAAGTCAGTAAGTCCTCTCCCTGTCTGCTATCAGAATACATGCAACTTAACTCAGAGGTCAGCCGGGACTCCCATAATAAGTTGAATGAAACGTTTTCTTATCTAAAGATTTTATTTATCTTTGATTTTCGCACAGTATACAGAATTGATATATAAAATAATACAATGAGTCACTTTTAAATGTGATTATAAAGATAGCCATTTCTACTTCTCTTTTTCTGATACTCAGTAATGGCTACTAAGTCCAGCCAGTCAAATTTTACTAGATTTTTGTCATTAGACACTTATCTAATAAGATGGACCAATGGACATAGAAGTCTAGTTTGAAAGATGTACCTTTCCACAGAAGAATAACTCGATGTCTTTTGCTATCCTAAGTTATAATTCTCACACACACACACACACACACACACACACACACACACACACACACACACAATATCCAGGTAGTATATTTTAGGTATTGATCTAAAATGTACCTCAGCTAAGTAAAAAATACTTCTGAAGACAAGAAATGAAGAAATCAAAGTGCACCTATGAGCTGATGAACAAAGGCCCAACTGAATTATATTATTAGAGAAAGGATTTGGTTGATTTTCATATTTTTTCTAAAGTATAGGGAGGAGTTTGGTAGATAGGCAATCAGACAGGATCAACATGAATATCTAACACTGGATGAACAGCTCTGAAAGGAGTCATCACACAAGAAATATTTCCATCATTTCTGCTGTCGGAGTGGTGGAAGAAGAGCCTCTCCTCACAGATTTGCATTTGACTCCTTTCACAGTATCCATTTCTTTTTCTGATTCTCTGTTACACTTTAGAGTAGATTCCCGAGCAACCTTCTTATTTTCTCCAAGGTCATGAGCACAATGAATCGAGCTGTGATTCTAGTGCAAGTTGTACAAATATTATTGAAAGTTATGTTAAGAGTCCTCCATGTTATCAGGGGTTCTACCAGATAGAAAAGGGAAGAATTCAATTTTTTTATTTTTCCAGTCTAGGATTACAATCGTTTTCCAGAGATACTTTCCATTTTAATGACACTGTAGGGCTATCTGCAGTGCAGCTGTGCTTCACAAAGTGCTCTGTGAAGCTTTGAGAGCAACAGGGACAAAGCAGATTAACCATTTTTGTGAAGTTTTTGAAAGGCCGCTGTCCTAAGGAGGGTGAGACAAATTGGTTTGTTGCTGAGCATTCTTTCAAGATTATAGGCATGCTGCTTAGTTTAAATACTGAAGGCTGAAGAATGAGCTTCATTTTTCTTTTCATTCAGGATCACCTATACTCTGCCTCATAGGACGAAAATAGATGGGAAAAAATTGGCATGCCTCCTTAATGTGTGCTTGCTTTAATCAACTGTCACACCTTGAAACTATACACGGAACCATTCCCTTTTGTAGGCCAGAATATATTGCCAACTATCCTTTAGCCTTTGTGAAATGGAGGTTGCTGTACAAAGCCCTTCTTAGTTAAAGCTCCTCACTAACTGTTTCGAAGTCTAAATTACATTATATTGCATTAAAAATTGAGGAACTGTTATTATTTCCACAGTTCTTGAATAATATCTATAAGAGAGTAGAGGTAAGACACAGCTCCCCGAGAAAAGATAACACTACTGCAAATGTACTGCAGACTGATAGATAAAAACAAGGAAGTGTTTACAATTTGCTCAGCTTATTTCAATTACACATCTCTTATGTTTTGCTGTGCATCTTTTGTTTTTTCCATATATTCTAGTCCTGAAAATATGTTAATAAGATACATGTGCACAATGTCGCAACCAGTAGCAGTGCTGGTATCAGTACCTTACTCCCTCTTCGGAATTTGAGAGCTGAAAGGACAAGTCAACCTTAACATTCCATATATTTCAAGTTTGCCTCCTCAGTTGTACAGTCAGCATACAGAAAATTTACATTTCTCTCAATATCCAAGATATAAAATCCTTAACTTCTTCTAGTAATCTTTTTTTAATTAAAAAAAAAAAGTTTTCTGGAAGTATAGTTGATTTACAATATTGTTTTAGTTTCAAGTGTACAGCAAAGTGATTCAGTTCTTTTTTTCTGATCATATTCCTTTATAGGTTATTACAAGATATTGAATATAATTCCCTGTACTATACAGTAAATCGCGTTGCTTCTCTGTTTTATGTAGAGTAGTTCATATCTGTTAATTCCACACTGCTAATTTGTCCCTCCCTCCTTCCTTCTTCCCTTTGGTAACCATAAATTTGTTTTCTATGTCTGTGAGTCTGTTTCTGTTTTGTATATAGATTCATTATTTTTAAATTCCACATAGAAGTGATATCATATACTATTTGTCTTTCTTGGTCTCACTTACTTCACTAAGTATAATATTCTCTAGGTCCGTCCATGTTGCTGCATTCCCTCTAGTAATCTTTAACTCTTGAAAACTAAACAACACAACACATTACCTCTAGAGCTAGCCTTAGGCATTCTATTCTTTCTCGTTTTTGACTAACCTCAGATACCACAGCAGAAGAGAAGTTGCTCCTACTATTTTGTAAAGTTTTTTGGCTTCTTGGATGCTGTCTCAAATTGCTCAAATCACTAATTTTGCAAACTTAAATTTTAAAATAGTTTCCCCTGGACGTCAGACCAAGTTTCTCAGAGTTTGTTACCTTCAAATTCTTGGATGAAGGGCTTATTATATGGACAAAATGGAGTGGTTCCACTTAGAATAATCAATGCAGAACTGAGGAAATGAAGTCAAAATTAGGCAAAAAAATTTATTTTCATGTGGAAGAATCTATTTCATGTGGAATTATGACCAGAAGTAGATACTATCATAATTAAAAACACATACTAAAACAAGTTTGAGCATGGCCTTTGATAGGGTCCAAGTCTGTGTCCAAATCGAAAGTCAAAAGAAGGCAACAAAAACTAGCAAGTTGACAGGCATAGGGAATTGGAGGGTACTACTCAGTTTAGTTCAATTCTTTTTTCTAGAATAAGAGTGGGCATGGGCAACAGAGGGACTCTTAGCTTCTTTTGATTATCTAGAAATCTACCCATAGGCCTAGCATCTTCAGCATTAAACATATGGTCCACAGAGGCTGACTTCTCACTTAGATCTTTCTCTCCTTCAAAGATGCCTGCTGTTATTATTAGTATAATTTAATATTATATGTAACTCCTGCTTTCTCTGACATTCATGAAATTCTGTTATTTCATCAAATATTCATCATGCTCTTCGTGGATATTTTTCTAGGTAAAAACATTTACAAAAAAATGAAAGATTGAGGTAAGGAGTGAGAGAGAGAAAGAAAAAGGAAGAAAGGAAAGAATGAAGGGAGGGAGGAATGGAGGGAGGGAAAGAAAGGAGAATATTTTTCAGTTTAGTGGAATATTATTTATTATTCACTTTGTGAATGTGCTGTAGAAAAAGCACATTTTATTAGAGTTTGTTACGTGATTTTGTGTACACCAGCTTTAATTTACACTCATATTTTCAGGAACCCATCTTTCTACAAAGTAAGTTCCCTTTGTAAATAACATACACAGTAATATTTATCTTAACATTCTCATTAAACACACATAGGCCTTGATAAGATTTACATTTTCTTGAGTGGAGAATAGTCACTTTCATGACAATGTAGTAGCTTTAGCTTTAGATTTTTCCTTCTGATATTTTAATTCCCTTGGTGTTGATGTTGATCTATGTGGTTTTCTTCCAGAATCTATGCAAGTATCCAACCCATAATATAGTTTATAATAAATGAGTAAACAAAAACAGAGTAACGATTCTAAGTTTATTGCTTAAAGAAGGTAGATGTGTAATCCTTGCTTGAAGCCCCTTCAGAGCATCAAAAGGATCTCAGTATAACATAGATGGCCCTACCAAGTAACCCATGGCTATAACTGCAGATAGAGTGTTCACTAAACTCCTACTCATTTGTGTACAACTGAAGTTGCAGAAGTTTCAATTCAAAGAACAAGGGAAAATAATCATAGAATCAGTGAATACTGTAGCTTGATGGAATCTCAATGGTCACCATTGTGTGGTTATTTTGGGAAGCAGAAATTAAGCCACTTGCTGTAATATATATCACACGGCTGGATTCTAAAATGCCAGACTTCCCACAGTGATGGGCTTACTTCATTATATAGTCCTTGGTTTCCTGGAGATCACCAAGTAGTTCTGTGACTGACCAGATATCACATCTGAGAGGAAAGGAAGGTTTCCACTCCCACTATTCCTAGAGTTTGCTACTGAAATACCAAAGGGGAAAACCTTTAATTGTTGAAGAACATGATACAGATGAACAAGACAAGTTTAGGCTCTCTGGCTCCAGAAGGATTTTTAAATCTGGTTTATAAAGAAGATTCCCCAGTGATATTATATTTTTTATCTGTTGAAATTATTTTCCTGAGACTACCTTGAGTTTAGTTTGAAAATACTTGGTAATTTCAATTCAGATTTATACTAAAGTGTAAATGAGTCACATATTCTTTGGAAGTTCCTAACATTTTGGGGGAGTAAGATTTTATGCAAGCTTCAGAACACACGAAGCACATTTATATCATCTCATGCTAAATATCCATCCAACCTGAAATGTCTTCTTTAGCAATCTGTGGTTCAAACCACTCAATATATAAACATATATTACTTAAAAACTAACATGTTAGGTAATTTTTAATTAATTGTTTTAGTATATAATAAATGCCTTATAAGGTAAAGATACTAGCCTATATTTGTAACTTAGGGACCTAAAAGTCCTCTTTTTTCTGGAATTACTCATCCTTTGAGGGAAATAGTAAAGCACAGTAACTTTAGCCTCCATCTTTTATGTGATTGATGAAATGTCGTAAGGTATGTGTTTAGTGGTGTTGGTTGTGGGTGTTCAGCCCATTCTATTAATTCTATTAATCTTCTAGCTATCTTATCATGACCTTCTAATCTTGATCCAGGTCTTTCTGCTCCACTTTGCCCAAATCTTTCACCCCATTGTCTCTTCTTTCCCTAATACTAAATGATAACTATAGTTAACTAAGTTTTCCTGGAGACTCTACAGAGTCGAAAGAAGAAGTCTTAGGGAGGAATTAGAATATAAAAGAGGAAACATCTTCGAACTGGTTATATCAATAAAATCTCAAAATTCATCAAGCCCATGGGCCGTACCTAACATAGGAAGTCTCTTCCAAGAGGCATTTCTCTTTTGTTTCTGATGCTTCCTTCTTTCTGCAGAGACTATTACTTCTTTTTCACACATTCCTACATTAAGAAATTTCCAGTTTGAACCTGCCCATATGAGATCAAGTATCACTTCATATTTAAGGGCCACCACCTAAATGAAATACAGTTTACCTTAGAGATCAATTTTGCTCAAACATAAAATACAGAAAAGACCATGATCAATTTTCAGAGCATTTTCCTTTCTATAATACATGTAGTGGGTAGAATCTGACCTTATTCAAGGGTAGAAGAGTCATGCGTCTCCAGTAAATAAGAGGAAATACACTCTGGCTCTATTCAGAAAAAACCCCATATATAAAATACAATAAACTAACAAACTATAATGGAATTAGAAACTTTCACAATGGCATATCTTTTCAAAAAGAAAACTTGAAAAGATACAGATTTTCTCTCAACTGTGATAGGGGAAACCAAAAAAAAATGTTTTATATATTTTTGACTATGGGTTTAAATGGAGAAGCATCCAACTCTTAAAAACAACTCAGCCAGGAGCCTTTGAAAACAAGAAATTTGAAGGAAAAGTGAAACCAGAGGACAGAATCAAGTTACTTAATAGCCACTCCACCCTATTTGTAGAGTGACCTTATATGGACCTAACCTGAAGTTTCTAGAATTTAAATTGTTTTAATTTCCATTTTTATTATTCGTTTAGTTAAAGACCTTAGTGTTCTTATGTATGCACATGTGGGGTGAGGAGGAAAGGTGTTCCCCTATAATATTGTGCTTATTGTAATACAATGTATCTAAACTAAGGAGTTACTCTGGAAATGAGAAACTCATTGGGATCATTATGGAGATCTATAAGTATTTGAAGGCTGTCAAGTAGAATCTGTCAGTAAATTAATTATGTGTTCCTCAGAGGACAGAACTGGGATCAATGAGTTGAAGTTAGAAAGCAGTGGGATAGATTTCAGAAAGATCACACTGTATAGATTGGGTTCCGTTATGAGGAATTGATCTTTTCCACAGAAACGTCTTAAGTAGACATTGATGCTCAATTGCTATGGATGTGATTAAGGTAATTCCTACATTAGAAAATAATCTTAAAGGTATAACTTTAAATTCATTTTCATAAACAGAGGAGTAAATATTTAAAAAAATTTGCCTCAAAATGCAGTGCTATAATTTGATCATTAGAAATGAATATTTGGTTCAACTCTACTAAAATGTGCATATGCTACATTCATCCTATTAACTTTATCTTTATTTTGACTCTGTCACTCTTTTGATAGCTTAAAAATTGAAGATTTGACCACCTGCTGCACAGCTGTCCATTAAGCTTAGGGTCATTAACAAATTGGATCACCGTACCTATATTGAGCATGCATTTAATTTAGGAGAAAGGCTTCAGAAAATGACATGTTCTTGAATCATAGGTTCACCACATAATAGCCTGTGTATTTAGGGTTAGTTTTAACTTTTTTTGTACTTTGGTTTTCTCATCGAAATATCATAGGGAAAGAAAATCTACCTTAGCTATTGTAAGAGTTAAATGAGATCCTTTATGCAAATCAGTTAGCATGGCATCAGGCTCATAATAAGCATCCAGAAATGTTGGCAATAACATTTGGTAACAACTATTGTTTGGTAATAATTGATATTATAATTAAAAATAAATATACTTAAAATGTTAAGGATAAGAACAGATTTTTTCATCTTTGCATCCAAAATTTTTACACAGTTTTATGTGCAAAAAAGGTCTGAAGTAGATTTTGTTTAACATAATGAATGTGTAGGTATATGGATGGATGAACAGGAAAACTGGAGCAAATCACTGAAGAACCCCTCACAATGAAACACATCCGGATTGACAAGAGCCTTAATTAAATGTCTTGATAAATTAAGAAGCATATATTCTATTGTGTTTTTCTTATGTTTTTTTTCCAGAGAAAGTGTATTAAAAAGGAATCATCTGGTTCATTGTTATGAACTGCCCTTGGAGAAATCATAGTAGACTAACTAAATCACTGTGAAAGTATGTCTTGTCTTTGATGCATGCAGCAATGTGACTTTATTTCCAGTCACTCAGGGATTGCCAAAAAGGAAATGTGAAAGATGTAAACAGGGCAAAAAAATAGAAGGGGTCTATTGTTTCTAGAAGGCCTGTCTTCCTGGTGGCATCCTACCAGGAGACATTACTGAATTCTGATAGCTACAAGTTCAAGCTTGGCTACTCTTTCCACTGATGAGAACAAGCTGGTAAAGGAGAGCAGGTAGATTTAAATTCACATGTTGAGCACACTGGGGGAGGTGGTCAGAATGGACAGATGCAGTGATCAATATGAAATAAGAATAATTAGTAGTCGGTTAACATACAGTATGCCAGTTCAGCCAAATATGAGTTCTTTGGCAGTGACCTTCAAGTTTTCTTGATGATGGAACCTTTAGTTAGGGCAATTTTCCCTTTGGCACTCATCTGTCATACTTATTCCCACCTTCCTGTAGTGAAAGAACTAAGAGATAAAGAACAGATGGCATTGTGCAATTTCACACAGACACATACACATATACGCACTCATGTATTTCTTCTTTGAAATATATACTCACTTTATCAATATTTAATATGAAAACAGAAATGTTATATACTTTATATCTGGTTATTGGAATAGTTCAAAACAGTGTTGATGTAGATATGTTTTATTATGAATTATCAAGTTAACCAAACAAAATATTGATAATTAGAAGAAATTTGTTATCAAAAAGAACACGGGCTTCCCTGGTGGCACAGTGGTTGAGAGTCCGCCTGCTGATGCAGGGGACACGGGTTCGTGCCCCAGTCTGGGAAGATCCCACATGCCGCGGAGCGGCTGGGCCCGTGAGCCATGGCCGCTGAGCCTGCGCATCCAGAGCCTGTGCTCCGCAACGGGAGAGGCCACAGCAGTGAGAGGCCCACGTACCGCAAAAAAACCAAACCAAAACAAAAAAAACAGACAACTAGTAATCACAACCAAATCAAGAAAATACTAGTGATGCTCTGATAACAAAAGAATTTTCCTTAGAATTATGGAAATTTAAGTTATCAACATGTCTACATAATGGAAGCAACTTGGTGATATTGCTAAATTTTGTGTTGGTAAGCTCACTACTGCAACAAATAGATACAAGAGTTCATGATTCAAATATAAATGGATTTATTTCTTGCTCATGTAATAGAATTGGGTAATCTGCTCTTTAATATGTGGTTTCTGTGTTTGCCCTAGGGGTTAACCCCATTTTAATTAGCTGGAAGAGGAAAAGAGCATGTTAAAGTTCAGATGGTGGATTTTCATAGACCAGGCCTGAAAGAAACCACATATCATATATGCTTGCAATAGATGGCAGAAATCAGTCACATGGTCACCTCTGGATGTCTGTGGGTGTGTCCAGGTGTAACAGAACATTTTGTGTGTGTGTGTGTGTGTGTGTGAGTGTTGAACAGACTTCACTATACACTGAATAAATATTGGACTTCTTAAAAGCATGATGAACAATCCTCAGTAAACTATTGTCCTAACACACTCACTTTAGTTCATAAATCTAGATAAATTAAGTTTCATAGCTAAATTAAGATGGTTTCAAGTGGTTGCAATGTATAGGTAAAAAAAAGTCCATGAAATTGTACATCATTCAATCAAAAACTCATTTCTTTTTTCATTTTTCATTGAGATATAATTGACATATAACTTTGTGTAAATTTAAGGTTAATTATGTGTTGGTTTGATACATTTATATTTTGCAATATAACTACAATAGCGTAAGTTAACACTTTTTTAATGTCATATAGTTATCATTTATTTTGTGTTGAGAACAGTTAAGATTAAATCTCTTAGCAATTTTGAAGTTTATAATATAATATTGTTGACTATACTCACTATGTTGTGCATTAGATCTCCAGAACTTATTTAGCTACTAGTTGTAAGTTTATACTCTTAAACAACATCTCCCCAATTCCCCTTCAGCCTCTAGCCCCAATAACATTCTGCTCACTGTTTTTACAGGTTAAGATTTTTTAGATTCCACGTATAAGCGACATCATGCAGTATTTGTGTTTTTTCTGTCTGACTTATCTCATTTAACAAAATGATTTCAAGATTGGGTTCATGTTGTCATAAATGACTTGATTTCCTTATTTCTCGTAGCCGAATTGCATTGTATATATATATATACCATTACTTCTTTATCCATTCATCTGTTGACAGATACTTAGGTTGTTTCCATGTCTTGGCTGTTGTGAATAATGGCTCAAGGAACATGGGAATGCAGATGTCACTTTGCGATACTGATTTCAGTTCCTTCAGATATGTAGCCAGGAGTGGGGTTGCTGGATAATGTGTATGGTAGTCCAATTTTCAATTTTTTGAGGAACCACCAAACTGTTTTCCATAGTGGCTGCACCAATTTACTTTCCCACCAACAGTGTATAAGGGGTCCTTTTTCTCTCCATCCTCACCAACATTTGTTATCTCTTGTCTTTTTGATAAAAGCTATCCTAACAAGTGTGAGGTGATACCTCATTGTGGTTTTGATTTGAATTTCCCTGATGATTAGTGAAGTTGAAGAAGAGTTCATTATTTTTAATGAGTTGACCTCAGAGAACTCAAACAGGATTGAGTTTTTATAAAATAGTTTGGTTTATATATTTTTTAAAATTTTGTAATAATAGGATCAATTTTAATAGTACAAATGAGATACAATAAAAATATTTTTGGACATGGGCAGGACAAGTAATAAACACAATAACAAAGGGACTCAGCAAAGGGACTAACATATTTGGGTCTGTGGTTACACGGGCATGTTATAAAACTGGCTTCTGAATAGATGCTTACCTAGTTACTTGAGTATTATCAGATAACTGAGGATAACTTTCTTTTTTTTTTTTTCCGTTACGCGGCCGTCTCACTGTTGTGGCCTCTCCCGTTGCAGAGCACAGGCTCCGGACACACAGGCTCAGCGGCCATGGCTCACGGGTCCAGCCGCTCCGTGGCATGTGGGATCTTCCCGGACCGGGACACGAACCCGTGTCCCCTGCATTGGCAGGCGAGCTCTCAATCAGTGCGCCACCAGGGAAGCCCGAGGATAACTTTCTTCAGTGGCCTAGTCTTTACATCAGCACCTAGGGAATGCTCCTTTCTTACACCCAAACTATTAGTTTACAATTCTGATTAAATGTTTGCATGGACTTGATATCAAAGTCTTCAGCATGAAGTTTAAATATCTACTTCATACCACTTCCCCAACCTTTAAAAGTCAGTGTAAGTTTTTTCTTAAGCCTTTTTGGTACATTATTTCTCAATGTAGTTTTATCATTCTGTCAGCCCATTTATCAGCAGTGAGGGCAGTAATATTCCAGATCTGGAATTTAAAGTAGCTATTTAAATCCTTGCTCACTATAATTTTCCTTTTGTAAACTTTATTCCCTCTAAAACCAACAGATACTTCATTCCAATATTATTTTTCAAGGAAGTTGGGAGCAAATGAAGAATTTTGCTGTCTAAAGCAATATCTATCTCTTTATCACTCAAAATGACTTTAAAATATCTTTTTATTCCCTTCAGTATTTGACATAAGCTTCTCTCTGGGTATCAGTATTTCACATGCTAGTTATTTATGACTTTCTTGTATTTGTTCTGCTGATACTCCTTTTATTTAATTTTTAATCTTATTTTAAAATTCAAGCACACTGAAAAAAATCAGAAATATATTAATGTTATCACTTTTTGTTTTCATCCTCTGAACACAGTTCGTTATCAGATTTTTGTTTATTAAGGTCCCCATGTTTTTGAATCTTATTCCCTCTGGCTAACCTAATGCTTGCAAGATACTGAAGTTTTTCAAAAGCCATAGATATCGCTATTTTTTCATGCTCCCTTGCATCTCTTCTAGTTCAGTTAGAGGTAATTTATCACGAAACTTATGACAACAAATATCATCAAGATAATAATTGCTTTGTGGTTACAAAGTATTTTTATATAGCTAATTATATAAACATTGATTATTATTTAAAATATAAATGATATTTTAGAAATATTTGATAATTAGCAACAGTAAAAATTATTGATGAAACAGTTTAAACAAGTTGGTTTTTTCCCCAAAATTAATCAAAAGGAACACTTATCAAACTTTGGCAAATGTTTGAAGAGCAATATTTGTCGTCATATTCTGGAAACAGAATGAAATACTATACTTTTCAGTGATTTATCAAAGCTAAGATTTTCCCCAAAATAGTTTCTTGTTTATTACCGATAACATTCAGCTATTTATTAGGGAAAATGTTTATGTTCAGTGGCTTGTGGTGAAGTTATTGGCTGTGGAATATAGCTTCATTATGTATTGGAGACAGGTGTGTGTGATCTCAATCTCCAAAAATTAGAATAGAACATAATTTTGGAAACTGCCATATTACTTTTCACCCTATTCATGTTTCACCCCTCTTTTTAAGTTTTCTTTCTCTTTCTGCCTCCTAGTTTTGAGACGTCACTCAAATTTTATAACTATAGAACATAGAAAGGGATCTTTTTTCCTTGCTGCTTACCAAACGAAGTTAGTAGCTTGGATTATAATAAAAACATGGTTTGACTACATCTAGCATTTTTTCCACATGTTCCTTCCACTTTTTGCATTGTGGAACAAGCTGAAAACAATTTCACTTGCTCTTAACCAACGAATGGTCATGAAACAGTCATTTGTATATATTTATTTTCAAGAGTTCCTATCTTTAATGCCAGAAGCATGCTCTTCCTATGGTATATTTGCCTTCCTTTAAGCATGCTTTATTCATTTATTTATTTAGAGTTCAGGTTGTAAAACTGTCAATATTTTTTCCAAAAAACCTAAGAATTTATCACTCAGTACTTTTACGCACTCAAGCTGTGAAGCTGCAGAGGGATTTTCTCTTCAAATTTCTTACAGGTAACTGAAGGCTTTCATTTGCAGTACTTATGCAGCTGTCTCATGATTCTGCCATGCTTGTCATGTTTGTCTTGCTTTTTTGTGTAATCTCAGTGACATGAGCTATAATATTCAACCACAAAGAACAGTTAAATAACTAGTTATAATGCAGATTAGAAAAAAATTCTTGTGTAAACTTTCCATATTCTTTTAAGCATTTCTCTGAAGTACATGCAATTTTGTTATCTGTTAAATATTAAATCATTTATTATTATCTTATTCGCTCAGTTGGGTAAATTTCATCAGATTAAAAGAAAATTAAATTACTACAACATGCTGCATTCCTCAAGAGAAGACTGCAAAAGTTAGAAGTGTTTTTTTTTTCTCCTTTTGTAAATGTTATGGTTCTTAATGAGCATCTCCATTGCTCCCATCTGATCACTAAACATGTCAACTGCATTTTAAAATCAAGTCATCATTTTGATACCCAACATTCTTTGAGACTATGAAAACAAAGGGACTTAATATCCTTTCTGTTTTCTTCCAGTTTTTTTGTTAAACAGAAAAATGATGGTAGTGACAATAATAAAAAAAAATCCAACTTTAGGTAAAAATTTGTGGTGGAAAAAGCTTTTCTCATCATTAAATTCTCACTGACTAGGACTTATGTATAAAAGAGATGTCTTTATCATATGGCAGTCTATCTATGTATCTAAGTACTTCTATAGGTAGCTGATCTACATACCTAGAACTAATTATTACAATCCTAGTAAGGATCTTGGATCCTTAAAGTATGATTTGGTCAAGTTACTTAATTCTGATCTTCGTATATGTAAAAAGATGTGAGTTACGTCACCTACTCTTTAAAGGGGTTCATCAGATTAAATGAGATGATTAATGTGAAGCAAGTTATTACTGCTTGAAGCAAAATGAGCACTCCGGACATGGTGATGATGATAATGATGATTACACAGCTAACAATCACACAATTGCAGAAGTAAGAGGAATGTAACTTTATTTTTATCAGAAGATTTACATTTCAACATGAGTTTTCATTTGTCGGGATAGCAGAAATTTAAGCTTGATCCATCCAGGGTTCCTCTTTCCTTTCTTTGAAATTGGTTGGGAAGATTGACATGGCACCTGGTGGTAGATGTTGGGGAGGACTATTTCTGGTCATTGGGATCATCATTTATTCATCCTGACATCCACTGAAATATCTTCACCACTGCCCTTAGTTGATAAAATTCACTCTCTGATATTCCCCTTTCTCAGCCATTAGAAAGCCACTTCTCTTTCTTCAGATCTGTCTGCTTACTTAGTCACATCCATGTCGTTATAGCATGAATGAGAAACAGGTGCTCTCTATCTCTAATCCCTGTGGATCACTCTTAGGCGTATCTGCTTAAACATTGGGTACCGACTTGTATTTTGTTCCCAGGCAAAGCTGGGAGCAAAGAGGCTGGACCTTGCCATTTTTCATGGACTATATTTAGGGACAGAGGACTGATTTTCTTCTCAAGTGCCCAACCTTTCAGGACTTTCTCCCACCCCCATCATCCCCAGAACTGGGTAAGGTACAGAGAAAATTTTCAGGATCAACTACTGTATTTGCTTGAAATTTCAAATTCTCCAGTTTCTAGATGTATTATATGAAATCTATTGGTATATTTGATTTAAAGAGTATTTGATTTATGTATATATACATATATATATATAGTTAGTTTTTAAAAACATCCTTTTACTAATTTCAGAAAATATCCACCTAATCATTGTAAGCCTTATATTTTTTCTGCATGTAACATGAAAAACAACATACGTTTTAAAAACAACATCTACTAAATGCTATGGCAAGCAACAATTTTTCCAAATGGTATGAAGTTTTCGTATCAGCATGGAAATCAACTGTGTTTAAATATTTATGGTTATATCAACTTCAGGTGAAAATATGTGGCATAATTATTTTCAAATAAAAATGCATTAAGGACGTTTTTTGACATCATAACGTTTCCAAAGATAATGAAAAAACAATTCATGAAAAATGATGAGCAAATGATATCCTAATTTGTTTCATCAGTTAAAATGTAAAACCAGTGGCACTGAAAAGATTTGATTGTTTCTTAATTGAGACCCTTTGTCTAATTTTAACATATAAGATACCATTCTTTACACAAACTTGATTCTACCATTTTGTAAGATTTTCAAATATACAGAAGTCTAATTTTTATTTAGATATATAAGATTCTTGAGATTTACACTTTATTTTTTTCAAATATTTCTCCCTTGGAATTTTGTTTTATATATGATTTATAAATAGTTAATTGAAGTGTGTTGAGAATATAAGCGAAAGGTATTTTAAAAGGTTTTGTTTTTTTCAGCTTAACTCAAATCATGGTTGTTTTGTTCAAGTTGAGGGTAATAAATATAAAGGTAATCACTTCCTTCCACCTCTGATACTTGTCATCGTTTATTGAGTTTATGGTGGAGATTAGCTTTGATTTATTCTGTGTCTGCTGACCTAACCCTATTCTTCAATATTTTCACCCAAAGGATGGTAGGGTCATGTTGTCTAACTAAGAAGTCTAGCCTTGGTCCCAATTAATCATGGAAAAACTAAGATAGTTCATTATTTTTCTAAACATTTATCTTTTATCTTAAAGGATAATTTGTTATAAACTCAACTTTAATTTGGCAATAAAGACATAAATACACAGGAATAGCACAAAGAGCAAGATTTCAACAATGATCTATGGGATTTCTATTATTTCTTCTATTTTCTAAACATCTTTACTTTTTCAGTTATTAATTAATTTTTAGGACACCTTCTAAGTGGTAGGCCCAGTGCCAGGTATCAGTATACAAAGATAAATATAATACAGTGTTTATCAAAGATGTACTTAATTCTCTGGTAGGGGAAGGAGAGAAGTTTAAAAAAAAAAGGAAAAGCTATCTTGGGATAGGAATTATGACAGTGGAATGCATAGGATGATATAGTATTAAAACCCATGATGAGGACAGTGGAGGGAAAAAGATGTGTCAGAGAAAGACAGAACCATGAAGAGAGGAAAAGAAGAGTAAGGGAATCTGTGGTGCTCCTTGCTTCAGGAAGAGGGTGTGAAGCCAGATGAATGGGTGTAGGTCTTAAAAGGTGGATTTAGATGGAGGTGTCATATTTGAGCCAGCCACAGGCAAGGAATGTCCTAAAGTTCTGACTGCAATTATCCAGCCAGAAAAAGTAAGGGCAAGAAGGGAGCCATAACAAGAAAGCAAATTAATAATCATTTTATTATTATTATTATATGCTCACCAAAAGAATGTTTTATTTCTTCCTGTTAATAAGCTTTTACTCATTCAATGAGATAAATTAATTAAAACTTTTCACCTAATCAAATGAGTGAACAATACAAGGAAATATAAGACTCTATGTCTGATGTAATCATTTTAGGGAAGAGGAACCAGTCAGAACGTGGTCCAGTTTCATAATTCAAGGGTCAATTTGGGTGAAGCATATCTGCAAAAGATTTAATCCTGATATATTCTTTATCTTTATTCTTTTACACAGGAGAATAAAGATGGAAGGAGGAGATTATAATAATTAAAATTATTTTCTCTACTCCCACATTTATCACAAGACACAAGGAGAACCTTCAGTCCATGGGTGCATTACCTTGAGAAGCAGGTTGGAAGATAGGGTTGCATGGACAGTTGGTGACAATATATAAGCACTTATTTTTTAAAAACCTTGATGGGATAAAAAACACTTGAAACAATAAATTGTTTTTTTCCAGCCTCATTCCTCTAAGCAAGTGAAGGGCAGATTGGAACAAATCAAGATATTGAGCTTAAGGTGAGGTCTTTATAGAAATGAAACAATCAGACCATGGAGTTAACATTCTCATTACATATCCAAAGGTACTTGAAAACATTAGATAAAGGTAAATAAAATTAGAATGGGAATGAGAGCTCAGCTAAAAATGAAGAAAGATTCTTAGAAAGAGATGCAGAGACAGGTATTACTATATTTATTTTATCATCCAACAAGTCTAGCTTTAAGATCCAGAATCAGTTTGAGCAAACTTTCCCTTGTCCAATTTTTTTTTACCAATATAAAGAAAGAGGAAAGGCGTATTTTCTTTGCTTTCTTTCTTTGAATAGTGTTTTCATTCATTGTGTCAAATATATATTGAGCATTTAAATGCTGGTCTTTTGAGGACTGATTATGCTTACACATGAACTCTGCCTTCAGTCTAGGAGGGAGACCGACATGTAACAGATAAACTATGTTATAACACAAGTAACAAATAGAGATATCAATCAATCGTACCCAGAATGTCACAGGGCTGAATGATTCTGTCCACTGAAACCGGTATAGATTTTACTGAGAAGGAGAAGGAAAGGTCAAAATATTACAGGAAGAATGTGATTTAAACAGGCAAAGGTAAGGAAGAGGGCTATCAGGCAGGGGAATGAGATGGGGAAAGGCATATAGATACATGAAGAAATATGCACTATATTTGGAAAATGACAATAGTTCAATGTGATTTTTTTTCAAAGTGACTTTCTAAAGAACTGGGAAACTAATGAATGGCAGAGAAAGCACGATTGAAAATGCAAGATAAAGGGAGTCATTGATGGAACAAAGGACTTGAAGATGGGACAGGGAGTTAAAGTAGAAGGACATCACTACCTTCCCTGAGGTAGGGGGGCAGAAGGGGCGCATGGGAGCTTTGGCAGACAACTCAAGAAATGGAGATAAGGAATATAAAGGATTTTCTCCCTAATGACCTCAATTTCTACTATAAAATTGGAGGCAAGACCGTTTATGGACAACATGGGAGCTCTGTGGAGGTTTGAGACAAGAGAGAAAAACTTGGAATAGCTGCCCCTGGAAATGTTTGAGGCTGGGATAGGCTAATGCCAGCCTCGTCCATTTTTAAGCCTAAAACTTAGCAACAATTACTATGTGTCTTGCTTTTTCTAAAGATCCTTAGATAGGCTGCTGCTGAGAGCAACTGCGTTTTGAAAGGCAAACTACTTTAGAGATATTTTAGCATAATGAAAACCATTACAAAAATTAACAATTTTTCTATATTGACCCTTTTATTTGCTTTTGTTGAATACAAAAGAATGCTAAATTAGTGAATTTAAAATGTATTTAACACAAGCCCAGAAATTCTTTCAGAACTTATATTCAGGGTGAATATTATCATTGATGTTTTTGCCTAGAAATACAATTGTATTCAGATTTTAGAGGTCTCAAGGGTATCTGCAATTCTTAAGCTTTATAATGCTGAGTTTGTCAGGATCTATGAAAATGATCCATCTTAGGTGAGAGATTCAGTAAAATAGTTTATATTCACTATCTTTTATCTTCTGTACACAATCACACCTTATCCTCACGACTACTCTAAAATAATTCTTTCCAGGATCATCAGTGCTTATTCTTGTTCAATCTCAAAGACTTTTTGTCATACAGTAACACGTGTAAGACACGTTAAGAAGCGCCTGTAGCCAAACTTCCTGGGTTCAAATCTGACTCTGCTACATACTAATTAGTGTAACCTTGGGCAAGTTGCCTGACTTCTCAGGGTCTCCATTTTCTTATATCTAGAATATAAGAATGTAAGAATGTCTGGGTTGAGGTTCCGTTAGCAGCTGTCACAAACTCCCAAGTTTCAGTGACTAAACCATTTTCGGCACTCACAGAACACTCCGATGTTCGTATTCCTGGTCTGCAGAGGTAAGAGTGCTGGGGCTTTTTTTCTTTTTTTCCTTTAGAGCATCTATTCTTACCTGAAATTATTTTGTTTAGGGACATTGTCTATTTTTTTCTCACCTGTGCCCACACTGCTTAGAATATTTCCTGAAACTTAGTGTTCAAGAAAAGATTAAACTGACTGCGAATGTGAATATCCTTGGGGATTGGTCTGTTACATAGTTGTTCTAGTGATTTGTATGTTTTTGTTCTTTGCCTTGAGTTTGGGAGGATGGCTCAAGATGGCTTTTCACTAATTCCTTTTTTCATCCTGTTGGTAGAAGTCATTCAGGGGCCCGTGTTGCTGGCAGCTCTACCATCTTCCACTGCATTGGTGTGCAGTTGCTGGTTGGGATGGATCATGGAGGATCTGTCATGAGATGTTTTCATGCACCAAGCTTAGAAATGAGTTTCTTCATTTCCGTGTGCCTTCTTTTTGCTAGAACTCAATCATGTGGCTACTTCTATCTATATGGGAGGCTAGAAAATGTGGTTTGGCTTTGTGTTGAGGAAGAACTGAGAGTGGCGATCAGGTAGCAATCTCTGTAAAATTCCACCCTTCTGGACATCAAATATCTATTCAACCTTCTTTTTTATATATAGAATACACTTACACCCCAAGGAAGACAGATCAAAGTTTTATCAAGTCATTGTACCCAAGATTTCTGGGTGTAGCAGAGTTCTTTCAACTAATGAACTAAAAAGACTTATTCTATGGACTGGAGACTGGACAACCATAATACAATTTCTCATTCCGAAGAAGAATAGAAGACATACAGTAATTATTGACCAATAGATGGTATGCAACCCTGCTGGTAGACATGCTGAAGACTTCCTGCCCTAGGAATACGTAGATTGATTAGACTTAGGCTCTGCTCTCTGTGAGAAAATTAGTTGTCTGTGTTCTCTGTGGCCCTGAACTCTTCCTTCTTGAAGATTCTTCCTTATCCGTTGCTCTTCATGGCCATATCTGCAATGGGCATCAGGTGGAGTTTCCTCCTTGGGGCTACCACTGCTTCTGCAGCCCACTTGCCTATTCTAGGGTGGACACATAGAGCTGTTTTAAGCTTCAAACAGTTAAACGTTTTCAAGGTTTAAACAGGTAAATGTTTTCTCATTGTTTCATTTGATCCGGGTTTTATGGTTTCTTTGTCAGTATTGGGTCCATAAAACCCTAGTTAGTGTTCTTTGAATTTATTTGCTTCCAATCTTAAGTAATCCCACTCAAAGTCTTTATGGAGTCATAGTTTTCAAGATCTCCTGTATTTATTTGCCTTCTTGCCCCATGCCGTTTTCTCTCTCAACTTAATAGAGCTTTCTTAAGGCTGCCTTTACTAAAATAAATAGGAAAAGCACATAGTGAATTGTGTTGGCGGTTTGGTTGGCCAGGAATGGATGTGGTAGACATCACTTTCGCTCCTGTTCTAGTAGCTAGATCTCAATTACAGAGCCACATCCTCTGCAAAGGGGAAGGAAGCATGGTGCCCACCTGTGTGCTCAAGAAAAAAGGGAATGGTTTTGGTGATCAATTAATACTCACTGCTACACTTGGAACAACTGTGAAACAAAGTGCTTAATTAACATTTCCAATGATTTTTTGGCTACTTTGTATATATGACCACAGTTAATACTTACCTTCCAAAGTCTATATCATTTCTAGTTCTCCTCCGAACTCCCAGAACATTTCATAGCTTTCTGTTCTGTCCTTTTACTCTGTCCACAATTTAAATGATAATTTCTCTTAGTGTTTTGTTCTTAGTCATATTTTTCTTCTTAAACTTCTTTCTCTATATTGGTGATCATATGTTTAACATAGCTTTAACTATAGTTGTGTGTTGATGATTTTGGAGAGTATAGATTAATCCCTGACCTAATCCCCTAATCGCTGAATTCCAGAACAAAATTTCAGATGATTTGGTAGGTACCTCCTCTGGGATGTCCCTACTTCATCAGGCTTAGTATTTGAGAAAATGAACACACTGTATTCCAAAACTCACTCCTTATTGCGTATGTCCCTATATTAGCATCATCAGCCTTCTAATTTCTTAGAATAGCAACATCAGACTTTTCTCCTTCACCTTTCCCTTTCATACTTTTAGGTTATGGTGGCTAAGTCTTATAGATTCAAATATGTAATGATTCTCTTATTTCTTTATTCCTCCTGTGACTTTATTTTACTTATTATTTTTTATTTGAGCTATTAAAATAAGCCCTAGCAAGTTTTCCATCCTATGATTTCTAGACTCTGCATTCATTCTTCATATGGTCATCATGGCCTAGTGTTGCCGGACATAAGCTGCTCATTACAGCTGTCCCTTGGTATCCACGGGGGACTGGTTCCAGGACCCCCTGTAGATACCAAAATCTGTGGATGCTCAAGTCCCTTATATAAAATGGGATTTGCATATAACCTATGCATATAACCTATGCAGTATAACATTTATATAACCTATGCATATAACAATATAACCTATGCATATAACATTTGCATATAACCTATGCAAATGGGATTTGCATATAACCTATGCACATCCTCTTGTATACTTTATATCATCTCTAGGTTACTTATAATACCTAATACAATGTAAATGTTTCTAAATACAATATAAATGCTCTGAAAATAGTGGCTGGGTGCAGAGCAAATTCAAGGTTTGCTTTTTGGATCTTTCTGGAATTTTTTTCAAAAATATTTAATCTGTGGTTGATTGAATCCACCAATGCAGAACCCCTGGATACAGAGTGCCGACGGTTTATGTCCTCTGCTAGTCTCTCAGATGTTAGTCTGCTACGTTTCTCCTGAAGCAACTTCCCTTTAATCTGACCCCTACCTGGCATTTTCCCCATGCCTTCTGGAACATCTGATTTCACAGTAAATAAACATCCCACATAGTAAGCTTCTTTACCTCGTAGTGGTATAATTGACACCTAGCTCTCCACTGAAGCTATTTTCCCTGCAGCCAAATCAAGGAGGAGAAGCTTATTCTCACTCACCCTTCCTTACCTTAAATTAACTTCCTTACACCACTACCATATTATTACTCCCTGTCAGTATCTCTTCTGCCATTGAATAAAATCATCGGCTGTTTTAAAGCTTAAACTGTCAGACCATTTTCCCCCTTCCCTCTCCTCATCCTGTAAAATATTGATCGGTAGGTCATCTCATGACATTTTCTGGAGACTGTATCTCCAGGCTCTATACACGCCTCTTTTTTTTTTTTTTAACATCTTTATTGGAGTATAATTGCTTTACAGTGGAGTGTTAGTTTCTGATTAATAACAAAGTGTATACACTCCTCTTAAATCAAGTCTTGACTAATATCTGGGGCTAATTTAAACATCCATTTGGGCCACACACACATCATATGCCAGTCTTTTAGTTCCTCTCCATTTTCATGTTTAGCTCCTTTCACCTTCGGTTTACTTGGACAACTATTTTCTTGGTCACATTCTTAGCTTTGTCATGACCTAGAGCTGTTTTACACTGGAAACATTAACTTTAGTCACCTAAAGTTATTATTTGTCAACACATCAATCTTGTATTAAGCCACACGCCCATGCTCTTCTCTACTAGAGATTATTTCTTCTTCCCTTTTACGTTTCTCCTAAAGAAGCTTGACTCATCTTACTCTCTTACAGCTCAAATACCACTTTTTTCTCAGGACCTTCCTTACAATCTTTCTGACATTTTGCCTTAAGTTCAATTCTCCCTCTGGATTTTGCATGGTGGTGCTCCTTCAAATTTTATTATAATTATATGTGATTGTTTTAGCATGAGAATATGTATTGGTCTGGAGGCAGGGACCCTGTTTTTTATTTCGTCACAATCTTTAACACCTTTCTGTCAACTTACCATTAATACTTGTCTTCTGTCTTAATTACCTTCTCCTTTAACTCTCATCTCCTACATCTTTAACACTTGTGCTATTTTCTTAAATACAAACTTTTTGCTACTTCCCTGCTTATGAATTTTAAATGATTCATCATAGAGATGCCATGATTCTTACTAGTACATTGAAGGCCTCAGTGTAGGAATCTGTATTAATTTTCTATTGCTGCTATAACAAATTACCACAAACTTGATAGCTTACTACAACACAAATTTATTATCTTTTAGTTCTGGGGGTCAGAAGTCCAACATGGGTCTCATACTAAAAAGAAAATGTCAGTAGTGCTGTACTTATTTTAAAGGCTCTAGAACCAAATGAATGCTTTTGCCTTTTTTCTTTCTAGCGGTCACCAGCATCACTTGGTCTATGGCCATGTCAAGCCAGCATGGTCAAGCCAAGTCTTTCTTATGCTGCCATCTCTGATTCTCTCTTTTGATTCTCTCGTCCATTTTTTAACAATCCCTTTGTTTACATTGTGCCCACCTGGTTAATCCAGGATAATCTCCCTATTTTAAAGTTAGCTGATTAGCAAACTTCTTTCTCCTTTGTCACATACCTAAGATAGTCACAGGTTCTTTGGAGTAGAATGTGGACATTTGGAAATGGGGGCATTATTCTGCCTACTGCAGAATTTTTTTTTTTAATTAAAAAAGACATTTATTTTCTTTTGGATATGTTTCATTGTTCATGGTAATCAGAGCCTCTATATATTAGGTACTTAACAAATACTTGCAGAGTAACTATCTGAAAATTTAAAATGTCACTGTGTTTTTTTTTATTCCATTCCTGTGTACTCCAAACCAGTTTTAGTTTAGTTTTTTTTTAATTTTTGTATTTTATTTTATTTATTTTTTATACAGCAGGTTATTATTAGTTATCTATTTTATACATTAGTGTATATATGTCAATCCCAATCTCCCAATTCATCCTGCCTACTCCAGAATTTGTTTCTCCAGGAAACCTTCCCTTATTCCCCTGTCTAGATGATTATTCCTCATTTGTGCTCCTGAAATTCTACTTCTAAAATTTAAATATCACTTATTATACTGTAGGT
Organism: Stenella coeruleoalba; assembly: GCF_951394435.1. Taxonomy (NCBI): domain Eukaryota; kingdom Metazoa; phylum Chordata; class Mammalia; order Artiodactyla; family Delphinidae; genus Stenella; species Stenella coeruleoalba. The sequence continues at coordinate 134,945,009 of NC_137169.1, forward strand.
CACAACCTAAATATTTTTGTCTCTACTGCTAGGTTGTAAACTGCATGATGGCAGGGGCTGCGTCTGAATTATTCACTATTATAATACTCATACACACAGTAGTTCCTCCAGAAATAAACCAAATGAATGAATGAATACATTGTGCAGAAAGCTTAGATTTGAAGTTAGAGGACCAGGTTAAGTCTTGGCTCTACCACTTAGAAGCTAATGATATGGAAATCATTTAATGTTTCAAGTCTCCATTTCTTTATCTACAAATTACACAAAATATTATGTGTCCTACTTTTGAAAGTTATCAAATTAATAATATGAACTAAAACACATAATATGTGTTGTTAATTGGTAAGCCTATTAATATATGTATGTAAAGTGATATGTTATTAAAACATAAATTGAATCTTTTTACTTCCTTTCTCAAAGACCTAGCCATGAGAATTAGTCCAGAAATAAATTTTCAAATTCGATGGATTTTATTATTAAGATCCTCCATTAACTGGCCTAAATTTATTTTTCTAAAACTGTGTCAAAAAATATCCCATAGTCATATCTCTTTTTTCCAGTCAGTTTTTATTATACTCTATTCCTAAGCCATATCATATCATTCTCTGTAAAATGACCTATTATTTATTTCATTGTAAAATGTATTTTCCAAGAATACTCATGGCAACTGCCCACTCTATTCTCTAACTATAACAACAGCATTGGTGGTAGTGGTAACATTTACATTATTTCAAATATTACATGAGCTTTGTATCCATTAACTTTCTCGATAATCACTATACTTTTCTGAGTTATATTTCCATTAAACAAGGGAGAAAAACTGGTGAAATGGTATTTCCAGTGTCTATACTGTTCCCTCCTTCCCAGAATAAATCTTTTCTCATCTTTCATTTATTGAAATATTAATAATCCTTTAATACCTTCAAGTATAACCTACTTAAGATTTAATTTCCTTGGTTACCATTAATTATACCTTTCTCTCCATTTCCACAGCATATTATTTGTGTGTGCATTTCTCAGGTATTTTATTCTCCATTAAAAAGTATATTTTTGATGCAGTTTGATCCCGGATGGAGATCAAAGTTTTAAAATATTCTTTTTAAATATAAAAATGTCTAGCCCAGTCTCTGTATATACAAGTCACCTATTATAGGTTGAAAATAAATCAGATCACTTAGCAAAAAAAAAAAAACAAGGCCCATAAGTGGACTAGGTGGCTCTTAAAATCTCTTCCAGCTATATTTTATTTTATAAAATTGCATTTGACAGAAGAAAGTTCAGCCCAGACATTCAAGTACTTAGCCACTGTTTTTCTGAATTTGATAATATGACTTGAAAAGTGTTTTAATATTTAGTTCACAAAGTATCTGCATAATAGAGGCATAAAACTCGAACAATAAGAAGCCGTCAAGGTCAGATGAATCTGAACTAGAATTCCACTTTTCTTAGTGTGTATCAGGACAATTTACTTACGTCCTTAAACCTCAGTTTTCTAATTTGTTGTGTAGGGAGAGTCCAAGGAGCTACCTCAAGGGTTGTTATGAGGATTAAATGAGATACAACTTAGAAAGCACTTATCAAAATGCCTGGAGCATATTTTTTGTGTGTGTGTGCGGTACGCGGGCCTCTCATTGCTGTGGCCTCTCCCGTTGCGGAGCACAGGCTCCAGACACGCAGGCTCAGTGGCCATGGCCCACGGGCCCAGCCGCTCCGCGGCATGTGGGATCTTCCCGGACCGGGGCACGAACCCGTGTCCCCTGCATCGGCAGGCGGACTCTCAACCACTGCGCCACCAGGGAAGCCCTGGAGCATATTTTTAATGATGTTATTATATGAATGAAAATGTTGCACAAGTAAAAATGGGTAGATATACTTTACATTATATGTATTTACTGTTCCAATATATATCACATAGTTTGTAGAGTTCTCCTTTGTAGTTCTCTCTGTTTAGATAGCCTTCCCTACTTAACAAAATGTGTTCAGTTCCCATTATTGTTTTGGTGCATATTATTTTACCACTTTTGTCCCTTTCATTTTTCCCTCCTCACCTCTCCCCACCCTGACTTCTGCTTTTTTTCATGCTCCTGCTTCATATATGCTACCTATTTCTTCTACTTTCATTTTACTTATTGGCTTGATATAAATGCATCAGAATAAGACACTACCAAATTTTGTTGGACTGATATACTAAGCATAGTACCAGCTTCTCTTGAGATAGTCTCAAAAAACCCTGGAAGTACTAATCCCCTGTACTTCATTAACTAGACAACCAATTTTTCCCATTATATTTAATTACACTCAAATAGGTACAGCCAATTATACTTTTAATTCTTTTCTATTTTCAATTTATTGCAAATCTTTTGTAATCTGTGGTCCCCATCTTAACATGACAATATATATGTTAAAAGTTATTTGTAGGGGCTTCCCTGGTGGCGCAGTGGTTGAGAGTCCGCCTGCCGATGCAGGGGACGCGGGTTCGTGCCCCGGTCCGGGAAGATCCCGCATGCCGCGGAGCGGCTCGGCCCGTGAGCCATGGCCGCTGAGCCTGCGCGTCCGGAGCCTGTGCTCCGCAACGGGAGAGGCCACGACAGTGAGAGGCCTGCGTACCGCAAAAAAATAAATAAATTAAAAAAAAAAAAAGTTATTTGTAAATTAAAAATCATTATGCAATGTAAAGTTTGTAATTGATTACAATATTAGTTATTGCAAGACTACATTGGTGAATTTGAAATGAATGTTTTAAACTCAAATTGAATAGAATGACAATTTTGCTTAAGCAATAAGCCACATATTCCCAGAATAGGTTATAATATCCACAAGTTGGCAAAGATTTCCAATTAAATGTTAGAGACTATGAAAGAAATAGCCCTTCACATATGATGGGACATTTCCTCCAAATATCACCCATATCCTTAGCTATCTGTTATTTTCTGATGATACAAAATGAGATTTAATTTAAGATTTGGGGTCAGTATTTTAGAGCTTTAATTTAAGAAATTTTATCTTACTCTGCTTTCAAAACCTTTGTACCTCTCACATTTGTAATCTCTCAGTAACTTTGGGAAGAATCTTTTCAGAAGAAAACCTGAGAATATTGAAAATACTCCTTAAGGTCTGTTTCATTTCCTATTTAGAGACACAGAGGCAACTTAGATATAACCAGATCTACAAGTAAGGTATTTTGAACTTAGGAAAAGCTGCTCTATATATTTCAACACTCTAGGGTAGGGTAGATAAATTTAGAAGATCACTGAGATGCATAATTTTTTTTTTCAAATGCCTCTGGGGAGCATATAAATGTATTGTTAGAAATTCTCTATTTTGACTTGCCTCCATGCTTTGATACCACTCCAAGATTTATTTAGTTCTTTGAAATGCATGTATATTCCCTTTTATAATGTCTCTAATTTATAGCTCATTTTCAACTATGTAGGAACTCTTTGGACTGTTGTTATGTTCAGCTTTTCAAGAACACAATTTATAAATGACCATCATTTTCTATTAAGTCTTGACAATATTTCAAATGTGGTTAGTTACTGAAACATAAAAAAGCTTCTATTATTAAGTGTTTTCATCTACAAGGTGACCTTAGAAATAGTTATTGTGACTGGAGTTTTCTGGACAGTCTTGATTTTAAATATTCTGTGCAATTAAAAGACCATACATATGCTTTGAATTTATATTCAGAAAATGTGATCAACATGCTTCCAGGCATGTGAGTGTTCATTCTACTGGCACCAGCCTTATAAGTTTTGATGTTTCAGTCTTTATAAACTCTTTTTGATCTGTGGCAATAGACTTTACATTTGTTTTATCCCTCTACTCTCTTTAGTTCCAATTTCTCTCTCTCTCATCTATTCAGTGTCACCAGTTTTTTTGTATTTTTATTTTACCTAAAAGATCAAATAAACTTCTTTTTATACAAGGAAAGTTTTTTTGATCCTTTTTTAAAAAATAAAACTATGATGATTTAAGCTTTCTCACAGAATAAAGCAATCTTTATTCTATATATACTCAAGATAACAGTAAAATTAATAGTGACATTTGGTTAACACTGTTTTCCAGATTCTGTGATTAACTCATTAACATTCCTCTTTGAATCCTCAAAACAAGTATCATTATTACTTCTATTTTATTCCTATTCTTTTTGGTTTCAGAGCTCAAACTCTTAATCATTATACTCTGTTGCCAACCACCATGTTTGTGTCTGTGTTTTTTTCCCAAATTTTATTATTTACCTCCTTACAGTCTACCTTTCAGTAACCTGGGATTAATCTCTGTTCCATCAACATTCAGTGCACTTTTTATTATGTGTGCCTTTGGATATAGTCTTTCCTTTAACCTTGAATGCTTTACTCACATTTCTCATATATGAACATTCTTGTCAGTTTTCAAGGCAAAGTTTAAATTCTGTGTCTTTTATGATGCCTTCCTTGATAATCAAGATTAAAATAAATGGCCTACCTTTTCAAACCACAAAAATGGATGATACTAAATACTAACATGTGAGACTTGGGGCTTACTGTTTTAGTTCCCTGGCACTCTTACTAGACTCCTGACTCCTAGAATCAAGGAGAAAATACAGGATAAGAGAAAATGCTTGGGTTTGGAAATGAAAGATACCAGGGTTTTAGACCAGGCTCTGGCATGAAGAACTGATTTACCAAGTGGCTAAGAAGATGTGAGGGAAATGGAGAGTCCTTAGTTCCTTCCTTAAAGTATGGAATCCAGCCCATGGTTAAGGAATTACTTACATTGGCAGGTATTCATTCAATGTTTATTGACTTGAATTATGCCCTTTGTGTTGAAAATTAAATAGCCATTTTGTAATGCATCATGGGCTAATCACTTAATTTAATTTATTCTCACCTTGTGTATTTTGAATGACCTGGAGAGGGAAAAGTATAGGATAAGTAATGTTGATGATGTTTGAGGATGAGCAGTAAGAAGCCTTGGGTTAGAAGGTGGAGGCTTCAGGTATTTGCAAAGAGGGCTGTTCTGTGATTATATAATTAATGAGGTAGAGAAACTGGGGGAGGAAACAGTAACAGAGGGAAAAAATTATGAGGATTCAATATGAGAAACTCACGATATAGATTTTAAATGGCCATAATGATGATGGTCTTAGCCTTTAGCGGTGCTCCTTTAGTAAATAATTAAATGCCAGACATTGTGCTAGGCATTTTACATATCCTATTGTATTTCTTCCAAAATTTTTTGGTTGATAAAACATGTCAGAATGGTATTGAAATTATTGTAAGCATACATAAAAAGATATTAGTATTGAAAACACTACAGAAATGTATTTTCATTTCATCTTAGTGGACTAGCACTTGAATCACCATCTGAATGACAAATTAATGGCCTCAGAAAGCCTGTGTGCTTTTATAAACGTGAGTGTGAGCTGTCAAAGCTTTTCTTGGTAAACCAAAAGTCAGGAGACAGACAAAAAATTCCCATACAATCAACTGTAAATTCTTCGGGTTTAATATACCATCTTCTTCCTTATTATTTTATTTATTTTATTTTTACTTTTTGCGGTACGCGGGCCTCTCGCTGTCGCTGCCTCTCACTGTCGCGGCCTCTCCCGTTGCGGAGCATAGGCTCCGGACGCGCAGGCTCAGCGGCCATGGCTCACGGGCCCAGCCGCTCCGCGGCATGTGGGATCCTCGCGGACCGGGGCACGAACCTGCATCGGCAGGCGGACTCTCAGCCGCTGCGCCACCAGGGAAGCCTCATCTTTTTCCTTATTAACCCTTCCTATTGTGGGCTTTTTACTTTGTGTTATTTTAAATAGTAGTCACTTAAAAAACAGTTTTCTTAAGAAAACAAAAAAAAGTGAGCACCAATATTCTAAAAACTAAAAGTAACGAAGAGGAGAGAATGTACAGACAAGTAGAGATTGGCTCCGTTGCCCACTCCATGTCTTATAGCTGCAGTCCCTGAAGAGAGTTCTGTAAAACTGGGCAAAATTTCTAAACTACTACACTAGAAGATTAAAATAAAATGCATGAGATTAATTTCAGGAGTATATTTCATTGTTATTCTGAAGACTAATTTTGAGATTTAAAGTTTATTTTCATAAGGATTAAGTAACAATAATATTTTCAGATTAGCAAATTATAAATTAGAGTAAAATATCCTATAATAGGTATAATTATTTTTAAGGAACATGAGATAGCTCCCTTTATAGAAGCAATCTAGAAATTGCTAAGGGACTGGAAAATAAAAGTGCTTTCCTTTCAAATAATTCTTTGGCAACAAGATCCCATTTAAAAAATTTCCTATCTCCTATATAGAATCCTATGGTACAATATAGAGTAAAACACAGGATAAAATTTGTAAAATAAAAATCTTAAACAATGAATTTAATGCCAGTCATACCATTCATTTGAACCTTTCTCCTCAAATTATTTTTTTTTTGTAACTATACGAAATATATATTCCACATCTCTGAAAATATGTGTCTGGATCATACTTTTTAAAAAGAAATTTATTTTTTTCTAAATAGTTGCCAAATACACATGACATAAAATTTACCATCTTGACCATTTTTAAGTGTGCAGTTCAGTGGTATTAAATATGTTCACATTGTTGTGCAACCATCAGCACCATCCAGCTCTAGAAATCTTCTCATCTTGTGAAAACTGAAACTCTATCCATTAAACAATAACTCTCCATTGCCCCTTCCCCAGCCCTGGCAAACACCTTTCTACTTTCTATGACTATTCTACCTAGCTCAAATAAGTAGAATCATACAGTATTTGTCTTTTATGACTGGCTTATTTGATATAGCAGAATGTCATGGTTCACCCATGTTGTAGAATGTATTAAGTCTGTATAATACTCCACTGCATGTTTATACCACATTATCCACTCGTCTGTCTATGGGCATTTGGGTTGCTTCTACCTTTTAGCTTTTGCTGCTGTGAACATGAGTATACAACTATTTCTTTGAGATCCAGCTTTCAACTTTGGGGGTGGTGTATATCCAGAAGTAAAATAGGTGCATCACGTGGTAATTCTATTTTTAATTTTTAAAGGTACCACTTTATTGTTTTCCACAGTGGCTGCTGGCTGCACATTCCCACCAACGGTGCACAAAGTTCAAAAGTTCTATTTTTTCACATCCTTGCCAACACCATTACTTATTTCCTTCCTTCCTTCCTTCCTCCCTTCCTTCCTTCCTTCCTTCCTTCCTTCCTTCCTTCCTTCCTTCCTTCCTTCCTTCCTGTCTTCTCTCTTTCATAGTAGCCATCTTAATAGGTATGAGGTGCTACCTCATTGTGGTTTTGATTTTCATTTCCCTAGTGATTAGTGATGTCAAGCATCTTTTCATATGCTCCTTGGCCATATGTATATCTTCTTAGGAGAAATGTCTATTCAAGTCCCTTGCCCATTTTATAACTGGGTCGTTGGTTCTTTTTGTTTTTGTTGAGCTAAAGGAGCTCTTTACGTATGCTGGATATTAACCCCTTACAAGTTACATGATTTAAAAATATTATCTCCCATTCTGTAGGTTGCCTTTTCACTTTGTTGATTGTATCCTTTGAAGAAAAAGTTTTAATTTTCATGTAGTCCAATTTATCTATTGGACTATCTATCATCTATCTATCTGTCGTTGCCTATGTCAGAGATACAACTTTTGTCTTTTATTGATTCTCCATGTTGTATTTTTCTGTTACTTTGTTCTCTGTTTTTTTTCTCCTTCTTTCTTCTTGCTGTGATTTTTTATTCCTGTTAACAGGTGTACATCTAACTACTTTTCAGTATTTTGGGGCTTTCTAATGTAAACATTTGAGATTATAAATATCATCCTTAGAACTACTTTAGCTGTGTCCAACAGTTGTTGACTTATAGCATTATTCAGTTTTAAACTGTTTCTTATTTCTATGTTTTTGCTCTTTCAGATTTTTGCTTCTGAAGAATTCTAATTTTATTCTCAGTTCAACAATTTTAAAAGACTTAGTCTAGCATATTTAATTACTTTCATGGTAGAGACAGTCTACCATTTTGCTGTAAATGGAAACTTTGTTCATTATTTTAATTGTCTTTTTGTTACTATTTCAAAGCACATATGTAAGGCAAAGGAAAAAAGGAAACTGTTTCTAAATACGGAAACCTTTTTGTTTTTTGGGGGTTTTTTTGGTAGAATTGAGCCTTGCTTATCATTATTGATGACTAAAATCTACCCTGGAAAATATTTTAATTACAAAGAGAGAAATTAGACTTTGAATTTCAGGAGTAAATACCATCATACTATGATAATAGCTAGTTTAAATTAATATATGATATTTCTGTTTATCCACTAACATATTAAGTGAATCTTTGTATAATGCTATTTATATATACAGAGGGAGATGGGATCATAACATACTCACTTTGGGACAGCCCAGACTTCTCTGAAATTTGACTAATAATATTATTCTCATTTTTAGGAACAATTTAAAGATGTGTTTAATATGAGGTACAGTTCATCACAGTGCATTCAATTTATAGAAAAACTAAAAATGTTTTAGTACCAATTATGTTTTAATTTTTAATTCATGTTCTTAACTATTACTCCTTGACCTTAGCAATGCCATTTAACCAAGCCTACTTAGAACTTGGTTTCCAAGTCTGTAAAGTGACAAATGCATTAAACAAGACACAGAGTGTTTTGCACTCTGTGCTCCTCAGTACCATACAATTTTCATTGTTTGGGAAATTAGTACAGCCAATTGTAATTTTTACTGTTAAGCAAGGCTATAAAATTTGAGCAATGTAAAGATCAAGGTAATATTATCTGAGTACTTTTTATTTAGATAGCCTAATAATATTTTATGAATTTTACACATAGAAATTATCCAATCTACCTTTGAGATACAACATTTATGTAAACCATTTTTCCTGACTTGGTCTCTTTACCTCATTCTTGTGTCTACTGTAGCTATTGTACAAGGAATCTTGATTATCTGTGCTAAGTGATCTCTAGCACAGAAAATAAACAACTGATTTACTCAGTTGGACTACAGAGATGAGATGTTTGTTATCTTGCAAATTGATCAACTAAATCCAGGTCATAGCCATTTTCACTAAAATAGTGCATGCTCCTCCATTCAGCGTTGGCTTTAATCTGAAAAGAATTCTATCATCTTGAAGAGGTAATTTATGTTTTTCGCTAGGTCATATTGCAAATAGATAATAAAAACATATCTTTCTGTTTCCTTTCAAACTCTTCCTTTTCTTTGCATTCCTGTCATTATGATTCTTGGCCTCACTTTTCTCACAACCAGAATGTTTCAGTGGCCTCCAAAATGGCTTATTTAAATTTAGATATCCCTTGGACTTGGAGGGCATTATGCTAAGTGAAATAAGTCAGACATAGAAAGACAAAAACTGTATGATATCACTTATATGTGGAATCTAAAAAATATAACAAACTGATGAATATAACAAAAAAAGAAGCAGACTCAGATACAGAGAACAAACTAGTGGTTACCAGGGGGGTGGGGAGGGGCAATAAAGGGGTGGGGGGATGAGAGGCATAAACTTATTGGGTGTAAGATAGGCTTAAGGATGCATTATACAACACAGGGAATATAGCCAATATTTTGTAGTAACTGTAAATGGAAAGTAACCTTTAAAATTATATAAAAATTTAAAAAATTAAAAAAGAAATAAGACATAATGATAATGTAAAAACACTACTAACAACAAAAAATTCAGATACCGTTTTCTAGCCTGAGGGTCACAACACCCTTCTCTTCACTTGCCTTTTGATTATGTCACCTTCCTGCTCAGATGATCAATAGCATTTGTGGGTCACAAAGTATTTCTATTGGGCAGTACTGACTTAAACACTGTTTCAGGTAGGTCAAGTACTTTAACTTAACTATGCCTTATTTTCATCATCTGTAAATAGTGAAAACTGAAAATAAATACATATGCCTTATAGGGTTATTGTGAGTCTTCAGTGAGAAGACATAAAGTTATCTATATTTTTGATTGTAATTATCATTGTTTTCACAGAGTATTAGTTGAATATTGACAAAAAAACAAAAAAGCACAAGTGAACAAGCAACATTTTGTTGTTAAAGTATATACATATGATATGATGGTACAATATAAAATAATTTTCAGTATATAAGTCCTTTTAAAATAATATGAAACACATGCTAGCTATCTACAGATGTGCTTAATCTTGAGAAGTTTAATCGTTTAAATTTTCTTCTACAGAATTATATAAATTTAAAGCAGGAAATCAGAAATATGAAAAAAGGACAAGGATTTTTTAAGTGCATGTGCTTGATTTTATAGCATAGAAAATTAAGAATCTGAGTGATAACGGGATTTACTCAAGGTCATAAAACAATGTAGTGCAAAAATGTATGAATATAGAATTCTTCCTCTGTGAGGTTTCCATTTCTTAAATTTTTTTCTTCATCAGTTTACTCAATACAGAGTTTACTTCTCCATTAGATGACTACTTGTTACCTTTTATGTGAATGGTTACTTGTGTTACTAACTTGTGGGAAAAAATTAATTACCTGTGATTTTCTTTTGATTGTTAATTTTTTTTTAATATTATAGAGTCAGTTGCTTTTCAAAATACCTATGGGGGAAGAGAAGACACTTATTGTGTCTGAAGGCACTTATTGTGTCTAAGTCTATAATTAGGAGAACTGAGTCATCTCCCACTGATAGAGCAGATCACTGGCAATTTTCCGATTTGCCAGATTTTCACATATATCACATGAATAATTGAATAATGAGAATCAGCCAAATCCAGGAGAGTTAATTTTAGTTGGGTGAATTCAATGCCATCTGGACTTCTGGCTTTACTAACTTTTAATTGACCTACTTCTTTCAGAAGAGTCGTAATACCTAATTTATAAAATAGTTATTCAAGCTCAGCCCAGAATGAGGAAGGTCACTTGTTCGAATACTTAATTGCAATTTTATTATAAACTTTATAAATGAAATAAGTGTCTGGTTTTGGGCATTAAAAATTTATTTCTTTTCATTGTCAGCTTAATTTTATAACAATTTAGCCTGATGTCTGAATATTTAACTTGTATTTTCTTACCACCTCCCTTTTCAGCCTTTATTTACTATTATTTTTGTGTTACCTAGTTGCTGTCTCTGATTAGAATATATCAGCTTTACCAAAACCATGGTCATCTTCAACCTCACAGTCACCTTAGCCACCTGAATTCTTTCCTTCCTAAGAAACATTTTCATTAAATTATCATCAGAAGAGTCATCACACAATTTAACTTAGGTTGCAATGGACCTCAAAATATTAATTTTTCTACAAAACTCAATTTTAATTATTCTCTGGGGATCCTCTTGGCATGATCTTCCTGTTAAAGTTAACAAAAACTTAATTTCCATCTGCTGCTAATGCTTAAACTTCATAAATTAAAATATGTTATCTAATATTAGAGTTATCATTAAGTCCTCGACCAGTACAAAAAATTAAAAATGCCTTGGAATCCCCTCACCCCACTTTGATGTAATAAGACAGTTATTTTAGATGTTAAAATTAAATGTATATTTCTCTGAAGTTTGTCCACTGAAGAAAAAACACTATTAAAAGTCTACACATTTAAAAACTATTTTATGGTCAGCATTAATTTTGCTTTCTAATAAGCACTTAAAATAACATTCAGCAGATAGAAGCTGAGTGTTTTCTGCATTCTAAAGTCATATTTGCATTATATTTGAGTATGTACAGCATTTAACTATTAAAAATATTCTTATTTAGAGGAACTCTGTAGTCCTGAGATTCTTGCCTATTTTTCACATTTATGGTCTGAGTAACCAACAAGAGGAATTCTGTCTCTGGGAGGCATGGGGAATAATTAAAGTGTGAGAAGTTAGTAACTAAGGCATATGTTACATGTTATTACTAAGTCACATATTAGACAAATTTTTTTTTGTTCTTGTTCTTGCTGTTGTAACTAGTAATAGATTGTTTTTGTTATTGACTTTATTATTTTTATTGTGTGAGTTTCTTTTTTTTCTTATAGAGTGTGTTTGATAATTGTTACAACTTTCGATTATAAAAAAATAAAACTTGAACCTATCAAATTTGGCACCAAAAACCCTTTCAACATAGGAATCTAGGGAAATACGAATATACAAGCCATTCCTATACATACATAGAAAAATGTGTTTTTATATCAATATTATACATAATTAAATTATACATTTTATTGGAAAATGCTTGGTTTTGTGCTCCCATTTTACTTATTATTTATTTTTTATTGAAGTATAGTTGATTTACAATGTTAATTTCTGGTGTACAGCAAAGTGATTCAGATATATACACATTCTTTTTCATATACTTTTCCATTATGGTTTATTACAAAGCATTTAATATAGTTCCCTGTGCTATACATTAGGTGCTTGTTCTTTATCTATTTTATATATAGTAGCTTGTATCTGCTGATCCCAAACTTCTAATTTATCCCCTCCCCACCCCCCTTTCCCCTTTGGTAACCATAACTTTGTTTTCTATGTCTGTGAGTCTGTTTCTGTTTTGTAAATAAGTTCATTTGTGTCATATTTTAGAGTCCACATATAAGTGATGTTGTATGGTATTTTTCTTTTTCTTTCTGACTTACTTCACTTAGTATGATAATCTCTAGGTCCATCCCTGTTGCTGCAAATGGAATTATTTCATTCTTTTTAATGGCTGAGCAATATTCCATTGTATATATGTTCCACATCTTCTTTATCCGTTCATCTGTCAATGGACATTTAGATTGCTTCCATGTCTTGGCTATTTTAAATAGTGCTGCAATGAACATTGCAGTGCATGTATCCTTTTGAACCATGTTTTTCTCCAGATATAGGCCCAGGAGTGGGATTGCTGGATCATATAGTAGCTCTGTTTTTAGTTTTTTGAGGAACCTCTGTACTGTTTTCCATAGTGGCTGCACCAATTTACATTCCCACCAACGGTGTAGGAGGGTTCCCTTTTCTCCACACCCTCTCCAACATTTATTATTTCTAGACTTTTTAATAATGGCCATTCTGACCAGTGTGAGGTGATGCCTCATTGTAGTTTTGATTTGCGTTTATCTAATAATTAGCGATGTTGAACATCTTTTCATGTGCCTATTGGCCATTTGTATGTCTTCTCTGGATAAATGTCTATTTAGATCTTCTGCCCATTTTTTGATCGAGTTGTTTGGTTTTTTGTTATTGAGTTGTATGAGCTGTTTGTATATTTTGGAAATTAAGCCCTTGTCAGTTGCATCATTTGCAAATATTTTCTTTTAGTCTGTATGTTGTCTTTTTGTTTTGTTTATGATTTCCTTTGCTGTGCAAAAGCTTGTAAGTTCGATTAGGTCCCATTGCTCACATTTTAATCTTAACAAATAGCATTTTTTATACAGTCATGTGACTTTTCTATAGATTATTACAAAAGCCCTATGATTAAATGAACACATAACTCTCCCTCAGATTACCCCAATTATACTTTTACTAAATTAAATTGTCTATGTAATTGCAAATGGATGGTTTTTCCATCTGAGTTTGTTTCCTAATTTACCACTTTTATATTTTTATACATTCCCAAAACTCTAAAAGATTTAAAAATATACTATACACTTTTCTCTTTGTTTTCTTTCCACAGATCTTCAGAAAAGTGTGTAAACTTGGTAGAAAGGATTTTTCACTCACCATTTTTCACAGACACCTGTGTTGAAAGTTTAGTAACTCCTCCTTAGCATTTAACAGGATTATTAGCCTCTTCGCAGTGTTTTGTATTTAATAATGCAATTACATTTTAATACCCATTATAAAATAAATGAAAAGTAATTTAAAAATATTAGCATTGTTATAGCAAGGAAAAATGTAGGTGTAGTTTTCTTGATTTCTCCCACTAAGCCCAGCTAAAATAACCTGGATATTAGATATAAAACAAAACTGAGGAGCCTTTAAAAGTTATAGGGATGCAGGCAGACTGGCTAGGGATGTTGAAATCCAAGCACTGACAGTTGATGAGTTTCTAGATTTGCTTTTTGCCTCATATATCCCATACTTGGTGTGAAAACACCAGTAAGCCAGAAATGCCATTGAATGTAGACCCAAAAAAAAAAAAAAAAAAATCAGTAAAAGCCTGCTCTCTAGCTAAACAACCAGGAAAGGAGCTGGCTAGCAAAAACAGATAGAAATTAGATGGTAATGTCTCTACCCCAGCCAAACACTTACAGAAAACCACTCTGTCTTTACTGCTCCCATGCCAGCAAAGACCAAATGGGTCCTAGACTTCTACCCTTGCTGTGCTGTAACAAGGGAGCCAACCCCTGGATCAAGGGTTGTGCCAGGGAAGTCCAGGTGAGTGGAAGCCTGAATTTTTCATCCCTGCTGGTGGTAACAAGACCCCTCCCTCACAGTGTCAGTGGAATCTACATGTGGAGCACACATGTTAACCCCCACCAAGCCATTAACCAGATTTGCCTTCCTCTCTCCACTGGTGTGGCGTCAGAGGAGGCCAAATAGATAAGAAGACTTTTACCACACTAAGCAGAAATGAAGCAAGCTCCCGCCCCAACCGTGGTGTCAGTAGGGGCCAGGTGGGGAACAGTAGCACTACTAGTAGTACTAGTAGTATTAGTAGCTTTATGACTAATACTACTACTTCTAACAGCAAGGGTAGACTTAGCAAAAGTCTAGTTCAGAGCTGGAACTCTCACCCCCCACCTACCCCAGGAACCATTTCTTCTATTGGGTGCCAAAGAGGCTGAATAGGGAAACTGGATGTCTACTTGCACCTGGCAACAATGCAGCAGTGCTCCCCCTTTCCACTATATAAGGTATCAGGGGACGCCAGCTATAAGAGATGATTTAAATAAGACCCAGTGTCTTATAACACAATATATAAAATATCTAGGTTTTCATTAAAAATTGATTGTCATACCAAAAACCAGGAAAATCTCAATTGGAATAAAAAATATGAATAGATGAAAGCATTGAGATGTCAGATGCATTAGAACTATTTGAGAACTACTTGAAAACACTCATAATAAAATTGTGTCATTGAACAATTATGAACAAGCTTAAACAGTAGAAAAAAAGAATAGAAACCCTCAGTAAAGCAATAGAAAGTCTCAACTTATTTCAAGTATTTTTCTTTTTTTAAGCAGCAGCACAGTGTTTATTCAAGACATTAATGGTGAGGGAATATGATCATCTTCATTTCTCCTCAGGGAGGGTACATCTTGAAGAGTGATAGAGTGGAAATCTTTGAAGCTCTAAGTTAAATTCATTAAACCCACTCCCTTTTCCTCCTTGCCAGGTCATCACTCCCTGATGGGCTAGTTTGGGTGCCCTCTGGTGACAGTGTGGAAAACTACAGTCTGAGGCCATCCTGGATCTTGGAGACCTATGGGCTGGGGCCTCAGAACTGTCCATGACATTTGGCCTTTTGCCTTGTGATGTTGTCTCTTAACACATGGCCCAATTACTCTTGAAAAAGTTTATATAAAAGAATAACATTATTTAAAAAGAACCAAATGGAAATTTCAGAATGGAAAAATACAAAAATTGATTTAAGAAACTCAGTGGAAGACTTTAACATCCTTCTATCAGAAATGGACAGATCCAGCAGGCATAAAATCACACAAGAAAAAACAGTTTGAGTAGACCTATATCTATTAAATACATTGAAACAATCCTTAATAACCTTCGAAAATAGAAAGCACAAAGTCCAGATGGGTTCATTGGTGAATTATACGAAACATTTGAGAAAGAAATTGTATCAATTCTCCACAATCTCATTCAGAGAATAGAAGCTGAAGGAATACTTCCTAATTCATTCTAAGAATACTTCCTAATTCATTCTAAGAAGCCAGCATTACTCTAATACCAAAACCAGGCAAAGATATTACAAGTAAAGTTAATTGTAGAACAATATCTCTCATGAACATAGATGTAAAAATCCTCAACAAAATATTAACAAATTTAACCCAACAAAGTTTAAAAAAGCATTACACACCATGATCAAGTGGGAATTAACCCAGGCATGCAAGCTTGGTTCAACATTTGAAAATTAATGTAATCCATCACATAGCAGTCTAGAAAAGAAAAATCTTATGATCATTTCAATAGATGCAGAAAGGCATTTGACAAAATCCAACACCCATTCATAATAAAAACTCTCAGTAAATTAGGAATAGTGGGGAACTCCTCAACTTGATAAAGAATATCTACACAAAGCCTACAGTTAACATCACATTTAATGGTGAGAAGCTAGAAGTTTTTTACCTAAGACAAGGATGTCCCTTATCATCACTCCTTTTCAAGATTGTGTATGAAGTTGTAGTTAATGCAATAAGACAAGAAAAAGAAATAAAAGTTATGCAGATTAGGAAGGAAATGGTAAAACTGTTCTCGGATAACATGAAAATCTATGTCAAAAAAAAAAAATCTGAAAGAATCAACAAGAAAACTCCCTAAACTCATGTGATTACAGGTGAGGTTTCAGGATATAAGGTTAATACACAGTCCATTGCTTTCCTATATACTGTCAATGAAAAAGCGGAATTTGTATTTAAAGACACAATACAAAAAATAAATACTTATGTATAAATATAATAAAATATGTGCAAGATCTATAAGAGTAAAACTACAAAACTCTGATGAATGAAACCAAAGAAGAACTAAATAAATGGAGAGATAATTCCATTAATGGAGAGAAAGATACAATATTCTCAAGATGTCAGTTCTTTTCAATTTGGTCTGTAGAGTCAATGACTTCTCAATTAAATTCCCAAGAAGTTATTTTATGGATATTGTCAAACTGACTCTAAAGGGAGAGGCAAAATCCTAGAATAACTAACACAATAATGAGGAAAAAAATTGGAGGACTAACACTAACAACTTCAAGATCTACTATAAAGAAGTAGTTTCAAGAGAGTGGAGTATTGGCAAAAGAATAGATAAATAGATCAGTGGAACAGAATAGATAACCTAGAAAAAGACCCACATAAATATGTTCAACTAATCTTTGGCAAAGGCAATAAAATGAGGTGAAGATAGTCTTTCCAACAAATGATGCTGGAATAACTAGATATCCACTTGCAAAATAAAAAAAAAAATCTAGACAGAGACTTAACACTCTTCACAAAAGCTAATTTCAAATGGATCTCAGACTTAAATGTAAATGCAAAAGTATAAAACTTCTAGAAGATAACATAGGAGAAAAAAACCTAGCTGTTCCTGGGTTTGGCAATGACTTTTAGATACAACACCAAAAGGATGATTCATGAAAGCAATAATTCATAAGGTGAACTTCATTAAAATTAAAAACCTCTGCTATGCAAAAGACAATGTCAAGAGAATGAGGAGACAAGACCCAGAGTGGAAAAAAAATTTGCAAAAGACACATCTGATAAAGGACTCTGATCTGAAATATGCAAAGAACTCAAAATTCAACAATAAGAAAGCAACCTAATAGTAAATAAATAAAGCAAATAAATAAATAAATAAAGCAAGCAATTAATAAATGGGCCAAAGTTCTTAACAACCATCTTACCAAAGAAGATATACAGATGGCAAATAAGCATAAGAAAAGATGCTCCACATCATGTGTCATCAGAGAAATGCAAATTAAAACAACAATGATACCCCTACACATCTATTAGAATAGCCAAAATCCAGAACAATGGCAACGTTATACGGCAAGGATGTAAAACAATGGGAACTCTCATACATTGCTTGTGGGAATGCAAAATGGTTCAGGTACTCTGGAAGTCAGTTTGGCAGTTCCTTTAGAAAACTAAACCTACTCTTACCATATGATCTAGCAATTGTACTAGGTATTTACCCAAAGGATTTCAAAAGTTATATCCACAGAAAAACCTGTACCCAAATGTTTATAGCAGCTTTACTCATAATTGCCAAAACTTGGAAGCAACTAAGATGCCCTTTGGTAGGTATGGACATCCGGACAATGGAATGATTTTCAGTGCTAAAAATAAATGAGCTACAAACCATGAAAAGATATGGAGGAAACTTAAATGCGTATTACTAAGGGAAAGAAGCCGATCTATAAAGGCTGCATCCTATATGTTTTCAAAGCTACAGCATTCTGGAAAACACAAAACTATGGAGACAGTAAAATGTTCTACGGTTGCCAGGTGTTGTTGCAAACAGGGATGAATATGCAAATCTTTGAGTGTTTTCAAGACAGTGAAAATACTGTAGTGGTGAATACGTATCATTATACATTTGTCCAAACACAAAGAATGTACACCCAAAGTGAACCTTATATGAACTGTGGACTTTGGGTGATTATAATGTGTCAATGTAGGTTAATCAGTTGTAACAAATGTACCTCTCTGGTGAGTGATGTTGATAATGGAGGGGGGCTATGCGTGTGTGGAGCTAGGGAATACATAGAAAATCTCTGTACCTTTCCCCAATTTTGCTGTGAACCTAAAACTGCCCTAAAATATGATAAATTCTTTAGCAAAATCTCAATGGATTGGGTAGCAGTAAATGATAGGGAAAGAGAAAAAGAATTGTGAACTTAAAGACAGAACAAAAGACATTGTCTTATCTGAATAACTATATATAGTTATATATTGCTTCCCCCAAACAAAAACAAATAAATTCAACATAAATAAACAATAACAAAACACAATGAACAGAGCCTCAGAGATCCATGGGACTATAACAAAATATCTAACATTTATGTCACTGAAATCCCAGAAGGTAGATGGCAAGGAGGAAAAAGAACTCAAACAAACAACACCTTTTCAAGTTTGTCAAAAAACATAATCCCTCTGATTCAAGAAACTGAAAAATCTGAATAGGGAAATGTAGAGAAATACCTACTAAGCCACATCATATCAAACTTCTGAAGGCAAAAGAGAAAGAAAAAATCTTCAAAGCAACAAGAAAATAATAACACCATACTAGGGGAAATTCAATTTAAATGCAGATTTCTCATTAGAAAAAATGGAAGCTGAAAAGAAATGGCAGAACATTTTTTTCAAGTGCTGGAAGAAAAGAACTGTCAACCCAGAATTCAATATCTACTCGAAATCTATTCAATTGTTAGGAATAAAAGGAAAAATTAAGACATTCTCAGATTAAGGAAAATGAAGAGATTTTATTGCCATAAAATGTAATCTAAAAGAGAGTTCTCTAAATAGGAATAAAATGATAAAAGAAGGAACCTTGAAACATTAAGAAGGGGAAAAAATAAGAGTAAAAATGGGTAAGCACAAAACATTTTCCTTCCCATTTTTTTATATTATTTTTGAATTATGAAATAAAAATTATAACACTGTCTTATATGGTTCAAAATAAATTTGAACAAACATTTAAGACAATTTTATTATAAATGGGGAAGAGAAAAGGAAATAGAAGTATGGTGTCTATGCTTGAATGAAATGGTAAAATGTTGATTAACACCAGTAGACCATTGTTAGTTACGTATATAAAATGTAGTATGCTAAAACTCGCAAACAAACAAACATGATTTAAAAATGGGCAAGGGACTTAAATAGAAATTTCTCCAAGGAAGATACAGAAATGACCAATAAGCATATAAAAAGATGCTCGACATCACCAGTCTTTAGCTAAAAGCAAATCAAAACCACAAGGTATTACCTTATTCCCATTAATGTAGCTACTATTTAAAAAAAATCACAGAATAGCAAGTGTTAAGTGACGATGTGGAGAAATTAATAAAACCCTTGTGCACCATTGGGAGAACTGTAAACTGCTGTAGCTGCTGTGGGGGAAAAAAATGGTAGTTTCTCAAAAATTTAAATATAGAATTGCCATATGATCCAGTAATTACCTTTGTGGATACCAAATGAATTGAAAGTAGGTAGGGTCTTGAAGAGATAGTTGTACACTATGCTCATGGCAGCATTATTCACAATAGCCAACCATGGTAGCAACCTAAGTGTCCATCAGTGAATGAATGGATAAATAAAATATGCTGTATACAAACAATAAAATATTAATCAGCCTTACAGAGGGAAGAAATTGTGACACAGGCTATAACATGAATGAATCTTAAGGTAATTGTTCTAAATAAAATGCCAGTCACAAAAAGACAAATACTGTATGATTCCATTTATACGAGCTATCTAGAGTATTCAAACTCATAGAAACAGAAAGTGGAATTGTGGTGCCCAGGGTATAGTGTTTAGTGAGAAATGAGTTTCAGTCTTGCAACCACTTAACACTACTAAACTGTGTACTTTAAAATGGTTATGATGGTAAATTTCATTTTGCCACAACTTAAAAGAAAAAGAAAATATTTTCCCATGTCATTTTCAGAGATATATTTATATCCTTATGGTTCATTAAAAATATTTGTGACTCTGGCAATGTGCCTTTCCTCTCATCTGGCTGCTTATTGTTATAACTCTGAGTCTTTAGTGAGGCTGGTTGAATTGATGATTAATTTCTTAGACATACCATCCCTGTAACAGATTCATATATTAATCTTTTCTGAATATATTTTGAACTATCCTTCTATATGACTCACATAGATGTATTATCTCATCCACATAATTTATTGGATTTGTCTGTTCATATATCTATCTCTCCTATTAAATTGCCCATCCCTCAAAGGCAAAAAAATTAATATACAAAGCAGTCAATAATAAATAGTACACAAAAATGTGTACTCAAAATAACTATAGACACATCAAAATGAAGTTCTAAAAACTATTTAAGTAACCTACAAAAAGATAGGAAAGAGAAAACATAAAAATGAAAAGCAGAGAGACAAAATAAAATATAAAAATAACTAAGCCCCAAAATATCAATAATTGCATTAATTACAAATGGTATAAGTATTCTAATTAAAAGACAGAGATTGGCTGAATGGACCACAAAACACAAGCCAAATATAGATTGTCTATGATAAACCTCACTTCAGAATGATAAAAGAATAGAAAAATATCATGCAAACATTAATTAAAATAAAGCAGTAGTATCCATTAACATCAGATAAAGTAAGATTCAAAACAAGGAAATCATAACAAAGAACAGCCTAATGTAATCAGAAAGCAATCCAGTATGAAGACATACTAATCTTAAATGTGTGTCCACCAGAAGACCAGGCTACAAGATATGAGAAATAAAAACTAATAGAAATGAAGGAATAGAAAAATCCACAATTATAGTTGGAGATTTCAGTGTCTCTAATCAATTGGTAGAGCAACTAGACAAAAAAATCAGCAAGAATATAGAAAAACTTAACACCACTATTAACCAATAGAATATAATCATTTATTTAACCCTTTACTGTAAAACAGCCCAGTACAGATATTCTAGTACTCATGGAACATATAACAAATAGAAGATCTCCTCAATCATAAGATAAACCTCAACAAATTTGAAAGAATTATAATTGTACAGTGTTTTTTTTTGATCATAATGAAATCATACTAGAAATCAATGACAAAACAATATGAAAAATTCCAAACACTTGGGAACTAAATCACATACTACTAAATAAACTGTGTGTTAAATAATAAATCTCAATAAACAAAAAATAGTTTGAACTAAGTGAAAAGAAAAATACAAAGTATCAAAAATTATAGTACGCAGTTTAAGTGATACTGAGAGAGAAATTTATAGCACAAACTGCTCACAATAGTAAAGGGAAAAAAATTGCGTACCAACAATAAAAAGACCTCAAAAAAGAAAAGCAAAATAAACCCAAACAAAATTTTTAAAAATAGAAACAATAGCACAAATCAATGATTAAAAACAGAGAAACAATAGACTGAACTAGTAAAACATGCAGGTTCTTTGGAAAAATCAATTAAATTGGCAAAACTCTAGGAAAAAAAACAGAAGACACAAACTACCAATATCAGGATTTAACAGTGATTATCACTACAGACCCTATGGATATCAAAATGATAATAAGTGAATGCAATGAATGACTCTACACACATACAATTGACAACTTAGATAAGATGGACCAAGTCTTCAAAAATACAAACTTTCATAGAACACCTACTATAAAAGATTTAATTTTACTAGCCCTATGACTATTAAAGAAATGGAATTTTTAGTTTTAAAACTCCAGATAAATAGATCTCTAGGCTCAGATAATTTCACTGCAAAACTCTACTAAATATTTAAATAAGAATTAAAATTAATTCTGCACAGTCTCTCTCAGAAAATAGGAGAGGAGGAACACATACCAATTTATTTTTATCACCCAAGTGTTACCTGATATCAAAACCAAAAAAGAAAAAAAAATGAACAAAAAACAGCTCCAAAGTAGAAAACTATAGACCAATCTCTTTCATGAATATTGATAAAAGTTTATTGATAACATCTGAGTAAATAGAATTCAGCAATATGTAAAAATAATTATACATAAATGAAAAAGTGGGGTTTATTCCAGTGTTGCAAGGCTAGCTCACCATTTGAAAATTAATAAATATAATCCACCACATTAACAGGATAAAAAAAAAAAGATGATCACATCACTTGATGAAGATAAAGCATTTAACAAAATTAAACTAGGCATGGACATCCATCCACTCTAAGCTCTTCTACTCAATATATTGCTGGAAATTCTATCCAGTAAAATATGGCAATAAAAGAAAGTGAAAATTCTACAGATGAGAAAAGAAGATATAAAGCTGTCACTGTCTGCAGATGACATAATTGTCTACATAGGAAATTCCAAGAGACTCTACAAAACACTCCAGAATAATGAAGGAGTTTAATAAGTTTGTAGGATACAAGATAAACATTCAAGAATCAATTGCGTTTCTAAGCTAGCAAAGAACATATCGACACCAAAATTA
The DNA here is from genome assembly GCF_951394435.1 of Stenella coeruleoalba. Taxonomy (NCBI): domain Eukaryota; kingdom Metazoa; phylum Chordata; class Mammalia; order Artiodactyla; family Delphinidae; genus Stenella; species Stenella coeruleoalba. The sequence continues at coordinate 134,967,805 of NC_137169.1, forward strand.
AAAATACAATATCATCTACAGTCAATCAAAAAAAAGGAAATACATAGGTGCAAATCTAAAAAATCATGTACAGGTCTGTCATGCTGATAACTACAAACTTATGATGGTGACTGAGCAATTAAAAACAACCACTTTTATATATCCATTTTCATTTGTTTCTCTTAATCCTCTATTGCTGAGATGGAAACACTTTTTGTTTTCTCCTTTCAAAATGATATAAATCTTTTATTTTTCCTTTTGTTTGCTCTCATTTTTCCTCTGTAGTGTCCTCAGTTTTACCCCACCCACACTCTTCTCTGATTCTAGGAAATTTTCTTTAGATACTCCCTTGATTATTGTTTCACCGTTTTATTTTCTATTTTCTTTGGTCACATGGAGTGACTCTCCATGATAAGTTTTTAGGTTCATCAGTATTTTAGACCTGTTTATTCACTTCCTTTTCAGAGTCAATAATGAAGTGATAATATAATCATCCAAAGATTATATTTCAGTGGTTGTTATATTTCCCAAAGTACTGTCTTTCACTGCCATCGCTGGTATATCCTTCATTATGCCCTTTCATTTTTTTTAAAAAAAGTCTTTTCTCTTTTAACAGTTTTCCCCCTGAATCCTTCTCAGTTGTTCTTCATCTATAGGTGTGTTAGCACTTTAACTGAATATAGCTTGTTTATTTACTTTGCACTAATTAGGCTGCACATCTGTTTGGTTCTTTCTGCTGTGATTAACCGTTCTTTCCAGATATTTTCAGTATTTGCATAGGTTTTTCTCAAAGTGTTCTGTACTACTCAGTAGTCCAGTGACCTGTTTTTTTTAAGCAAACTTTGAAGAGGAGACATCATTTATTTTGTTAAGAATCAATTGATTATATTTATGAATTTATTTTTTTCTACATGCATATTTTTCATTACAAGTAGTTCCAGTAAAGGGATGAGACATAATATCCCCATTGTGGAATAACACTCTTTGTGATGGAGTACCTCCCTTTGTGTTCGGTGATGTTAACGTTTTATCATGGAATCTAAGCTTCCCTGTGGGTTTACAGTACTTCATCCTTCTCTGGAATCCTTCTTACGCATTAGAGACATATTGGCAACCTTCAGCTTAGTGATTGTTTGATGTAACAGATTTTTCCCATCATTTTCCCAATTTCATCCTTGAATTCCCTCATCACAGCTGGGTGATCCCGTCGAAGAATCTCTTTTCTTTCTCACCATCTGAGACTCACTCTGAGACTTTTATTCTCTGTACTCTGAGGCTGGAGTTTGGACTGTACTATATCACTTATGAAAGCAATTAATCGTAAACCTCTTTAATCATTCAGTTCCTACAATTCTACTGCCCTCTTCTGAGAAATGTGAATTAGTCCCAAGCGTTCTTTAGCTCCTTCTACCAAACAGATATTTACATTCTGTATTTCTTGGATGACTGTTTAGTCAGGACAATAAAGGATTAATCTATAGTCAGTATTTTGTTTCTATTATAATAATTTATATTAATATTTCTCACATTCCTCCCCATTTTATTGATAAACTTCTCCCAACTTCCTTCCTTTCCACCATTCTCTCTCTCTCTCTCTCTCTCTCTATTTCTCTCTCTTTCCCTCTCTTTCACCATATGCTCCCTTTTACAATCCCTACACACACAAGTATCATGCATTACTATTAAAATCCACCTTTCAAAGTTGCTGTTAATCTATAAAGAAGTTAAGTTCATTACTTTTGGTGTCAAATTCCCTGGATTCAAGCTGTTGTTAGGTATACACCCTTAGAGAAATAATTTGCACCAAAACCCTCTCATGTGCCAAAAGGAGATAAGAAGAGCATATATACCTCACAGTGCAATAGTTTAAACCAATGAGTCACTTTAAACACAAGTCTAATTTAACTATCATTTCAAATTCCATCTTGAGGTAAATGTTACTTGACAATCAAAATTTCAAATAATATGAAAATTTTGCTTTTTGCCAGTCAGACTTTAAACTTATTGCCTGTTAAAACTTATATTTTAATGTTTTTAGGAAAAAAACTTGTCAGAGTATATATTATATATTTATCTATCCCCTAGCAGTATGGAATTTGAGTTTGTACAGTCAGTGTCTTTCCCTTGCCTTTAGGCTGACACAGATACGAAAGATTGAAGATCCTCTTATAACTGATAGCAGGACTCCTCTCCCCGAAGTGCATTAGCTAATGGAGGCTGTGAGCCCCAACTCTGTAGATTTCACTGTACTCACAGACAATGGTAGCTTTTTTTTCAACATTCAAATATATGTTTCAACTTTTAGTAGGAGTAGGTTTTTACCTAGTCCTTAGTGATTCTCAATTTAAAGCAAATAGTTAACTCCTAACCACCCCTAGTCACTTGTACACTCAAAGAGCCCAACTGAAAAATGAATTCTTCCAATGAGCTTGGTTTTCTGTGAACTTTAGCCAGGGCGTGGGCTCACAAGTCAGAAACTTCAGCCTTTTTCTTTCTTAGGTGGTTATTTCATTTTAGCTCACATGATAACATTCACTCCTTTGTTGTTTCAGTATGTATTTATTGAGTGACTACTATGGACCATGTATCTGAGTCTTCAGAATACATAGTTGTAAAAAGAAGACATAATCCATGTCTATGTGGAGCTTATTATATAATGGAAGAGGCAGACATTAATTGAATAACCACACAGATAAATATATTAACTACTAGGAGGGAAAAGAATACTCTGCTATGAATACATAGCAGAATTAGTTGGAGACAGGGTTGGCAGAGCAGAGAAGACAGCAATTTCCCCATGGGTTATTGATGTCTTTGAAGGGTTATATAGTGGGTGATATTCAACTAATATCTTTTCTTTTTTTTAATTTTTATTTATATTGGAGTATAGTTGATTAACATTAACATTGTTGTGTTAGTTTCAGGTGTCTAGCAAAGTGATTCAGTTATACATATACATGTATCTATTCTTTTTCAAATTCTTTGCCCATTTAGGTTATTACAGAATATTAAGCAGAGTTCCCTGTACTACACAGTAGGTGCTTTTTGGTTATCTATTTTAAGTATAACAAATTTATTTGATATGAATTCCAAGCATAGAAGACAGGAGGACTAAGTGCCTGTCAGATAATATGTTTCAATTTGTAATCCATAGATTCTGACAATAATATCCAGAGAAAAGTAACATAACCAGTTTATGTTTCAAAAGCTTTTTGTGTGTAAAGTGGTATTTTGACAACTCAAGCCTGACTCAAACTGAAAGGTTATAATTTAGGGAATGAGTAATTTATACCTTGTAAAATTAAAATTATACATTTTTCTGAAAATTTATTTTGTCATAAAATACCATATCCAGCCTCCCTACGACATGTGGATTTGAAAGACATAAAGTTGAAATAAATTATATGTATCTTAAAACCTGTGACCTACTACAACACATTTTTATTTTCCTTAAAAATCATAACATTTAAAAAGAGTTTTCTTTAAGATATTTTAAACTTACTACAGGAAAAATATTCTATTAAATTGAGTTACTATTACTTAAATATAATTTTTATTATGGAAAATTTTCATTAAAAGATTAACAATTTGTATTCACTGTCTCTAAACATTTAGTTACTCTAAAAAAAGTCCTTGATCTTGCCTTTTTGGAGGCAACTTGAAGGTTATTTGAAATTAAGAAGTATATGAAGTTTTGATTTATTGCAACCTCAGATATTTAATTGGTTAGCCACATTGTCATAATTCATGATTTATAAATATTTGTCCCAATGTTTACGGTAGAGGTTGTACCATTATAAAGAAATGTCAATGAAATTATTGCTTAAATGTTTAAAGAAATTATCAAATGCAGATTAATTTTTCATTAGCAGGTAACTATTCTTTTGGCATTTATTCTTACTGATGAGCATTTAATTTATTAATCTGTGCCTGGACCGAGAAAAACAGTTTGCAGATTCTTTGAGTGTGGCTCTATTTAAAAATTCTTTTGTTAATTTTACTCATTAATTTCACTAAAGCTTATTACCTTGATCTATCTAGCTAGCTAGCTATCTTTATTCACATTGACATCCTGGGACAAAAATCTGTGACTTCACAAGTGTACACACACCAAAATGTGGTACACACACCAAAATTCTGTGCAGCAAGGAGCACAGAAGTAAACTGTGCTCCTTGCACTATTTTAGTTAATTGCTACAAATTTTACTTCTTTAAAAACGCTACAGAGTCAGTATTATTGGACGTACACTTATAAATGGAATGACTTTACATCAGTGAGGTTAAGAACTTGCCAAAATGTAATCAGCTTTGAATTTTGTGAACTGAATTGGTGAGGATGAGATTTGAAACTTTAGCTATCTGACTCCTAAATCCAGTCTCCTTTGGAAAACTAACATTATCTAGCTCCCTAAAATATTTAAATTTATGTAAGAAGTGTAAATTTTTCAACTTAGTAACCCAAATAAATAATTAATTTTTTAATTATAAATTTCAAAAAAGAGACATTTTTATTTGTTTATTGCTTTTTTTCACAGGGAATCAGAGTAGACATTTTATTTTAGCTCAGTTGTATTTGTCTCTTAGCTTATCTACACTGATCAATAATTACCAAATCTGTATAATTATATGAATGTGATTGAGGAATAATTGTGATGAGTTGTAATAGATGTTAAAACTATACTTCCAAAATTTAGAAAGAAAAGCTTTTGCTTGTTAAATAATTCCCTCTCTCCTCAATTTAGAAAGTAATTCATTGACAGCATGTATGTATATTTTTTACATCAAAACTTTTGCTAACACCTCTTCAAAGGAGTGATTTAATTAAAAAATGGATAATAAATCTCTATTTTATATATATATGTATATATATCTGCAAGGGTATAAGCATGTGGTACCGTTATAGTCCTATGAAATGAATTACCTTTGGGAATAATGACAGTAACTATGACAATTGAATTCTGTGGTATTTCCCTTAAAATTTCATTTAAACCCCTATTTATTAAACTACAGAAAATGATTTAAAGCTATAAGATAAAATTAAATCACTTTCAGTTATTTCATAGCCCTAAAAATTTAACATATTTTAAGAATTAAAAATATACATTAGTAGCCATAAACCAGACCATTCATTAAAAATTCTCAGTAACCCCACTCCAATCTTATATATTCAATAATATAGTCAAGAGGCTACAGCTACAATGAATTCTTGTTGCTTTACTGGGTTGGGCAATGTTTTGTTGCAATAATGCTAATTTGTCTTCTCCATTCTCCTCTGAATTTGGCGGCTCATTCAAAACACAATAGTCATTAATGATGCTTCTCAAAATCCTGCATGTAAACATTTCACAAATGTCATATTTGTGATTGTGCCTTTCTTCCATTTTTTTTTAAATAGATTCATTCTTCTAAATTCCTAGCTTCACACCAAAATACCTCCCAAGCTTTAAGAGCCCTGCTACTGTTAAATTAAAAAAAAAAAAACATATTAGTGTATTAAGGGGCAGGAGGGTGAAAGAGAGTGGATTCTCTACCCTGCCAACTGCTCAGCATTTAGCTGCTTTTAAAAAACTGCCTTCAGAGCTACAGCTATTCAGGTCATTAGGAACATTTCCCTTGTTCTGGCCAAATGGAAAACAGCATCATTTGTGAGACGTGGAAGTGCTACAGAAAGAACGTTAAAAGAGCCAATTTTATATATAACAGTTACACATAATAGAATTATGGGGGGATAGTATTGATTATTAATGGCATTTCTTAAGAACAGTATGACTTTACAGATGTAATTAGAAAGTTATTACTACTAAAGATTGGCAATTCAATTTATAATTCTTAGGCTGGATTTGTTCACAGATTAGTGCTTGGGTAATATATTTTGTTTTAATATTCTGTTGTGTCTGCAAGTGTTAATGAATATTGACAGAATTAAAATTGCAAGCCAACAAGTGTAGTATTGTGAAAAGTAATGTAATAAAAACTTTTAGGGCTTTACACAAACAACTTTATTTAGTGTTAAGTTAGCAGTTAAAGATAAGCCTTTTCAGCAAATGCGTCGTCTGATTTTATCAATATTTTTATGTTGCCTTTCCTTTGGTAGTGAGTCCAAAATATATAATATCAACAGTGGCAGATTCTGTATTTTTCAGGAACCAAGTATACATGTGTAATTTTAAAGAAATCATGGTAGTTAATATATTTCAAATATACTGAGTACATTTATGCATTCACACAGAATTTAAATACAAATAAGGAAGGTCAGTGGCAATGTGGCAATGATGTAACCGTTATTTAAATGGAATTTGTTGATGTCATTCTGGTTTTCCAACCTTTTTTATGAGATGTGTGGGGATAAAATTATAATATATATTGTTGTAGAAAAGTAAACATTACATGGACACGCATAAAAAATGATGCTTGCAAGTCAGAATTTTTAGCAGCAAACATATAACTCTAATCAACTAATGGAGGCTCCTTAGAGCCAAAAAAAACATTTTCAAAGCAATGTTCCAGCTGAACTGTTTACAGTCCATTTATGTGTTCCACAAACTAGTGGTGATTCTAAAGGGGCTGAGTTAAATTAAACAATGATGATTGTGCTGATTTCATTTAAAGACTTCCAAAGGTTATGATGAGAAGATATTTACATTCTGTGAAGGCTTCAGGTAGAAGGCAGCATTTAGTTAGATACAACAATGTTCTTATTTAATATAAACATAATGCATCTGGATAGACTCCATAGATGCCTTTGGGTAAAATGCTCTCATTATGATAATCATACCAGACAGCATGTTTTCAATTCAGCACTCCATTGCTTTGTTTTTCCAAAATTTAATGAGTGCGTGGTCTAGTTCCAACTGAAGTAGATCTATTCTTAAGGAAGGGAAAAAAAACTGTGCCCATATGTTTCTAATTTATGTACAACCATTAGTTCCTTTTTGCCTTCTCAAGTTACCCCACAGTCAAAATACTCTACATCAGCCATGGTATACTAGATGACTTTGCTAGAAAGCAAGGAAACCAACTACTAACTCTGTAATCTTGGTAGATTTACATGGCAAGATCTCTTTTTAGTTCATGCTCTTGTTCATCCTAAGAAGCTGCAGGGGTATACACAATAGAAAGTAAAATATTTTACTTCATTCTTTATATGAAAATATTTAAAAAAAAACTAGGAGAAGAATTTTAGATGAAGCTCTGAAAATTAAGAAAACAATTTGCTATGGTTACTAACAATCCTGTTTTTTAAAATCCATTCATTCATTCATTCAGTTAGTTAGTTGATTGGTTGATTTAGTTATAGTCTTAGTCTGGTGATACTTCCAAAGAGTTTGTCCTTTACTTTTGGTGTTGCATGACAGAGAGGATAAATTAACCAGATGGGGTGGCAAAGTGTTTTGTCCCAATGAAATGTCAAAAGGTGAATTGAGACCATAAACTTAATTGAGGTTAACATACTGCGGTAATAAAAAGCACCTGATAGATGAAGAAAGCTCCCTGGAAGGTTGTCCATAGTCTTAGGCTCTTTATATCCTTCTGAAGTGTGTGAATATAAGGGAAGAGAAAACATATTCGAAGTGAGTTAGATTAGCAACATTTATATCAAGGAATTGGGCAGAGGGGTTGTGCTCAATAAGCTACTGGCCTACTTGTATTTTTGCACATAAAAATATTGTAAAGCCATTGAATTGCAATTTATTCATTAATATTATACTTCACTTAGTATAATTTTGGAACCCTTGAGGTCAGAGGTTTTCTTCTATTCATCTATATTACTACTAAGATATCTGGTAGTTATGACAATAAGTAGCAAACCATTAATAAATTTTCTTGTTAAATTAATGTTATAAACTGATTTCAGAAAATGATGTAAATTTGTTCTAGCTCTTTCATATTACATCCATTCTTTGTCAAATTTAAGAGGAACAAACTAAATAAAGTTGCAAATATTTCAAGTCAGAATAGATCATGGGTTGGTACTGATTGCAGGTTGGTATTATATATTTACAAATTGTTAAAAAAATAAGGGAGGCTAGAATGGCACTCTCCCAATATGTAGTTACCCACAGCCATCTAGCAAGAAATACTCAGCAGTTTAGAGAGAGTTTGTATGGGTTGTAAAATACCACCATTGATAATCTTCTTGGTTACTTAAGTCCAATTACTTCACTTAGCAACTCACATTTTAAGTTATGAAAATATACATATGAGTTTATAAATTTTGTAATTTAAACCATTGAAAAAGATATACCACAACTTTAGGTTCAAGCTATGTTACTATCCCTTGATAAAATTATAAAGTTTTTTCAGCAAATAAAAAAGTAAATATTTGAGGGAAAAGTTCGGAAATTAATGAGCAGCTATTATTTAGGTCATGGTTTAATAAACAACTTCTTAGAAGCATTGTATTACTATATACCTTATATTCACAAAATACTAAAACTTAAATATTTTATTTTAAATGCTCTCCACAGTTTTGAATATGTATTTACATATGTATATTCTACATATATATCGAACACACACATGCACAAATACATTCAGGTAAATTTCTTACAAGATGAAAAGACAAAAAATTACTGATACCAATTAAGTTTGGAACAATAACAATGACATTCTTACTCTCTTCTGAGGAAATATGAAGTAATAAATCCAGTATAGTATCTCTAAAAGCCCAAGATTTACTGAAAAGAGAGCACTTTGAGTAAATTTTCAAAACAACACACCAAATTACCTAATCAGTAGTTTTCTTCAAAGTGTGTTCCCCAGAATAGCAGTACTGGCATTGCTTGTTGAAAATGCAAACTCTTGACCCCACCCGAGGCCTCATGTATCAGAAACTCTGGGGTGGAGTTTCCAGGTGATTCTGATAGGTGCTGACATTTGAGAACCATTGGTAGAATAATACTATTCAAAACTGTTTGGATCAGCTGATTTGCAGAGGTAATAGCGAGAGTTTCTCAATGAAGGAAACACTAAGTTGACTTATTTTCAGGCCAAGGCCTTACCTAGATTCTTTAGTGAATCTTATCTTATAATTAACTTCCAAAAGACTGGATGGATTGTGTGGCTGCCAGATGTGTGTCACAGGAACAAGTTATTCATGGCAAGCGACTCTATCAGGGGCATGGTTCTTGGTCCTGGAAGTATTTACTGTTTTTCCTTATTCTGTGTAAATCTATTCGGTGCTTCCCCACATCTAGCCTCTTTTATTTTACCTTTAGAGACTGAGTATCAAATACCACCTCTCCAGAGTTGCCCTCTCAGGTCACTTAAAATAAAATAGGGCCATCCTGTCCACAGCCCTACGGCCCATCACAGCAGTCTGTTTGTGGTAGCTCTCAGCCCTTGTCACAATCTGGATGTTTTTAAAATTTAACTTAACATCTTTATTTTATTTATTTTTAAAACTTTCTCTAGAATGTGAACTCCATGCAGAGTCTGGTTCACAGATGTATCTATCATGCACCTTTTCGTGGTGCATTCCAGGAATTTTTTGGAGGCAAAAATATAAATAAGTATGGCAAGTATTTATACAATATTTAATCAACATTTTATTTGCTAAGTAGTAACAGTTAAATTACACACGTAGGAGTGTCTAAATCTAGTAGAGGGAAGTCTTCTCTGTGGAAGGTATTTGAGATTTTATCAGACTGCTCCTCAGAAAAAAATCTGTATGGTTGATATCAGGCAATCCAGTTCACCATAGTTATTTTCTAAATTATTATTAGGTTGACTTTAACTTAATATAAGTGTATACATTTTTTATACATAAATTTTTTATAATCATATTTGCTACTTCTCTAATTTGACCATATCCACCTTAAAAGTTATTTTGCATCTTGAGTAATTACTAATTAAGTTGAATTGGGGCTTCAAATTATGTTGTAAACAATAATTATTATAAAAAAAGTTTTTCTTTGGATCATATTTTAAAAAATTCTTCTACAGTGCCTTAGTATTCTTGAGGTTTGACAAGTTCCCACTCTAAAGTGAATAGAAAATTATCATTAATGATGAAAATAAATTTATTCTTTTTTCAATTTCCATTGGAAAATGGTAAAATATTACTTTAGTTTCCCTTTTAAAAAATAATTCTACATTAATATTCTATACATAATGAAATCTTTTGTTTGTTTGTTTGTGGTACGCGGGCCTCTCAGTGTTGTGGCCTCTCCCGTTGCGGAGCACAGGCTCCGGACGCGCAGGCTCAGCGGCCATGGCTCACGGGCCCAGCTGCTCCGCGGCATGTGGGATTCCCGGACCGGGGCACGAACCCGTGTCCCCTGCATCGGCAGGTGGACTCTCAACCACTGCGCCACCAGGGAAGCCCTGAAATCATTTTTCCTTTGGAAAAAAAATCAGTGGAGTCTGTTGCTTTAAGTGGTTTATTTTTCCTCTCCATGACTTGGTTTCAGGATATTCACTCCAGCTACATAAATTCTAAATATTGCTTCTCCTACTTACTCATAGCACATGAAGTATTATTACAAATAAGAATCATTGTAATGTAGTAACCCCAACGAAACTATCAAGTGAACTTTTCAAATGAAAACATTCAGATAGATTATGTATTTATGAATAAAAATAAATTTGCTTTTCAGGGAGTTTGGCCGCTGGAAAGTAAATAACCTTGCAGTTGAGAGAAGAAATTTCCTTGGCTCCCCTCTGCCTCTTGCCCCTGAATTCTTCCGCAACATAAGACTTTTGGGACGTCGACCTACCCTTCAGCAAATCACAGAAAACCTTATCAAGAAATATGGGACACATTTCTTGCTATCTGCTACTCTGGGAGGTACGACTCTTTGAAAATATTTGTGCCTGTGTGTGCTTGTGCATAAAACTGTATAAGTCAAGGAAAAGTGTTGATTCATCCAAATCACTGCAGTTTGAATAATCCTAAATTTTATTCATTAACTTTTAATCAAAACATTTATTGAGCTATTACTAAATATCTTGTATGGTGATCACAATGATGAGGTAGAGGATTTTCACTTAGTTTCTGCCTGAAAGCAATTTACAAACTAATAGCCTCTGTTAAATATAGGCATAGTTCTTACACTCTATAATGCAAGGTGATGAGCCGAATTTTATTTAAAAATTGAATAATAAGCAATCAGGTCACAGCTGGGACTTCAGGTTACAGAGAGCAGGAAAGGTCCCAAAGTAAATGTTGAAATTCTAAAATTACATTTTTTAGAGCTATTTTAACATTTCTGATTGTAGTTGATATATGATGTGAAGGGAGTAATAAATATCAATGAAGATGCATGATATGAAAGTAGAGATTAATAATGTCACCCTCCTCAATGTGATGTAATACCATTAAATGTGTGTTTTATCATGGTGATGTATAATTCAGTATTTTGAATACATTAAATGATTTGGGGGGAGATAGTGTGTAATAGGAAGAAAATGACATTTTTCTAAAACTTATAAATACCCCAGAATTCTGTATATTTACTTTTGTGTAGGACTTTAAATAATGTCCAAACATTCCGTTTTAAATAGATCTTACTTTTTTCTATAATAGGAGCAGTGGACAAAATTGGATAGGAATCACCATGAAAACAGTGATTCCCTGCTCCCTTGTCAGTTTCTCAGTTAAGTTTACTGAAGCCGGGCAGGCTAGTTCACACCAATGGTGAGGTAGTGTGAAAATGCTCTTCATTTTCCCAGTCTTAGAGGATGTGTCTTTTTTTCCATTTACCTGCCAGTTCAGTCTGTCACCAAGTCACGTCAGTTTATTCCTCTAGAATATATCTCATATCCAACTCTTTCCTGACTTCCACCGCAGTGTCCCTACACCAAGTCACCACCATGTTTCTCTTAGAATATTCCTAAGGTCCATCCTTCACACAGATCTTTTAAACTTGAGTTGGGTCAAATCATTTTCTGTTTTAATTAAAACCTACAGTTAGCCAGTTGAAATGAAATCCAGATGTCTTTCTGTGGTTTCTTAAGGCACCACATGAATGCTCTGCCATTGGCTTTCATCTCAGACCTCATCTGTTCTCTCTCCTGATCATGCTCTATGTTTCAGCCACAAGGAAACTTCATATTTTTCTGCTCAAATGTTACTTTCTCAGAGAGACCTTTTCTAATCATCCTACCAGCAACAGTGCCCATAGACAACCAATATTCTCTACTACTTCATGATCTCACTCTGCATTCTTCATAGTATTTATTATTATGTGAATTTTTTTATTTTCTTGAAAACAGGAATCTTGCCTATATTTGTTACCAATTTACTCACGTAGTTATTGTGGATGGAAAATGTCTCCTGCCATATCAGTAAACAAAGCATGTTGCGGCCATCAGGCCAACAGCCACTGCAGCTGCCTCCGACTGTGCACCCTGAGGGGACTCAGGATGGAGAAAAGCAGGATAGTGGCCCTAGATAGCTAAGGTGCATATCAGAGGAATGATTTCAGTGAGCCCAGACTCTTGCATCTTCCCATAAATAGAAAAGCACTAAATTCATTAACTTGAGATGTCCGGTTTTCTTTAATTAACAGCAATCTTTTGATGTTCCACTACCTGCTTTTATTGCAAAACTCCTATATATCCTGGCTCAGCCCTTACTTCTTTGGAGCCATCCCTCAGAGCTCTCTGAGATGCTGTGTTTCGGGCTGAAGTCTTCCATTTTGTCTACCAAATAAAACTTAATTCTCAACTTTTAGGTTGTGAATTTTTTTCAGTCAACGTTATAGTAGTGCTTGGCACACGATAGGTTCTCATTACATACTTGTTAAATGAAAATAAGTGAAACTACACTTTGCTAGGAGGCTGAGGCTGCCCAGTCCACTAGATAAACATCAAAACTCTGAAATGGACAGAGGATAATTGAGATCTAATTCAGGAAGAAGACTGAATGAGAAAGAAAATCCATGGATCCAAAAAAGTCAGTTAAACAAATAGATGCAGAATTGGAGAGAATCAGGATGAAAGGGAGAGCAGGAGAGCCAGGCATGGAGAGGGTGGAGAAAGAGAGATCCCTGGATAAGCCAAAGAAACAAGTCTGCCATGTAACCCTAAGGAATTAAAGGCAGAAGATGTAGGGGGTTCAAGAGGAGAGGAAAGGTTAGCAGTGAATATGCACTCTCTCTCCATTGCTTTCCTCCATAAATGAATAATACTAAAATAATGAGATAAAGAGATCAGACAAGCCTGGTGTTGAATCCTGGCTCCTTTTTTTTTTTTTTTTTTAACCAATTGTGAGACTTTAAAAACTGTTAAGTAACTTCACTGATTTTTAGGGGGTTGTTTTAGTTGAAAGGGGGAGAGTAACACCTGTGTGACAAGGCCATGGGAAGATTAGTGTAAGTGTAGGAAAATGTCCTTGGCATAAACATGCCATGAATTAATGTTATTGCTATTGTTACTACAGCAGTATGGATAGCAAAACAATGACAAAATATTCCCATAATTGTGAAAACTGATTCTTTGAAAGCTGTGTCTATTTGGCTTAGTATTGACAATGATTATTAATGTAATAAAATCTGAAGTAAAAGTGAAAATTAAATTATTTCTATAACATCTCCTTTTAAAAAGTTCAGTGGTCTTGAAACACATCCTAGGTTTCGTTACCATTGTATCAACAATACAGAGTTCCCAGAAGAATTTCAGAGCATGAAATGTATTCTTCAAACAAGAAAGGAAGGAAAGGACAAGGGGGAAGGCAGAAGAGATCAAAAGTACAGATGATTCTCAAGGACATTTTTGTTCCTTAGTAGCAAAATTACGGTGACATTTTGATTTATTTCATTGTTTCCGCATTATGAATGCCACACTGTTGTCTTAAAATAGTTTTTGTTTTGCATGTTTTTTGTTTGTTTTTATAAAGGGGGTTTATAAAAACCTTTGTGGTAAATCACTTCTTTGGGTTGATTAATAATGACAATACGCTTTCTCAAAATTGCTTTAGTTCAGTTATTTAAAAGTCTAGTTCAAGCAATTTCTTCAATGGTGGGGAGGGGAAAAGAATAGAATTGCCACTCTCACTTGCCTTCTAATCTCTGACCATTCTTTGGATGTATTGTTCCTGGTATTTTCTATTGGAATTCTCTTTTTGTCTTTAAATGTTACTTATATTTTCCTTCAGGAATCTCTCTGTTGGGTGATGTTAATAATTTAGCTAAAATGCATGAAATTAGTTAAGTAGCTTAAGGATATAAACTGTTTGCAATTAAAATATATACTAGGTTGATTTCAGGCAATTTTTAAATTATTGCTGTTGTAACTACACTGTCTTTTTTGTTGCTCTAAGTGTATTTTAATTTCATATGTTTTACCTGACTGAACATGAAATTGTATTACTCTATTTCTTAAAAAATTGAGATTGGTGGTATTTAACTTGAGCAAATTCTCTTTCTCTCTCCTTAATTGACCCAGATTGAGGAACAACTCTAATATTAACACACTGAGGGTGTCATGTATAGAAGCAAATATTTTTAACAAAAAGCCAGTTTTAAAAAAATTATTTTCTTATTTTTTATTTTTAATTGAAATATAGTTGATTTACAATGTGTTAATTTCTGCTTTACAGTAAAGTGATTCAGTTATACATATATATATACATTTTTATACTCTTTTCCATTACGGTTTATCACAGAATATTGAATATAGTTCCCTGTGCTATGCAGTAGGACCTTGCTGTTTATCCAGTCTATACATACTACTTTGCATCTGAAAAAGCCAGTTATTTTATAAGTAGATGCCTCCTAAGTAACTAGATCTTCAACTAAATTTAAACATTTTTCAAAACAAGTTGAGTGCAAAATACTCTCTACCAGCATTAAAGCAGTGAAAAGGAAATAAATGAAAAATGTCTTTTTTCCCCAAGAGTTATTTAGTACATCATATTATTGACTTAGACATAAAACTTGGGATAGCATATTTGAAGCCTTTAATGGGATATTTTATGATAGATAAAGCCAGTGATTGAATTATCTTCCTATAGGGAAAAATAATTCATAAAAAACCTTCTTCAATATATATCACTTTCCCTATTTGTTTCATCTTATAGCTTCCAGACTATTTATCAATATAGTAATTTAGCTTGCTTCTATTTGGGATAATGATATCTAAACTCCATCACTGTTTAAAATCTAAAATAAGCTACTCAATTTAAAGAATCAATCTTGAAATAGATTGCACTCCTGGGGTATATTGATTTCTAGCTATGGAATATATTTCATGACTGTTTTTGTAATATATTTCATTATAATACAATATATGACAAACACTGAAATAAAAGTGTATCTTTTATTTCAGTGAATATAGAAATACAAAAAAATAATAAGTGAATGAAAACAAAGACCTTAAAATTGTTGGGCTTACTGAGCAGACAGAGGGTGTTTGCTAAAAGTACCAGATCAGGATTTTAGATCCATAGTAAAGGACAAAGGACTAAGGAAGATGAAAACCAAAAATTCATTTAAAAATTTATAAAAATGTTATAGCAAAATATTTATAGTAATTTTAAATGTGACCTCATCTTCACCTCCAGAATTACACAGACTTGTCTAATTAGTCCATAGGCCAAGCCCTCAGCCACTCACCGTCACATGAGAATGTGAACACCTCCTGGGTGAGACTTGGCTCTCTAAAGCTTAAGGCAGTGAGAAGCTGACGGAAACAGGTGCTCTGCTCTCCGGACAGCACATCCTAAAGAGGAAGAAGAGCAAAAGGCTGGGTTTCTCATGCCAGTCCCTTCCCGACACCCAGCTTGTCTGTCAGCTCACTACACCTCTGTGGGTGGAGTCAGGAATGTGGACACAGTGAGGACTTTGGAGGCAAAATAGCTTCCCTCCAAAGTACTCTTTTCCTGATAGAGATTTTTTTTTTATTGGACCAAAATTCATTCTAGGAGCAACTGGATAATGTATTAAGATTTGTTCATTTACAACTTTAAAGAATATTTTTCATTCTCAGCAACATAAAAACAGTTCCATTTTTACCACTGGCTTTGAATGCATAGTTTTAAAGGCCATAATTAAATTTTTAGCAGAAAGAGTTACAGTTGTTTTTTGCACATGCAAGTTTGTTTTTGAAATTTTTTTCTGAAAGTGCTTCTTCTGAACATGTATCTGCGGTTACCATATTGCTCAACTTAAATATTTTGTCAGGTATTTAATTTTGTTAAATATAGAAAGTATTTTCTTCATTGTTGGAGTGAAAAAAAATGCCTGATTGTGGTCCAGAGTAAAATTAACTTACTTAGGGCAATTATTTAAAATAACAAGTATTACCTCAGTGACTACATAGTATATAACTACATAGTATATAACTAACTATGCCTGCAAGGTAGTTTATTTAGTTTTATGATACATATTTTTTGTGTGTATATCTCTCAAAGAAAAAACAGAGGTAAGCTGTGGTATGATAGAAAATTAGTTAGTTTTTTTCCCTATATTCTAGCATCCCTGTAAGTATAGGACTCCAAATATCCTTATTTAATTTCAGAAATACTCAATTCTCACTTTTTACTATGTGAATTACATTCTGTATAAAGTATTCACAGTTAGTTTTTAATTCTATGTCATGTACCATCTTCTTTCAAAATAGATTAACAGCTGTCTTTCTCATTTTCACTTTGTCTCTTCTTAGGAGGTACAAATCCTTTTATTTTAGTTTATCTGTAGTGTAATTTAAAGAAGTTAATCTGCCAAGATATGTATATATAATTTCTTAATTAAATATAAATAATTGAAGATACATGGAATGTATGCATTCCATTAGAATACATATTCTGTTGAAGAAAAAGAACTGAAAGGAAGAAAAGAACAATTTTCTGAAGCTTTATATTCCAGGGAATTATTAAAATAATGGTACTGCCATTACTGGTATTAAACCGAATATTTACTCATACTACTTAAGATTAATTATATCAGTTCATCTCTCTGTCTCTGTCCTTTCTCTCTTTCACTCTCTCATCGCTATCCCTATCTCTCATGTTTATCTGGTAAATAAAATGAAAACTTTGAAATTAAAATAATATTGTTAATTCACTTTTTATGGTTTATAAGGCAGCTGCTACTAAAGTGATTTGAGCCCATTTATAAAAATAATAAGATAACAAAGAAGATGAAATTAAAATTGCTATGTCAGTTGATCTTAATAATAGCGTTCTTGGCAACTAAGTCAAAAGATAAATGCTAAATTTTAGAATTTTGTAAATATGATTATGTACTTTCTTGTTCTTTGTAGCACTTTAATAGGACAGATAAATCACCTGTCCATTTATTTGACACACATGTACTGAGTTACCTATAAAAGTGCAAAGATTCACCACCTTCCTTAAAGGAACACACAGGTCACTGATAAAGACAGACATTTAAATTGGTAATAAATTTTACTGTGGTTTAGAGCCTCGTTACTTGAGTGTGGTCCATGATCCAACAGCATCAACATCACCTTGTAGCTTGTTAGAAGTGCAGAATCTCAGATTCCATCCCTGATTAATGAATCAGAAACATGTTAACAAGATCTCCAGGTGATTTACATGCACATTAAGTTTGAACAGCACTATTTAGAGTATCTATATAAATTTAGAGAGTACTTAACTGTTCCAGAAATCTCGCTTCTGAGAATTAATTTTACCAAAACAATAGCAAGAGTCTGTAATTTTACATAACAAAATGTTCATTATAGCATTGTTTATAAGCAGCTCCAAAATAGAAGTACCTTAATTGTATTTCATTCAGGATGTATTCTGTTCCCTCTATCCTTGAACTGGAAATATATTTCCAGTTACTCTTCTTTCATGTCATCGTTCTATAGAGACTATTGTATCTGGGCAATTTCATTTAGAAATTTTTCAGACTTTTCAGGGGGGATAACTGTTAATAATCATAAGATCAGTTGTTTTCTTTTGGAATGTTTTGCAAAACATATTATGTTTCTTTGTCAAAGCTGTAGAAGGCTAGCTATTTCCTTCCAAAAATATCTTGCAGATGCCAATTGGTGTTAAGCCAACATGTCTGTTTTTTACTGTCTTTATATATTTGCCTCTGCTCCGTGTTAGAAGCCTATTTTTCTAGAATTTTTTCCCTTCTATATGTTTCTAAAACACCATTTTTTTCTACAACACTACGTTAGTGGAAAGATGCATGTCAGGATGTATACCTTTTAACACATTAAGCTAGGGAAGGATGATCATTAGTAGTGAGAGTAAAGTAAAACACTGTGAAAAGTGAAATAAAATTTCAAAAGGACAGTGATACTTAAAATATAGTAAAACTTAGGGAGTTTTTTAAGGGATAAAAAACACAATGAATAATATGATCTGTTATTACTAACAATAGGATAACATTTTTTAACTAAAACGATACATCAAAAGTAAAACTACAAACAATTACATTTAAGCTATATTTGCACTGGTTATTCCTGTGCAAAGAATTTCTACTCAAATAGCAGTTTTTGATAAGTAAAACTCACACAAAAGCAAAATAGACATTCACAATAAGATTTTCAGGTATAAGGAAGTTGAATGACCAGAAAGATATTTGCCATAAATGTACCTTTTTTTCCCTGGGTAGAACGGTACACATTACAGGTCAGGATACTAGTCCAATGACAGTAGCAATGATAAAATAAAATAAAATACAGCCGACATCCAAGAGTTAGCTTCCTTGCAGTTAAAAAAGAAATAACCTCGAATCTCAGTGCATTACAACTATAATGGTTGTGTCTCCCTGATATTACATGTTTTGACTGTGGATCCCCTGCGATTCTGCTCTGAGTGTTGTTGGCTCATTCTGGGAATAAAGATGAGGAAGGCCCTCTTCGGAACATGCTGTCCTCCTGGCAGAGGGCAAAAGCAAAAAAATGAGTGTAACTTTCTGATGCCTCTCAAAACCTATACTGAATCATGACATAGCTGGTTCGTATGTATTCACTGATCTAAACATTTTTATTTTCAATACCAGGTTAAAGGGCATCACTTGTTCTTTACAATGGACTATAAATACACGTATACATGTTTACATCCATGACAGAATTAAAATTGCAAAGAATAATCTGCGGCATCTTCTTGATTTATCCCTAGGATTCTTTTACTCATTCTCTTATCCATTGCTTTTTGTTCTAACATTTTGAAAGTATTACCTCTATCCCCAATAACTATATACATGAGAATGCCAGTTGAGAAAGTTCAAGTGGAGAGATAATTGTATGAAAGTTCTTTCATTTCTGTTTGTCATGGACACAACATCAATTACCTGAAAACCAGGACAGAAAAATACATAATTGTGAGGTCCACAACATATCAAATATACCTACTTCTACCCTATGAACTAATCATAGGATAACATTAAAGTCATGATTTTTTTTGTTTTATTGTCCTCTGTTTCTCATTCTCTATGAAAGCATCCTTCAATATGTGCTTTTAATGTCCATAAACTACCACAGCGTTTTAGTTGTAAAAGGCACAGCTGCATGATTTCTGTGTGAAATAATCACATCTTTTTATCTCTACAATCATTAATCCTTTTCACTTTCTAACAGACTCAGAATATTGAATCACTTCAAAATCACATTTAGTTTTTACAAAATGGGTGGATGTCCTTTGGCACTCATGTCATGCTTATGAGCTACAGCTGGTTTAAAAAATGTGAATGAAAATGACATTTGAACACAAATTTTTAGTTGAATAATATATCTCAGTTTTCAAATCTGAATATTTTTATATTGAGATTTGCAATTAAAGTTGAGAATGCATTCTTCTTTCTTAAGACGACTATGAAAGTCTCAAAGAAGGTAAAGACCATGAATATCATCACAAAAGCAAGGTAGTTGTGTATAATTTGAAAAACAGATCTCTTGGAGGAAAGAAATAGCCTTATTTTCCATTTAGACTGAATGGCCTTGTCAAAATATCTTAGATATTTAACAATCCATGATTTACAAAACTTGGAATGTGGCATAAGCTAGCCAGCTTACATCACCTAGTTGTCTGGTCTGTTGTAAGTAAGGGTTTAAAACAAAGCATTCATAAAAGAACAATTATGATAATTTAAACTGCAGATTTAAACTGCCTTACATGCTTGACTGCAATGAAAGCTTTTGCATACATGGAATAATGTTCCTTTGTGGAGAACAACCACAAGCAATTTATGAATGGCTTCTCTTTATCTGCTTATTGGAAGGATAATCAACTACTATCTTTAGTCATCCTATACATCCTGATTAAAAGTTCCACTAGAAAACAATTTTGACTAAGATCAGGTTTCTGTGGTGAAATTTAATATCTATGAAATTAAGCCCTCACATACACCTGACTCCAAAACTCATGCTTTCCTTTACCTCAATATATCATTAAATTTTATCAAATTAAAAAATAAACAGCATAATTAATAATAAAAGTATATTAAAATTTACAACGAAGTTTTTCCATTTGATTTTCCCTGTTGTCTGTAACATATATTTATTCTCAGCATAGAATGCTAAAGACACATTTACCTGTACCTTACAAGCAAATGTGAACTCTGTGAAAAACAAAAGAAATATTTCAAAAATCTCCAGTAGATAGAGAATGAAAACTTCAAATATTCATGATGATCTTCACGGGCCATCATTTTCCTACCTTCATCTTTGATTGCTGAAACATATATTAATGTTTGTCTTCTCCTTCATATTCTTATAATTAGAAATACTCTGAAATAGTTAATCCCTAGCTCTTATTTTGTTTCATTTTCCAGTTGTATCATGAGACAATCTAACATTTCTAAAATATTCTTAAATCAAATTAGTTTGAATTTGCTTTTTATTTTTTTTATCCCTTACCCTTATACCACTCCTCCCTTTTCCCCTTCCCCTCTGGTAACCACTAGCTTGTTCTCTTTATCTGTGAGTTTGCTTCTTTTTTGTATTGTTCACTAGTTTGTTGTAGTTTTTAGATTGCACATATAGGTGATATTATAAAGTATTTGTCTTTCTCTGACTTATTTCACTTAACATAATAACCTCCAAGTTTATCCATGTGGCTGCAAATGGCAAAATTTCCTTCATTTTATGGCTGAGTAGAATTCCATTGTGTATATATATATCACATCTTCTTTATCCGTTCATCTGTTGATGGACACTTAGGTTGCTTCCATATATTTGTAATTGTAAATAATGCTGCTATGAACATTGGGGCGCATGTATCTTTTCCAGTTAGTGTTTTTGGTTTTTTTGTATATATACCCAGGAGGGGAATTTTGCTGGGTCATACAGTAATTCTATTTTTAGTTTTTTGAGAAGCCTATTTTCCACAGTGGCTGCACCAGTTTACATTCCCACCATGAGTGTATGAGAGTTCCCTTTTCTCCATATCCTCATTGATATTTGTTATTTGTGTTCTTTTTGATGATAGCCATTCTTGCAGGTGTGAGGTAATATCTCATGGTGGATTTGATTTGCATTTCCCTGATTACTAGTGATGTTGAGCATCTTCTCATGTGCTTGTTGGCCATCTGCATGTGCTCCTTGGAAAAATGTCTATTTAGGCCTTTTGTCCATTTTTTAATCCAGTTGTTTGTTTTTTTGATCTTGAGTTGTATGAACTGTTTATATATTTTGGATAATAGCCCCTTATTTGTCATATAATTTGCAAATATTTTCTCCCATTTAGTAGTTTGTCTTTTTGTTTTGTCAGTGCTTTCCTTTGCAGTGCAAAAACTTTTAAATTTAAGTAGGCCTCATTTGTTTATTTTTGCTTTTATTTCCTTTGCTTTAAGAGACAGATCCATAAAAAATGTTGCTACAATTTATGTCAAAGAGTATTCTGCCTATGTTTTCCTCTAGGAATTTTATGGTTTCCAGTGTTGCATTTAGGTCTTTAATCCATTTTGAGTTTATTTTTGTATACAGGGTAAGAAAGTCTTCTAATTTCATTCTTTTACATGCAGCTGTCTAGTTTTCCCAGTACCACTTATCGAAGACACTGTCTTTTCTCCACTGTGTATTCTTGCTTCCGTTGTCATAGATTAATTGACCATAAGTGAGTGGGTTTATTTATGGGCTCTCTATACTCTTCTATTGATCTGTGTGTCTTTTTTTATGCCAGTAACATAATGTTTTGATTACTGTACTTTTGTAGTGTAGTCTGAAGTTAGGGAGTGTGATTACTCCAGCTCTGTTCATCTTTCTCAAGATTGTTTTGCTATTTGGGTCTTTTCTGTTTCTATACAAATTTTAAAATTAGTTCTACTTCTGTGAAAAATGCCCTTGGTATTATAATAGGGATTGCATTGAATCTGTAAATGGCCTTGGGTAGTATGGTCATTTTTGCGATATTAATTTTTCCAATCTATGAACATAGTATATCTTTTCATCTGTTTGTGTCATCTTCAGTTTCTTTCACCAGTGTCATAGTTTTCCAAGTAAAGATCTTTTACCTCCTCAGGTAGGTTTATTCTTAGGTATTGTGTTCTTTTTGATGTGATGGTAAATGGATTGTTTTCTTAATTTCCCTTTCTGATAGTTCATTGTTAGTTTATAGAAGTGCAACAGATTTCTGTATCCTGAAACTTTCCTGAATTCATTGATGAGCTCTAGCAGTTTTCTGGTAGCTTCTTTAGGATTTTCTATGTATAGTGTCCTGTCATTGGCAAACAGTGACAGTTTTACTTCTTCCTTTCAAATTTGGATTCCTTTTACGCCTTTTTGTTGTCTGATTGCTGTGGCTAGAACTTCCAATACTGTGTTATATAAAAGGGTCAGGAGTGGGTATCCTTGTCTTGTTCCTGATATTAGAAGAAATGCTTTCATCTTCTCGCCATTGAATATGATGTTTGCTGTGGGTTTGTCATGTGTGGCCTTTATTACGTTGAGGTATGTTCCCTCTATGCCCATTTTCTGGAGAGTTTTTATCATGAATGGATGTTGAATTTTGTCAAAAGCTTTTTCTGCATCTATTGAGGTGATCATATTATTTTTTATTCTTCACTTTGTTAATGTGTTATATCACATTGATTGATATGGGGATATTGAAAAATCCTTGCATCCCTGGGATAGATGTCCCTTGATCATGGTTTATGACCCTTTTAATATATTGTTGGATTCAGTTTGCTGGTATTTTGTTGAAGATTTTTGCATCTATGTTCATCAGAGATATTGGCCTGTAATTTTCTTTTTTGTGTGTGTGATATTGTTGCCCAGTTTTGGTATCAGGGTGACAATGGCCTCATAGAATGAGTTCAGAAGTATTCTTTCCTCTGCAGTTTTTTGGAGTAGTTTCAGAAGGATAGATCTTAACTCTTCTCTAAATGTTTGATAGAATTCACCTGTGAAGTCATCTGGCCCCGGACTTTTGTTTGTGGGATGTTTTAATTTCAGTACTGGTAATTGGTCTGTTCTTATTTTCTATTTCTTCTGGTTCAGTACTGATTCAATTTCAGTACTGGTAATTGGTCTGTTCTTATTTTCTATTTCTTCCTGGTTCAGTCTTGAGAGATTGTACCTTTTTAAGAATTTGTCCATTTCTTGTGGGTCGTCCATTTAATTGGCCTGTAGTTGTTCATAATAGTCTCATAATCTTTTGTATTCCTGTGGTGTTGGTTGTAATTTTTTTCATTTCTGATTTTATTGATTTGGACCCTCTCCCTTTTTTTCTTTTCTTTGTTTTTTTTCTTTTTTGGGCCGTGCCATGCAGCTTGCGGGATCTTAGTTCCCCAACCAGGGACTGAACTCACGCCCTCTGCAGTGAAAATCCAGAGTCCTAACCACTGGACCACCAGGAAATTCCATCCCTTTTTTTCTTGATGGGTCTAGCTAAAGGTTTATCAATTTTGTTTACCTTTTCAAAGAAGCAGCTTTTAGTTTCATTGATATTTTCTGTTTTTTTTAGTCTCTATTTCATTTATTTCTGCTCTGATCTTTTTTTATTTCTTTCCTTCTACTAACTTTGGGTTTTATTTATTCTTCTTTTTCTAATTCCTGTAGGTGTAAGATTTAATTTGCTTTCTAAAATTAGCGTATGCTATTTTCCCTTTTTGGGTGAGGTAGGACTCAATAGAGGTCCTATTAAGAAGAATTAATGGTATAGCATATTTCACCTGAAGAGTGAAGACATATAGGGGGATTAGGGGGATACAGTATATAATGGACTATTTTGGGAGATCTTTACTTTCTATATGTGAACGCAAACTAGGACTAGAGTTAATAAGTTTATAAAAGAAGGAGATCATTAAAGAATTAGGACAGTCTTCTGTTCCTCACAAATAAGACAAAATAGCTAAAATTACTAGAAATGCCCAGATATGGAATGAGTTGCTTTATGCAGTTCTAAGGAATTGTGATGAATAAAAAAATGTGTACTAGCAACTTCTGAATTCTAGTCATGTGGTAAGATATCTTTACAGATATTATCTGTTTCATGCTTATAGCCATGCTTTGAAGAAGAAATTACTATATTCATGTTATGTAAGAGGAAGCAGAATCATAAATTATATATTCAAGATCATTCAATTACTAAGTAGAAGCCAGCATTAGAACCTGAATCTGTTTGGTACCAGTAGCTGGTAGACTTACACCTAAACCATAATAATTAATTCTACATTTTTTTTTCATACAGAACCTCATAATCCAGTGAAAGAATCCTTTATAGCGGTCTAATTATCTCTTCTGCTCTATGACATATAATTAATGTTGGACACCTCTAGTAATGGGAAAATCACTACAATGCAAGAGAGACATAGTGAAGATGATTCTCTTCACGTATTTATATGGCTTTCATGCCTCTCCAGAAGGCAAAAGTAATGTCCAATAATCAGTTGAACCCGTGTTTTGAACTTCATTTGTGTATTGCTGAATTGAAGTAAAGATTACAGTAAGCGTCCTTCTAAATACAGGAATCTGTAGAAAACATTACTGATGCACTGAGGCTGAGCTTGGATTTAGATGTATTTTACAAATGGAATCATCTGAAACTGTCAAATCATTTAGAATTTTATTTTAGTCATAATATTAAAGTCATGAGTTTACTAATTACTTAAGAAAATTTTATTATGACTAAACATATTTTAAACGTGGGCCAAACGTAAACACTTATGCCATGATATTTTTTTCAAATGAAATTTTCAAACACACTCAAAGTGGAGAGACTTGTACAGTGAGTGCCCATACACCCATATGTAACCATACAAACTATATAAAACTGTACTACAACTACTAATATTCCTACCTACAAATAGACTACAGAATGAAGTTTTCTGATCCTTTTTACATTTTTTGTCCTCAGAATATATTCCAAAACTGGATTACATTTAAAGTACTGTGTTTGTAATCACTTAAAATAATTACTTCTCTAAACAATAAGCATTTAGTAACATTGGCTTCTGTTTTTAATTCTTAGGGATTGATTTTTTTTCTATTTGATTTGATTGATTTTTACAATAAATAAAATATTTAAAAATATCTTTCCAGTGTTTAAAAAACTTTAACAAAGTATATTCAGAGAAGCCTTTCTTCCCAAAGTGTTACCTCCACTCTGTAAATATAGATAAAAGATTTTGGTTAATCCTTCCAGTGTTTTTATTTTTTTCCCCAAATAAAAAGAAATCCATCCATATATTTGTATCATACACTTTCTTATAAAAAAGTCCCTCTAAGAGTTTGATAGTGTCTGGCCTTACATTTAGGTCTTTAATCCATTTTGAGTTTATTTTTGTGTATGGTGTTAGGGAGTGTTCTAATTTCATACTTTTACATGTACCTGTCCAGTTTTCCCAGCACCACTTATTGAAGAGGCTGTCTTTTCTCCACTGTATATTCTTGCCTCCTTTATCAAAGATAAGGTGACCATATGTGTGTGGGTTTACCTCTGCGTTTTCTATTCTGTTCTATTGATCTATATTTCTGTTTTTGTGCCAGTACCATACTGTCTTGATTACTGTAACTTTGTAGTATAGTCTGAAGTCAGGGAGCCTGATTCCTCCAGCCCCATTGTTTGTTCTCAAGATTGCTTTGGCTATTCGGGGTCTTTTGTGTTTCCATACAAATTGTGAAATTTTTTGTTCTAGTTCTGTAAAAAATGCCAGTAGTAGTTTGATAGGGATTGCATTGAATCTGTAGATTGCTTTGAGTAGTAGAGTTATTTTCACAATGTTGATTCTTCCAATCCAAAAGCATGACATATCTCTCCATCTATTTGTATCATCTTTAATTTCTTTCATCAGTGTCTTATAATTTTCTGCATATAGGTCTTTTGTCTCCTTAGGTAGGTTTATTCCTAGATATTTTATTCTTTTTGTTGCAATGGTAAATGGGAGTGTTTTCTTAATTTCACTTTCAGATTTTTCATTATTAGTGTATAGGAATGCCAGCAATTTCTGTGCATTAATTTTGTATCCTGCTACTTTACCAAATTCATTTATTAGCTCTTGTAGTTTTCTGGTAGCATCTTTAGGATTCTCTATGTATAGTATCATGTCATCTGTAAATAGTGACAGCTTTACTTCTTCTTTTCCGATTTGGATTCCTTTTATTTCTTTTTCTTCTCTGATTGCTGTGGCTAAAACTTCCAAAACTATGTTTAAGAGTGGTGAGAGTGGGCAACCTTGTCTTGTTCCTGATCTTAGTGTAAATGCTTTCAGTTTTTCACCATTGAGGACGATGTTGGCTGTGGGTTTGTCATATATGGCCTTTATTATGTTGAGGTAAGTTCCCTCTATGCCTACTTTCTGCAGGGTTTTTATCATAAATGGGTGTTGAATTTTGTTGAAAGCTTTCTCTGCTTCTATTGAGATGATCATATGGTTTTTCTCCTTCAATTTGTTTGTATGGTGTATCACGTTGATTGATTTGCATATATTGAAGAATCCTTGCATTCCTGGAATAAATCCCACTTGATCATAGTGTATGATGCTTTTAATGTGCTGTTGGATTCTGTTTGCTACTATTTTGTTGAGGATTTTTGCATCTATGTTCATCAGTGATATTGGCCTGTAGTTTTCTTTCTTTGTGACATCTTTGTCTGGTTATGGTATCAGGGTGATGGTGGCCTCGTAGAATGAGTTTGGGAGTGTTCCACCCTCGGCTATATTTTGGAAGAGTTTGAGAAGGATAGGTGTTAGCTCTTCTCTAAATGTTTGATAGAATTCGCCTGTGAAGCCATCTGGTCCTGGGCTTTTGTTTGTTGGAAGATTTTTAATCACAGTTTCAACTTCAGTGCTTGTGATTGGTCTGTTCATATTTTCTATTTCTTCCTGTTTCAGTCTCGGCAGGTTGTGCATTTCTGAGAATTGGGATAGATTCTTAAAAGTAGGATTGCAGAGTCAATTTTTGCTAACTATTGCCAAATTTCTCTTCATAGTTACATCATTTTGCACTCCAGCAGCAGTATATCATAGGGCCCGTTTCCTTCTAGTTTGCCAACAGCTTTGACAAAGTTGTCAAATTTTTGAATTTTGGCAAATTCCATAATAGCTACGTGATATATCAATATATTTTTAATTTGCATTTCTCATACTATGACAGATTGAAAGCCTTTTCAAATTTATATGGGCCATTTTGTCTCTTCTTATCTAAATACTATTTTCCTATTTTTTATGCCCGAAACTTATTTCTTTTTTTTCCTTGAGTTTTAGGAGTTTTTGGAATGTTAGAGGTATTAGCCATGTGTCCCTTATGTAAGTTGCAAACATCTCTTCCCAATGCAAAATTTACTTATGGTGATTCTGTGCTAGGAAAAAAAAAATCTCTTTTTATAGGTCTAATTCATCTATCTTTTATTTTATTACTTTCAGACGTTTAGTGATAGTTAGGAATGCTTTTCCCACTCATGTGTTTTCATTCTTTTTTTTTCTAGTTGAGTAGTTTCATCTTATTAAATATTCATGTCTCCAGTTTTTTGCAATATCTCCTCATATACAATCATATCCTTTACTTTGCAAATGACCATTCTGATGTCAAAGTGTCATTTATTAGAAGGTCTACCTTTCCCCAATTGAATTAATATTCCATCCTTATCATGTACTAAATTTTTTTAATTTTCCTGTTTGTGTGGTCTGTCTATTCATGCTTCTTTACTACACTGTCTTAATTATACATATTTTACAATATGTATTCATATGTAGCAAGGCATTCTCACTGTTGCCTATTTTTTGGAAAGCTTCTGGTGACTTTTCTTTGACTAATTTTTACCTAAAAAATTTATAATAAACATGACTAGTTCAAGGAAACAAACAAAAAATGATATTTGCATTAAAGTTATACATTAACCTAAGTAAAATTGATATATTTAATTTAAATATTCCTATTTGAAATTCCATGCCATTTTCAGTTTACTTTTGTTATTTCAGGGGTGGCATATAATTTTTCATATATGTATTGCATTTTTATTGGTATTTTAAATGGTATATGCTAATCCATTATTACCTCTAACTATTATTTGTATATTTCAATTTTTTGAGTTAGTAAAGTTTTTATTATTTTCTGCAGTTACTAAGTTCTGTTACTCTGCATAGTAGTTTGTCCGTTGCTTTTCTTGAGTTTTCCAGATGAATAATCATGTTATCTGCAAAAAGAGATAATTTTAAATGTTTTTAAAAAACTATTACTCTAATTTTATTCTCTTCTATGTTTACATTTTAATATATTTAATATCATGTCAAAAAGTAGTACCAGTTGTGGGTTTGTTTGTCAGGTTATGATTTTAATGGGAATGACTTCTGAGTTTTCTGATTAAGTAAGACAGTTGGTTTTAGGTTGACAAACACATATTTTATCCTTTTAAGGAATTTTCCACTGACTCCTAACTTACTGAAAATTACCCAGCAATAGGTATAAATATTCATCAAATGCATTTGAGGCATTAATGGACATCAAGGTTTTTCTTTCTAGATGTGTTAATATGCTGAATTATATTAATGATTTCCTAATATCAAATGACCCTTGCCCTCCTAGAATTATTCTTTTTGAGATATACATTTTTAAAACTGTGTGTTACTGTTTACTATTGCTTTATTTATTATTTTGCATCACTAATAATAAGTTGTAATAATGTTTGTTGTTGTTTTTGTTGTTGTGTGTGTGATCTTCCCCAGATATTTATGTCAATGTTTTACTCAATATATAACAACTAATTAAAAGTTTTCCTTCATTTCATATCCTCTGGAAACATTTTAAGTAAATAGTATCAGATTTTTTGATCCTTAGAGTTTTGTCTGAACTCTCCTGTGAAACCATCTTGGCCGATTGATTTTTTTTTTTTTAATTTTGTGGAGGTGTTCTATGACACCTAAACTTATTTGCAAAAGCTTTGCAAAATAATTTTATTTTTAAATAATATGTTTACTTTACTCTGTTATTTTATTATTTATTTTTCTTTCTCTATTAAAAAAGGTAGGTTGACGAGTTGGTGTATTTATCTGTTTTTTTTCCTTCCCTTCAAAGGAAGCTGTTTTTGAATTTATTATTCCTTCTTTTCTTCTGTTTTTTTTTAACTCATTAACACTAGTTTTCTTCCTTTTAGTTCTTTTTAATTTATAGAAGCTTATTTTTGTCATTTTTTTTAGTTTTAGAGTTATATGGCTATCTCAAATATTTTCATAATCTACATAAAGTACATATTTAATGCTGTGAATATTTATTTGAGTACTGCTTTAGCCATGTCCCTTAGATTGTATTATATACTGTTTTCCTCAGGTTTTCTTAGAAAATTTGTCATTTTGCTTTCAGGTATCCTATTATTCAAGAATTACACAATAGAAAATTTATCCATATGAATTTTTAAAAATTTTTCTATCAATTTTTAATTGTACTATATTGTAGTCAGTAAATGTGTTAAAGAAACAATATTCTGACATTTGTTAAAGAACAGTAAGGGAGACTTTATTCAGGGGGTCTCCTGCATTGGAGTTTTACAGGAGGGGAGAGAGACTGAGCTCAATTTTGAACAGAACCAGGAAAAGTGGGAATTTATTGACAATGAGCAGAGTAGGCAGATTAGTGGATGGAAAATTACAAAGAGGGTAGGATAATTCTTGCTAAAGAGACCTAACATGATTCTTGCTGAAAGCAGAGCAGGGTTATCAAATATCACCAGGGAGATGGTAGGGGATGAGGAATTTGGTCAGATGTTAAAGATGATCATATGTCCAGGGTAGGGGATCCTTGCCAAAGTGACTTGACAGGATTCTTCCTAAAACTGGGCTCTTGAGAACATGCCCAAGAAACAAGCTCATAGGAGCCTGTCTAGCGTTTGGTCAAGGAGAAAGTCTTTATCAAATGATATTTTTTTTTCAAATTTTTGGAATTTACTAAGGATTTTTTTTAACAAAATATATGGCCAGTTTTTCTAAATGTTCTGTGTACTCTTGAAAAGAGCTTTCATTTCCTCTTTATTAATATAAAGTTTAATATTTACCTATAAGATCTACCTTATTAAGTAGGTTGTGTGTATCTCTATCATTACATTTTTACCCCCACTGGGTCTATCTAGGTCTAGAAAGTGTGTGCTGGAGTCTTGTAATACTGGCAGTTTATGTATATTTTAACCTATATCTTCTGTATATTCTGCTTTATGAAAAGTGCTGCAATTAAAGCAGTTTTGCAAGTTTTAGTCTTTAGCACTATTCAGTCTATTTCATTTTCTCATTTAATAATTTTGTCCTGAAGAGATCATTAACTTTGCTTCCTTTTTTATTACATTCACCAAGATATCATTATCATTTTGTTTTTAACCTTACTTAAGAAGATATATCTCTTGATTTCATAGCCTGTTCGGGCTGCTATAGCAAAATACCACAGATAAGGTAGCTTATAAACAGCACAGTTCTGGGGGCTGCAAGTTTGAGATTAGAATGCCAGCACGGTTGGGTGAGGGCTGTCTTCCAGGTCACAGATTTTTCCTTGTATCTTCACATGGCGGAAGGGACAAGGAATCTCTTTGGAGCCTTCTTTACAAAGGAACTAATTCCATTCTTGAGGGCTCTGCCCTCATGACCCAGACACCTCCCACAAGCCCCATCTCCTAATACTATCATCTTAAAAGGACAGAATTTCAACATATGAATTTTGGGAGACACAAACATTCAGACCATAGCACTTTCATGTGTCGTCGAGCTGCATTATAAATTCTTAGACTATCACAACGCTGTTCTTTCTGTCTCCATGTACAAGATGTTTGTTTGGGCACATGGGTGAATTTCTCAGATTCAGTGGTCTTTCTGAGAATGTATTCTCTCAGATTTCCACACCAGTTCATCCTCTTCTTTGGGGGTAAATAATTAGCGTGGATTTTATTTTCTATAATATTTGACATATATATTCCCTTTTTGCTTTCAGATGTTCCCACCGAAAGCTGTTTATCATGTACATGACTTAACGCTGTTGATAACTTGACCCACTCATTCATATTTTTGAGAGTTTTTTTTTTTCCTTCAGCAATTCTAGTTAGTCTGCTTCATTTCCAGCTTGCATATTGATGTCCAAATACAAACTGAGAATGCAACTTTCCGAAATAACATTGTTGACACCTTATTTCTGATACCAATTCACCTGATCTCTTGCAGAGAAGTATGAACTGTCACTTAGAATTGGATGGTCAGTTAGGCTGCGGCATTTTAAATTTGGTATTATTTTTAATTTGGAGAAGAAATGCAACCTATTCGTCCGCTAGAAAATCTTGTTTGGTCTTTTAGAAAACTGGCTCGACAAATTGTCAGTGGGCCTAATGCCACCTAAACAGATGGGTTTCTGAAAGAATGAGAACAAGCTTCAAGTCTGACAATTATATGCTAGTTGAATATCTAAGAATCTGGAAGTCTGAGGATGGCAAGTTCTTAATGTTAGACTTGAATGGCATTGACACTTTTTTGTCAATATTCAAACATTGAAAATTGCAGCTTAATTGTAATTTGCTTTAAATTTCACCTTAGAGGATCCATTGTCAAGTACCTAAAGCTTCTCATGGAGGTTAGTGAGTTCCATAGAGCTTATTAACACACAATATTTTAATATTTAATGCCATGTGTAGGAAACCTCTGAATTTAATAGATAAATATTTATATTACTGTATATGCATGTATATGTTTTCTCTGCATTTTAAAGGTACAATTGAAAACAGCTAATGTTTTGTAATATGCTTGGTCATGTTTCCATTTACCATGCTGATCTGTAGTAAAGGTTGAGTTTGTTTTACATATTTTCCTATCTTAATTTGCTTTGAGACCCAATGAGTGTTAGGTAAGCTAAACTGTATGAGAAAGTCAATAAAATCTAGAGAACGTGTTCTGCAAAAGCTTGCTGTTTAATATTTATGAAATATGTATTCACAACCATCAACATCCCGGGTACTTTTCTAGGTATAATAGGGAAATCTTTGTGAACAAAAGAAAAGTAAAACTCCCTGCCTGTTTGTTGTTTATCACTCTTTTGTTTCATTATGGCTGTAATCTAGGCATCCTCACCTGCAGGTAGTTGAAAAAATTGATTTGAAGTGGGAAATGGAATAATGTAAAATATTATTAATGCAGGAGAGGAGTCACTCACAATTTTTGTGGACAAGCGGAAGCTGAGCAAACGATCTGAAGGAAGTGATCCCAGCACCAACAGCTCCTCGGTCACTCTGGAGACGCTACATCAACTAGCTGCTTCCTATTTCATTGACAGGGACAGCACCCTTCGGAGACTTCACCACATTCAAATTGCATCCACTGCCATAAAGGTATGAGTATGTTTACCCTAGAATTATGTCATACCATTTTGTTCTCTGTCTCTAAAATCCATGTCTCTATATGTTCATGTCTCGCTGATTTAAACAATTGTGTCCTGAAAAATAAGTTAATGTGTCCTTCTGCTTTAAGTGTTGCAGTACATTTAAGATGAAATTGTATATATTTTCATGTAATTTTGTTAACTTGATGATTGGGTCAAGGTGTTTCATGTCAGAACATTAATTGAAATACACTTGAGTAGTGTCAGTTTATCCTCGGGTACACAGACTCCCTCACAAAACATACATAGATGAAACTTTGTTTTAATAACACTGATTTATTTTGTAAAACTTCATATTTTATTGTGTGCATTTAAAAACATTATCCTGAGAAGGGGCTCTATTAGGTTCAAAGTGGGTCAGTGACACAAAAATCATTAAGTCTGGTTCAAGGAGTATTCCCTGCCCCCCATGTTTTTAAGACACAGCAAAGAAGTACAATTATTTGTTTATAAGTTTCTAGAAGTCAAGATACACCATAATCTAGAACTACTGGATAAACTCTGTATGTTCACTAAAATCCTTTGCCTTTGAAACAACTAAGGTTGACTTTACAAAAACTGAGAGCATGGGAGAATAAGATACCTTTAATTTTCAGAAGAAATGAAG
The DNA here is from genome assembly GCF_951394435.1 of Stenella coeruleoalba. Lineage (NCBI taxonomy): Eukaryota > Metazoa > Chordata > Mammalia > Artiodactyla > Delphinidae > Stenella > Stenella coeruleoalba. Next base: position 135,001,088 of record NC_137169.1, read on the forward strand.
GGATAGAAAGAGAGAGAGACAGAGACAGAGAGAGAAAGGCAGTGGTTTCCAAAACAGTAGATGTTTTGACATATTTCTTTGGCAGTTTAGATCAGCATGTTATTGTGTTTGGCCAGTGGCCACTGCAAAACTAACAGACCAAAGAGTTGGCACATGTGATAGTGTGATTCTGGACTAAGTTAATAAGAGCAAAATAAAACATAAAGAGAATTTCCCACTGTTTCAAATGTAACATTTCATAATTAATGTAAAAAGCACTCTTTTAAACATATCATTTTATTGCTTTATGAGATTAAAATTAATGTGTGTTTTTTTTTCAGTTAATTGAAAAGTTAGTACGTTGATATGTTGAGAATGCTAAGAAAAATTAGCCCAACGTACATCTTTTGTTCAAGACTGTCCCAGAGAGAATAAAAGATGACATGAAAATACTTTTAGCTATATAGAGACACAGATGTAGAGAACAAATATATGGACACCAGGGGGGAAGCGGGGGGCGGGGGGGTGAGGTGGGATGAACTGGAAGACTGGGATTGATGTATATACACTAATATGTATAAAATAGATAACTAATAAGAACCTGCTGTATAGCACAGGGAACTCTACTTCACTTCGCTGTATGGTAGAAACTAACACAACATTGTAAAACAAGTATACCCCAATAAAAAAAAAAGAAAGAAAATATCTTTAGCTTAAGGGTTACACAAACCATAACTGCCCATCTTCAATACTGCTAGTAGATGAGGTTAAGTAAAAGACTTCTGTAGATATAGATTATACAATTATAGTTAGTCTACTCCTGACTGTAGGACTTACGTTATATTGACTAATCAAGTGTATAAATAATATTTATGCTGAATAGATAAAAATGTAGCCAGCATGAACGCAGACGTTGTAGTTAATTTAAAAATGTTGTAAGGTAGGATAGTGTTGTAGGTATTTAGCTTGAGGTTGCTGAGAAGAAATAGGCTTTTTCAGAAATCAATTTCAATGATATAAACAGAAACTTAAAGTGTATTTTCTAAAAGAAGACATCCTAGTAGTAAATATGTTTATTATACGGCTATTGATTTTGTTGCTCAGTGCCAAGTAGAATTATACAGTAGACTTTATGTATCCATACTGAGTAAGAAATATTCATTCACAGTTCATGTCAAAACTTAATGGATATTTGTACATACTCTTTTCTCCCACAAGAGAAGTATGTATCACAAAAGGCACATGTTTTAATGGTGCAGGCTATTGTGTACAGGCATTGTTCTTAGACCCTGATGATACAACTGGAGATGATAAAGCTTCATGTGTGGTAGAAATGAGCTAGCCCTGAAGGGGAAGTGACTTTCATAAAAGAGTGATCTAAGAACAGCTCTGGGGAAGACAAAGGAGTAACCTGGAATGTGGGAGAGTGAACAGCCTCACCGTGAAAGGACTCCAGAAAATGCTGGAGCCCATTAGTCTTGGAAGGGAGTTCTAGAGCACATAACGGAAGTATTTTAAAGTGTGTGTAGTGGGGCTGGGAACAGGAAGGAAAAGTGGAACTTTAGATCAAGGAGAGGAAACAGAGAAAAGTATGGGAATGATACAGAGATGGGTTGTAAAGAGAAGTACACATATCTTGTGCATAACTAAGGGGAAAAAAAAGAGAATGAGGTGTGTGTACTGGCAGCAACATGACTAAGAAAATAATCCTGGAAGTACATAGGGCAGGCAAGGGTGAGGTAGTAGGGACTGGGAAAGAGGGGAGGGAGATCAGACTTTTCAGGATTAAATTTAGGCCTGGATGGAGTTCTCACCTGAGGCAGTTATAGTTTTAAGTGACTAGTGATTATCTGGCCCAGGGTCAGCTGCAGCCTGGGCTACTGTGAAAGCTCCAGGAAAAATGCTCCAGCAGGTCGACATGGCCCTTGAACTTCATGCACACTTTTATGCTCCTGTGTAATTTCCTGGGGAGAGTATCTTTTATTTTCCTTAGTTATCAAATGTATCCCTACACAGATAAAAGATGTCTCCCCACAATTATAAGATTTTAATTGCTTAGATGTGAGTTAACAGGGTAAGAGGGACTGAGTGGTGAGGGTAGTGGGTGTGTAAACGGAATCCAAGGGCATTCAACTACTGAAATCCTTTATACTTGAATAAATAACTCAATGCAAAGTGCTTCTGTAGATATTTGAAATCAAAAGCTTAACTCCTTTACTAAATCTCTAAAGGTTCAGTGCATTGCTTTTATATTTTAAAGATTCATATGAAGGGTAGCAAGTCTACAATTTCTTTGATTAGATAAAAACACCTTGGGTTTTTAAGTGCCGTGTAGTGGGCATTTAATTTCTTGGACAAATGTTGTATGAAGATGTCCCTTGATTCACAGAATTTAGGAGACAGAGTTTTGTTAAAAAATAAAGTCAAATAAAATCATTATCTGATAACAGCAAAAATATAATTAAATCTGCATAAGCACGCCTTCTTTTATCATGCTAATTCTTGCAAAAACACAAAAGAGTTGGACACATAGCGTTAACTGAGCCAGTTTCTAGAAAATGGAATAGAACAAATGGTTGTGTTTAACCTCTTCTAATTATGAATGTAAATGTAGGTTGAACTTTATTAACACATCTGTAAACAAAAATGAATGGCTCAAATGCCCATAGAGCGTAATTAACTGTTATACTATTTCATAATGGCATTTATATCAAATATTATTTCTCAATATAATTATTAGTGCAAAAACATGTCAAGTATAATGTCTAGAATTGTCAATTATTTTGAGAAGATTCAATTCAGTTGACTCAAGTTATCTAAAATAATCATACTAACATATTCTTTAGGTTTCTTTTGAAATAGTCAAATAAACTTTAATATGTGATTGACAATGATGAGAAAATCAAAATATACATTTTGGGAAAAATCCAATCTATTACCTGATGTGGTATATGGATTTTCAAAAATTTCCTTAATACTTTAAGTTTTAAATATCAGATTACATGCAGTGAATAAAATTAAAATTTTTGTAACTGTTAAATATTTAAAAGAGCTAAGTTATTTTTCTAAAAGAAAAAATAACATACTGTATTGCTAGCATTTTTTCTAATATAGAAAAATTATTTGAAAGATTTTAAAAATTATAGTGTTTAGAATTTTTTCCAACAAATTTAGGAAAAAGCACAAACACTATGATAAAATTAACTTACAGGTCAGTATTCCAGCTAAAAATCTATCTCCAAGTGATGTTTTAGTGCTGCATAGTTTACTTAAGGGTGTTGAAGGTGATGTTGAGAAGAGGCTCCACAACTTAGAGCTACATTTCTATTTCTCAAATTATAAAAATACATTAAATTAAAATTTCAAAATCTATTCATAAAATTAGGATATGCCTTAGAATATTAGAATATTCAATGGAGAAAATACAGTCTCTTTGGCAAGTGGTGCTGGGAAAGCTGGACAGCTGCATGTAAATCAATGAAGTTAGAACACTCCCTCACACCATACACAAAAATAAACTCAAAATGGCTTAAAGACTTAAATATAAGACATGACACCATAAAATTCCTAGAAGAGAACATAGGCAAAACATACACTGACATAAATCGTAGCAATGTTGTCTTAGGCCAGTCTCCTAAGGCAATAGAAATAAAAGCAAAAACAAACAAACAAACAAAAAAAACAAATGGGACCTAATCAAATTTATAAGCTTTTGCACAGCAAAGGAAACCATAAACAAAATGAAGACAACAAATGGACTGGGAGAAAATACCTGCAAACTATGAGACGGGCAAGGGTTTAATTTCCAAAATATGCAATCAACTCATACAACTCAAAAACAACAACAACAACAAAAACCCAATCACAAAATGGGCAGAAGACCTAAATATACATTTCTCCAAAGAAGACATACAGATGGTCAACAGGCGCATGAAAAGATGCTCAACATTGCTAATTATTAGAGAAATGCAAATCAAAACTACATTGAGGTATCACCTCACACCAGTCAGAATGGCCATCACCAAAAAGTCTACAAATAATAAATGCTGGAGAGGGTGTGGAGAAAAGGGAACCCTCTTGCACTGTTGGCAGGAATGTAAATTGGCTCAGCCACTATGGAGAACAGTATGGAGGTTCCTCAAAAAACTAAAAATAGAGTCGCCATATGATCCAGCAATCCTACTTCTGGGCATATATCTGGAGGAAACTCTAACTCAAAAAGATGCATGAACCCCAATGTTCATTGCAGCACTATTTACAATAGCCAAGACGTGGAAGCAACCTAAATGTCCATCAACAGATGAATGGATAAAGAAGATGTGGTGTATATATACAATGGAATATTACTCAGCTATGAAAAATAATGAAATAATTCCATTTGCAGCAACATGGATGTACCTAGAGATTTTCATACTAAGTGAATTGAGCCATACAGAGGAAGACAAATATCATCTGATATCACTTGTTTGTGGAATCTAAAAAAGGATACAAAACAGAAAGAGACTCATGGATGTAGAAAACAAATATATGGTTACCAAAGGGGAAAGGAGTGGGGAGGGATAAATAAGGAGTTTGGCATTAGCAGATACAAACTACTACATGTAAAATATATAAACAACAAGGACCTACTGTATAGCACAGGGAACAAAAATAAATTTGAAAAGCTATTGATAAAATTAGGCCTGACAATAATTTTCCAAGAAGCATTTTTGATATGTAAATTATTTGATTTGGGGTAATTTAAATTAGGAAAAGTTTACAATTAATTTTTAAATTTCTATATGTTCAAAAACTCTTAATTCAAGAAAACTCAGTAAAACAGTTTACATGTAAATAATTCATAATAATTAGAGGTTTGATTTCATATATTAGTTTTATTTTCAGGAAGGTCTCTCTTTTAAATAGCAAACTCTCTTAGGGTTTCAAAAGAATGTTTTAACTTACACACACATAAAAGTATTTAATTATTTAGTACAAGCTGTACTTTTAGCTTAGTACATTTAACAAGTTGGACAATTTTGATCAAGTTGACCACAAACCTATCTGAATTTTTTATTTATCTGCCCCAATTTTTTTAGTATAAAGGAAAAATATATCATTCCATAATAATTAATATGTGTAAATTGAGTGTCATGATTAAATTCATGAAAGCAAAAAGTTCCAGAATAATTAAGAATCATATTTTTTTCATATTCTGAACTTTCACATGCTTTATAATATTTTTCTAGTTTGCATTATAGATACTTATTTCCCCTCTGCCATGTCTTCTCTAGTTTTGACAAACAACCCTAATTTGCTGGAGGGCAAAAGCAGAATCTGTTTTTATTTTTGTTTGTTTTTTAATCAAAATAACTTCTTATATATATAGTGGCTACCAAATGGTAAATTTGTAAAATAGAGTTAAGCTTTGTTTTTTAGATTAAATATTAATTATATAAATTAGGGGAAAAAATTAAAACTTCAATTTGTGGTATATTTTAACATCTGTTTCATTCCATACTTCTTTTTTCAGCTCTTTCCTAGTCAAAAATCTTATTTCCTGTGACAAAGCCTATACTGTTTGAAGCCATTATATTTTATTTGTTTTCTGCTCTCTCACATCGCAGTTGTCTTACTATCTTCACTCAAAATGCATCTTGTGTTTATCTTTCTTGTGACAAGTTATATAAAATTATATTTTCTGTGTTATAACTGAGCGCTGACTAAATTATCTCTTCCATATACAAAGAATATTTGACCTGAAGAAGCCTGAAAAAAATAAAATCAAGCAAAGCAAACAATATTAAATAAAATTTTAAATCTCTAAGTAGTTAGAACTGCTTCTAACCAAGATGGATTAACAGGGACTGAATTTACCCTCCTACCTGACAATCAAAGACAGTGATAAAAGATATAAAAATAATGGTCTACCAGGCATTGAACAATAGGTAATAAAGGATGATGATTATGAGAAATGGACACAACTGAGGTGAGTGCTGTGATTGTCCCAGCTTGCTGTCTTGAAAGAGTTTCCAGGATGTGGTTCAGGGAGAGAAAATCCAGACAGAGACCAAAAAATTCCTTAAATTGAGGATAGAGGTCAGAGTTGAGAGACCTAGGTGTTTTTAGTTGTTGGACAGAACACCAAAGAGAAGAAAGCCATGTAGAGAGAAAACCCCAGGAACCATAGAGGTTTGCCCTCAAATACTTAGCAGAATGCTGTTGAGTACATACATGTGAAGAAATTACCTGACATCAGGGAAGAAAACTACACCATGGATTAGGATTAGAGAACAGTATTTGGCATGCACTCCGGGCCTAGAACAGCATTTGGCACTCACTCAGGGCCTAGAAAAGTGTTCCCATAAGCCAGAAAGGAAATACTAATAATTCATGGAGCGCTGCATGAAATGCTTAGAAATGGCATGCCTCAGTGGTGGGGAATAATCAACCTTGATTAAGTTCTTCTCTGGACTCACCTCAAAAATTATAAAAAACAAGACCAACATGAATCAAACCCTTTCCAAGAACTACACCCCAGAACAAAACTCAAGACTGCTTGTAGGAATGCAAAATAAATAAATAAATAATCTAATATCCAAAAAAGTAAGATTCACAATGATAAAAACCAGTAAAATTTCCCAGGCAGTGAAGAAGCAGGAAAACACAAACCATAATGAAGAGAACATTCAGCCAATTAAAACTGACTCAGAATGATCACAGACATTAAACTTACCAGACAAGAACACTAAAATGGATATTATAACTGTATTCCATATTTTTTAAAGTATTAGTACAGACATGAAGATAGAGAAAAGAACCAAATTGACCTGACATTGGCTGTAATGTGTGACATAAAAAATACACTGAATAAGATTAGACACCTACAGTTGTGTCTGTCTCATAATCATTGTCATTTATTGCACAGGAAAAGACAGGTGAAATTGAGACATAGATATATAAACTATTTACAATGAAACAAAAAGAGAACAAAATGCAAAAAGCAATCAACAGTGAGCCCTGGGACTTCATGCAGCCATAAATATGTGTAGTTAGAGTCCCCAAAGGAGGCTGGAGGTGGAGGGAAGTATTAGATACCTCTTGCTATATAGCAATGTTATCGTTACTTTAGAGACATAATAAAACACATTATCACATTATCATGCCTTAGGGATTTTTTTTTTTGGAAGGTCAAGAGTCCAGGCATGGCTTACATGGCTTAGCTAATTCTCAAATCAAGGTGTCCACCAGATCTAGATTTTCACCTGACAGTCAACTTGGGAAGCATCCTTTTCCAAGCTTACATGATTGATGGTAGCAATAATGTCCTTGTCAGTGTAAAGGACCCTTTTCTTGCTGGCTGTTGGTGGGAGGTGACCCTCAACTATTTGCCAAGTGACCTCCTCCATATGGCAGTTCACAACATGTTAATTTGTAATTTGAAAAATGTAATTTGAAAAATTTCAAATTTGTAATTTGAAAAATGACATAGGAAATCTTTCAGGCAAGAAGGCAGCGGATGTCAGTCAGAAATATGTATTTACACAAATGAGTGAAGAAGAGTGAAAATGGTACCAACATGGGTCATTATATCTTTTTTTTTTTTTTTTTTTTTTGCGGTACGCGGGCCTCTCACTGCTGTGGCCTCTCCCATTGCGGAGCACAGGCTCCGGACGCACAGGCCCAGCGGCCATGGCTCACGGGCCCAGCTGCTCCGCAGCATGTGGGATCTTCCCGGACCGGGGCACAAACCCGTGTCCCCTGCATCAGCAGGCGGACTCTCAACCACCGTGCCACCAGGGAAGCCCTGGGTCATTATATCTTTTATCATCATCGTCATTATTATTATTATCTCTTTAAAAGAGAATCAATTCTTTAAACAATACCACAATCAATGTATGATGAGGTACATGTAGCAATAAGCAGTATGCCAACAATAGCATGAAGATCAGAAGAAGTATACTGGAAGTACAGTCGACCTCTGAACAACACAGCTTTGAATTACAAGGGTCTACTTACAAGCAGATTTTTTTCAATAGTAAATACTACAGTACTACACAATCTATGGTTGGCTGAGTTCATGGGTGCAGAACTGAGGATACAGAGGAAACTTGGAGATGGCCAACTATGAGTTATACTCATATTTTCTACTGTGTGGAGGCTTGGTGCCCCTAACCCCCTGTTGTTCAAGAATCAAAGGTATAAAAGTTTAAAGTTCTTGTATTATCAGTAAAATGCTATAATATAATTTAAAGGTAGACTGATAAGTGTGTACACTATGAACCTTAAAGCAACCACTAAAATAACAAAATAAGGAGTTACAGTTAATAGGACAAAAAGGTGATATAATAGAATTATCTTAAAAATTAATTCAAAGGAAGTTAAAAATAAGCAAAAGGGAAGAAAGAACAGATGGAGAAATCGAGACAAATATCTAGTAGATAGACTTAAACCTAATAGCATCAATAGTCATATTAAATATCAGTAGTCTAAACTTTCCTATTAAAAGGCACATTGTCACATTGAATTCTTTTAAAAAGCAAGATTAAACTATATGTTGTGTACAAGAAAATCACTTAAAATTTGAAAATAATTAAAAGTAAAAGGATGAGAGTAGGTATACTATGCTAGCACTGGAGTGGCTATTTTAACATAAGAAAAATATGTCTCAGTGAAGAGTCTTACCAGGGACAAAGTCATTTCAGAGTGATATACTTGGCAGTTAATCCAGAGGAAATAATAATCCTAAACATGTAGCAGAGCTTCAAAATTTTAGGAGAGAAAAAAGTAATAAAGAAATTCATAATTATAGTCAGAGATTTTAACAGCCTCCTCTCAATCTTTGACAGAACAAGTAGACAGAAAATCAGCAAGGGCATTGTAGATTCAAACAACACTATCATTCGAATCATGAAAATGTATTAATAATACAAACATATCGGGAAAATCCTCAAATATTTAAAAACTAAATGCCAAATTTCTAAATAGCCCATGGCTCAGAGAAGAAAGCAAAAAGCGTATTAGAAATTATTTTGAACTGAATGTAATAATGAAAATACAGCATATCAAGATCTGTCAAATATTGGTAAAGCAGTACTGAGGGGAAAATTTGCAGCAAACAATGTTTTTATTTGGGAAAAAAAGTGATAAAACAATGACTAAAGATTTCCCCTTAAGAAACTAATGATAAAGATGAGCAATTAAACCCAAAGTAAAATAAAATGGAAAGCAATAGAAATAGAATACGAAATAGAAAGCAGAAGAGTAATAGAGAAAAAAATGGAACCAAAAGCTGTTTTGTTTCTGTGGGGTTTTTTTAGTGTATGAATAAAACTGGAAAACATTTAGCCAGAATTATGAAATAGAATAATGAATAGACAAATTATGAGTATCAGGAATGGGAGAAGTAACATCAGTAAAATTACACAGGTTTCTAAATGTAAGGATGTATCACGAACAACATTGTGACTATCACTTTGAAAATTAGTAAACACATTTCTTGAAAGACAATTTCCAAGGCTCATTCAAGAATAAATAACATGAATAGTCCTAAATTTATTAAGCAAATTGATGTTTAGATAAAAACATTTTCTGCAAAGAAAACTCCTGGCCAAGATGGCTTCACTACTGAATTCTAACATTTTAAGCAATATAATAACAATCTATATAAACTCTTCTAGAACATTTGAGACACTTGACAAATTATCAAATCATTCTTTAAATCCAACATTACTCTGATATAAAAACAAAGTAAAATATTACAAGGAAATAAAACTATCAATATATTTCATGTGTATATATACACATATTTTAAACAAAATTTAAGCAATTTGAATCCAACAATAGATCAAAAGGATTACACATCAGGACTACTTGGGATTTATCCTAGAAGTCCAAGATGAGTAGTATTAAAAAATCAACCAATGTAATTTATTATATCAACAAAATACATGTCGCTATAGATAGATAGATAGATAGATAGTATCTTCTTAGGGCTTGCAGAAAAATCTTTAGAAAAAATCTGACATATTTCTTATTAAAAAAAAAAACTAGAAAGAGAAAAGAACTTCTTCAACTTGATAAAGAGAGGATTTGCAAACCTGTGGGTAGCATGATACTCAACAGTGAAAGAGTAAATGCTTTTTCATTTATGTTCAGGAACAAGACAAAGATTTATGCTATCACTACTTTTATTGTAGTAGAATACTGCTAAACATTCTACTAATAATAGTACTAAACATTCTAGTAGTAACATTTTACTATAAGTTCTAGACAGTGCAATTAAACAATAAAAAGAAATCAGGCGTTCAGATTTGAAAGGAAGAAGTAAAACTGTTTTTATTCGCAGAAGACATGTACCTATAGAAAATCCAGTGAAATAGTTTTAAAAGGTACAAGAAATAAAAAGGAGTTGATCATTTGAAGGATACAAGATTAATTCATGTGTAATTCTATATATGTATATTACTATGTGTATTTCTGTATATAAGCAACAATCAGAAGTTTAAATTAAAATCGATACCATATAAATTTGACAAAAGATTTAAAAGCTCTATATACTGAAAACCCCAAAATTACTTAAATTAAATCTAGTTGTTATTTTATTATTTCCATTCTATTTTAAATACACACACACAAAAAAAATACATGTGTGTATCCCCATTCATATATGTAGATATCATCCATCAGTCCGTTCTTTTTGTTTCTCTCTCTCTCTCTCTCTCACTCTCTCTCTCTTTCTATTATATTATTGTCTTCTGACCATCATTTTTTTTCTGATGAGTAGCTAGTATTTATTGTAGTTTTTCTCTTGAATGTAATATTTCACTTCTCCTGACTGATTTTCACACTTTCTCTTTGTTTTGAACTTTCAGGAGATTGACTGTAATATGCCTTGGTGTGGTTTTCTTCCCATTTATCCTTCTGGGATGCCTCCTCTGGGACTCTGATGCTAGACTGTTTGATATCGTCCTTAAAATCTTGTACTATCTGTATTATGTTGCCATTCTTTTTCTCTTTGCTTTTCAGTTTTATTAATTTCTAATAAATTCAGAATTTATTAATTTCTGAATTAACTTGTCTTTAGTTAATTTATAAATTTCTAATAAATTCTAATAATTTCTTTTCAGTTTTATTAATTTCTAATAAATTCAGAATTTATTAATTTCTGAATTAACTCGTCTTTAGTTAATTCATTTTTTCCTTATTTGTCCAGTGTAATGTAAAGCCAATTAAATAAATTCTTCCTTTATGATATGTTTTTCTTTTCTACCATTTATATTTGTTTATTTTTTATAGTTTCTTTATAGTTTCTGCAATTCCCCATTTGTTTATTTATATTGTCTAACTTTTCTACTAGATATTTTAACATAGTCATTAGTATTATTTAAACATTTCTGTCTGGTGATTCAACCTTATTCATTTCTGAGTCTGCTTCCCTTGACTATTGCCTGTCTTGCCCTTTGAGTTCACATTTTCATGCTTTTTCACATATTATTTTTATTGACAAACATCGTGTGTAAAAAAAAGAAAAAAAAACAGACCAAAAAAGACACTGAAGTAAATAATATTTCCACTGAAAATAAGCATACCCCTTCCTCTGTTAGGCTGCTATTATGTGAAGCTGAGTCAGTCTAATCTGGAATTGAGGTAGACCTGTGCTTTCTTCAAAATTTAACTTGATTTATTGACTTCTGGCTTAAAACAGTTTGAAGACAGCATCAGCACTTTGCTTTTAGAAGGGCTAAGGATCTGGCCAAGAGTGAGATTCAGGAAATTACCACATCTTCACAACCCAGCTGCCAACTTTCTAAATCATGGGGAAACTCTGCATGAAGGCTTGGCTGCCAGTCTCCTGCAGAATTATCTTTGGTTTTTAGTCTTGCCCTCTCTTTCTACATACTGAGGGATCTCTGTCCTCCTTGCTGCCATGTCTCCAGCATTTGGAAAGCCAGTGCCTGGTACTTGGTAGAAGCTGGAAATGCTTCAAAGGCATCTTTCCCAGCTCTTCTTCCCATTTTGTGCCCTGAACTTGGTGAAAGCCAAAAGCACTTTGGAGGGTTTCTCCCAAAGCCTTGTACTTGCGGAAAGCCCAGGTGCTTCCGAGAGTATTTCTCTCAGCTCTGCTGTTTTGCACGTAACCTCCCATGTGCTGTATTCATGTACTCTCTAAAGGCTAATGGCAGCAATTTACTGTGTGGGTGTATACTCACTTTGGTACTTCCTGGTATTTTAATCCATCGTATCAGGACTGACAGAGCCATTAAGCATTCTTTCTAGTTTCCCTTTACCTTATCAATGGCAGATTTATCTTCCTCCCTCTCTGCCAGAGATGAGAACAGCCTTGTGTTCCTTTCCTCCCAGAAAGAGCTAGTGATTTTCTGGACTTTAGTTCATTTACAGCATCCACTGTACTCTTATAGTTAAATCAAGAAACCTTGAATTTGAGTTTATCTGACTTATTTTCATTGTTAGGGTGAGAACAATGGCCTCTTGTGATTTTCTACATCCTCGCTAGAGTTGGAAGTCCTTACTTTTAGCCTCTGCTATTTCATTCCTATTTCTCTGAATCCCATGTTAACTATATAAATTTGTTCAAAACACTATATTGGATCACATCAGTTTTTCTTCTCATGTAAGGTCATAGAAACTTCCTGGAGATTATTAAGACACTCCAGGTTTTTATTTTATACTCCATAACATTTCTAGCATTATTCCTGTTGAAGTGCATGAGCTCTAGCATCATACACTTTTTTCCCCCCTTAGAGACTTTAGAACCAGTTAAGAAATACTCATAGAAATCACCAAGACTGAAGTTAAAGTATAAGCTCTATGTCAAGGCATCTTCAAGGAAGATTTTCTTCCTTTTCATGCTATTGTGAATGAAATTTTTTTTCAAATTTTGTTTTTAGATTGTTCATAGCAAGTATATTAGTCAGGGTTTCTTAGAGAAACAACCAATAGAAGATATATATCTCTATATCTATATATCCATATCTACATCTATATCTATCTATCTATCTATCTATTATCTATCTATCTAGAGAGCAATTGGCTCACATGATTATAGAGGCTAAGAAGTCTCATGATCTGGCCTCTGCTGGTATAGTTTATGTCTAAGCCTGAAAGCTTGAGAACCAGGGAAGACAATGGTGTAAGTCCAGCTAAGTTCAAAGGCCCAAATCAACAGGGAAACTGATGATGTAAGTTCCAGTCTGAGTTTAGGAGAAGACATATATCACAGCTCCATAGTCAAACAGAGAACAAGTTATTTCTTTGCATTTTTTTTCCCTATAAGGCCCTCAGTGGATTGGATGATGCCCACCCATACTGGGAAGGGCAGTCAGTGTTACTCAGTTTACCCTTATGCTTATCTCATCCAGAAACACCCTCACAGACACACCCAGAAATAATGTTCAGGCAAATGTTTGAGCACACTGTATCCTGATCAAGGTGACACATAAAATTAATTATTACAGTAAGTGTATAAAAATACAATGAAGTTTTTAATTGATACTGTATCCTGAAATCTTGCTGAATTTGTCAGTTTATTTTTTAGTGGATTCCATGGAATTGTTTATATATAAGATCATGTCATCTTCAAATAGAGGTAATTTTACTTCTTTTTCTTCCCAGTGGATATGCCTTTTATTTCTTTTTCTTGCCTAATTGCCCTGGCTGGAAGGTCTCTTATAATGATGGATAGAGGTAATGAGAACAAATATCCTTATTTTTTCCTGATTAAGGAAGACAGCGTCCTTTCTTTTACCGTTAAGTATGATGTTAGCTGTGGGTTTTTTCATAGATGTTCTTTCACATGTGGAGGAAGTTCCTTTCAATTCATAGTTTGATGAATGATTTTATGATGAAAAGTGTTGATCTTGCCAAATGCTTTTTCTGTGTCTAATGAGGTGAGCATATGCTTTTCACTTATTAAATTCTGAGATGATGTATTACATTAATTAATTTCTGGATGTTGAACCAACCTTGTGTTGAGGGTTTTTACACCCATATTTGTAGGAGATATTGGTCTGTTGTTATCTTGTGATTTTCTTGGTTTTAGTATCAGAGTAATACTGGCTTTATAAAAGGAGTTGGGAAATGTCTCTCTTTTATTTTATGGAGGAGTTTGTGAAGAATTGGTTTTAAGTATTCTTTAAGTGGTTGGTAAAATTGAGTGATGAAGCCATTTGGGCCTGCACTTTCTTTTTGTGGGTTGTTTGATTACTACTCAATATCTTTACTTGTTACAGGTCTATTTACACAGTTTATTTCTTCTTGAGTCAGTTTTGGTAGTTTGTGTCTTCCTAGGAATGTCTCCTTTTATTCTAAATTATCTAATTTATTGTTGTACAATGGTTCACAGCATTCTTTTAAAATCCTTTTTATTGCTCTAAGGTAAATAGTAATATCCTTTGTTAATTCTTCATTCTAGTTATTTGATTCTTCTGTTTTTTATCTTGGTCAATCTAACTAAATGTTTGTCAATTTTTTTGATTTTTTTCACAGGCCCAGCTTTTTAATTCATTGATTTTCTTAACTATTTTTTTAATTCTCTAGTTTATTAACTTCCACTTCAATCTTTATTATTTCCTTCTTTCAGCTTGCTTTGGGTTTGTTTGTTCTTTTTCCTCCAGTGCCTTCTTTCTTGTTTTAGGCATTTACAACTATATATTTCTCCTTGTCTTTTACTGTCAGCATTGTTATTATGATGTGTCAGTTTGTGGATCTCTTTGTGCTTACATTACTTAGAGTTTGTTGAGCTTCCTGGATATGTAGGTTATTGGTTTTTCAATAAACTTGAGAAGTTATTGTTATTATTTTTTCAACTATTTTTCTACTCCTTTCCTCTCTTTCTGTGTATGTAGATGCACTCAAAGTGTTCTACATTTCTCTGAGGCTCTGTTTTGTGTGTGTGTGTGTGTGTGTGTGTGTGTGTGTGTTCTTCCTTCTCTGTGTTCTCAGGGCTGCATAATATCTATTGATCTGTCTTCAATTTTACTACTTCTTAGTTTTTCCAGTTCAAACCTACTGTTGATTCCCTCTGGTGATTTTTTTTTAAATTCAGTTATTGTACTTTTCAACTCCAGAATTTCCATTTGGTTGTTTTTATAATTTACATCTCTTTATCAATATTTCCTATTGGATGTGACAATGACTTTCCTTTGCTACTTTAGTCTTGCTTTCCTTTGGTTCTGTGGATATTTATAATGTCTATTTTGAAGGTTTTTTCTGTTAAATACAACATCTGGTTGCTCTCACAAGTAATTTGTATTCTTGCTTGTTTTCCAGTGTACAGATAATAATTTCCTATTTCTTTGCATGACTCATACATTTTGGTTGGTAATGTAACAGGACAGTTTAGATAATACACATAGCAACTCTGGGTACTATTCTCTAGTAATCTGAAGATCCTAAAAATAACCAATTTAATAATTAATAACCAATATAAATTATTGAATAACTCTTATAATGACTGGTGAATAATTCTAATAGCTTAGGAATGAGACATATATATATACACATATATGTGTATATTAGTGTATATTATATAAAAATATATTTTTATATTATATAAAATATTTATATAAGTATTTATATAAAAATAGACTATATTGTAAGAAAATAGACTCTATATTATATAAAAATAATATATTTCAAGACCTTCTCTTACCCTCCTATGATCACACCTCAATATTTGATACCATTCAAACTTTCAGTAGCATAAAAGTGAGAGGACTTAAGATATAGACTGGGGAAAGAACTGGATTTTCAGAAAATTGCTAGATAATTTAAAAAAATAGTCTCGTGCAGGATGCTGTTTTCTAAATCCCATGACACCTAGATGAATTAATACACTCAACTTCTCCTTGACTTAGGTTCATTGTCTCTAGAATGAGGATCATATAGATTTGTTGTGAGGGTCAAATGGGTTAATATTTGAAAGGCTCTTAGAAAAGTGCCTAGCATGTAAAAGTGCTATAAAGTGTTAGCTGTAATTATTTAACATGTAATTATCGAGCTTGTGTAATATTCAAAGAAGTAGCTTATTTATCTTCTGATCTCTCCACCCAGAGCTCAGTACAAGATAGGAGCTCAATAAATGCTAATTGAAATTGAATGAACCTAACTCAGCATGAGCAGAATTGATGATGTAGCAATCAGAAACTGCAGCAACCCCAGAGTTTCAGATTGCTAAAATTAGGTAAGTGGTTGCAACTATAGCATGGATGCTGAAACAGCTTTGACAGGTTTTACAGGAATCCCCGATACTCTTTTATCTTTCAGCATCCTCATGTATCTTCTGCCTCTGAGTAGCAGAATAACAGCTCTTCTAATAAGCAGAAAGAAAATTCAAAACCCTCTTTTGGAAATACCTTATTTTTTAGTAAGAGCATAGAATTTCTCTTTTCCTTTGTTATAATTCTGTATATTCTACTTCCTGTTCTCCAAAGTATCAAGACCACAGCACTGCTAAACTAGGAAATCCCATCACTGTAAATAACACATGAAGCTCTTTGGCAGAATCTCCTGGTCTTTGAAATGCTGGCAGCACTAAGCATGGAACACATGCAGTACTGTACTTGGTGACTGACCATTTTGTTGAATTTGTGAAAGACCAGCTGCCAGTGATAAAGGTGCTTAGAAGGGAAAAATCGGCTTCCTTAACTAAGTACAGATTGACTATCTGTTGAATCCTTTTTACACTATATCTGACTACCCTTGTGTAGAGAGGCTGAGTGTTCTCAGTGTGTGTTCTCTCATTCATTGAGCGAATAGGAATTTGGTTTTTTCAAAATTATCTTTTAATGAACTGTTAGTGTATGAATACAAAAAAAAAACTGGGTTGGTTTTCTTGCATTTGATAACAGCTCTGGGAAGTAAAGTAAGAAACTGTAAGTTGGAATGGGAATGAATATGCATTGTTTCTGAGTTATCTGGGTTTTTAAAATTTGTTTATTTTTAATTAAGAATTTGTTTTTAGAGAAGGTTTAGGTTTACAATACAACTAAGGGGAACAGATGTTTCTCATGCACTCCCTGCCTTCACATATGCACAGCCTCGTCCATTATCAACATCCACCACCAGATGGTACATTTGTTACAACTGATGAACCTGTATTGACACCTCGTAATGACCCAAAGCCCGCAGGTTACATTATGGCTCATTCTTGGTGTTGCACATTCTATGGGTTTGGATAAATGTGTAATGACATGCATCTATTATTACAGTATCACACACACAGTATTTTCACTGCCTTCAAATTCTCCACCAACTCATCCCTTCCCTCCTCCCCCTACTGGCAACCACTGATCTTGTTACTGTCTCCATTCAAAAAGATAACCACTAAATATCATATTAAGTTAAATGACATAAAAAGAATTTTATTCCACCTCCCATATTGTTCTGAATTTGATGCATCTACCTGTCAACAGATGGTAACCAGCCACTGTTAGACATTACATGTTTTTCTCAATTTCTTCTATTACGTTCCCGGGGATAGAGTCAAATAATTAAGAGTGATAGATCCTGTTGTTTACTTTTTCTCTACATATTTTTATATATTCCCTGGTTTAGTATGTCACATCATGTCAGAAAGAGCCAAGGGAATAGAGCCGTGAGGAGGCCTGATTCTGCAGCCACAGCCCCCTGGGTTGGAGCCCCAATTCCACTATCTACTGATTGTGTGATTTGCTCAAGTTAACTGTCTTCTCTATCAGTTTAACCATCTGTAAAAGGGAGATAATAATAACACTTAGATTATCTGGCTGTCATGGAGATTAAAAGAGTTAATATATTTAAGGTACTATACACCAGTGCCTCACACCTATTAAGTGCCATATAAATGTAAATTTTAAAAATTATGCCCATGGTTACAAGATGAAGCAGATAAACAGAGGACTCAGGAACAAGCTCTAATACAGAAAAACAATTTGAAAGAGAGAAGAAATAAGTCAGGATCCCTTGACCCTTTTCAAAAGAAGTCAGTTATTAAAGAGGGAACCAAATCAAGGGGTAGAAAAGGGCAGATTACTAATTAGAACTAAGCTACAATGCAGCAGTCCTCTATTGGAATTTATGAAAACTCACTACACCTAAGATGGAGGCTAGGCTTTCTGATGAATTTATGTATAGTCACTCAAAGTCACAGTAAGGCTTTTGGGGAAAAGGGTTTGTAGAACATTCCAAAATTCTCCTTTCCAAGTTTCGGGGAATAAGCAGAATTTTAGAGCTTTCAAATCTAGACAACCTTCTTCTCATGAGTGGTCAAGTTCAATTTTTGCTAGTTTATCATTAATTATGGGTAATAAGATTATTAGGTCTAGATGTTCTTGACTTGCCTTTTATCCTATAACAAAGTGATTGTTTTTCATGACTAAAGGAGATGATAGAAAATTTGATATGTCCCCTCTGAAATTATAGCAATTTTTAACTGGTTGATAAAATGAGAAAATCCTAGGAAAGATCATCTTCAAAATAAACCTTTTCAGAGAGAATAAAAAACTTAAATATTTGTAGCTTAATAGAAAAGTAAAAGGTATGAAGTATAGTATAAGGGAATAAATGACCTACATACCAGTTACTATCAGTTTAACTCAATATAAGGAGGATGTTGCTACTAAATAATTGTGAATTTGAGATACATTTTTACTAATAGAAGTATTGACATTCAATAAGTTATGTCAAAGAAGACCATCTGTTTTATGTATTTTATATTTTATCAACCATCAACACTATGTCAGCAACCCCTAAATATGTACTGCCATTCCCATCTCCAAACCCAAGGTCCCTCTAATTTTTTCAGTAACCTAAAATGTTTTCCTCTGTTTATCACATTTTTATCAAATTCTAAATGATTACAAATGAATTATTTGTATGCTATTCTCTCTGTTTATTCTCTGTATTTAATCAGTCTATGAGTACTGCAACTTTCTCTGGTTTCCATTCCTTCCTTTCCATTCATTATGGGAATCTAGTTGAGGCACTTCCCATTGTAAACCTTCCCAGATGTTCTCCCTTACCTTGTCTTATTACCTTTCTAATGCAGCCTGCATACTATCTCAAGATAAATCCTCCACAATACTTTCTTGAACCATACTACAAAGTTGTTCAACACTTGGAGGACTTATTTCCTGTTACATCTAAGGCTCCATAGGGAGTAGCCTCTAGATTTGAATGATGCAGTGCTTTTGACTGTTTCCTACTCAGCCATTTCATCACTGACTAGAGTAACAATATAAAGGACAAGCTGAACAAATTGGTGGAAACTGGAAAGGAAATGAATAGAGATCCAAAACCATCTCAGTGAGCCAGAGTGCAAATGATTGTGAAAATATGGCATGTCATTGATAGAAATGTAAAGTTAAAGAAAGATATTGCATTTTTCTTCTGTAATATTCTAAATATTTAATATATTATTTTCCTACCTTAAAAGTTTAACACTTTTGCCCAGGGAATTGAAGAAGACTAAGCTAGGTTTAAAAAGGAATTTGTGATGTGATATATAATACCAAATCTATTTTATGCCACTTGATAACGGATATTTTTCCTATCACACTGCTTAAGAGGATCGCAAAGTTTAAGTGATCAAAACTCATTCAAGAATGTGCTGGGCAAAGAATTTATATTTCAGATTGCTGCATTTTCCTCCAGCTGGATTGCAAAAGGTTGAGGTTAAATTACTTTTACATTTTAAAGTGCACTTTAAAGTGCATTAACTTCCTAACATTTCTGCCCTGAAATGCTACACTAATTTGATATTTGTCCTATATCTCTTTTTCTATCTAATCTAGACAGAAATCTGAGTTGACCTTCATTGTATTTTCTTTACTTTTAATCTACAGTCCTCTTTTAGCAATCTTTGGACACATAAATGGAAAATTTTGTCATTTTAAAAATGATTAGATATTTTCTTTTAAATTTAGAGGTTTCTTTGAGAAATGTAATAATCCTGTCAAGTTTAAAATATATAGCATTAGTCATTTGTGACTTACGTAAGTAGAAAAGGTTGGAGCCTATCTTAGGTGCATGAAAAATGTACTCTCACCTTCACATAACTCAAAAATGGCTAAAGCAATTTAGTTCAAACTTTCAAACAAGTTCACATTTGGTCCAAGATAAAGTTTGAAAAATCTCATCCAAAATGGAATCATGCCCAGAGAAAATTATAACCTAAAAAGGAGATTAAGATTTTAAATTATTTCTTTTATTTTTTAAATGAATACATACAATTTTTACTTACTTTAAAACCTTTTATTTTCTTGATTCTTTTTTTGATTCTTTTGATAGAAATCAGTTGCTAGTTTTTAAATTTGAAGCATCTAATAATTAAATTTTTATTTTAATAAGATTAATTAAAACAATTTCTCTTAGTTGAATAAATAGATTTGGAAATTAAAGCAACACATATACATAACATATGATCCTGTCATTGCTAGGTATAGTGTTCAGTGCCCTATATCAGTGTAAGATTGTCCAGAAGTTTACAAATTACCCAATTAACTTGCTTATTTGGTGAATGTTCATTTAAGATCTGTGATGTACTCAACACTGCTAGGTATTAGGACTAAATAAATTAAAATAATATGATTTTTAGCCTTGACATATTTAGTCTGGGGAGGCAGATATCTGGACAGAGAAAGACAATATGGCAAAAATAAATTTACTGCAAGGACACTCATTGATTCTTGTCTGAGAGAATTGATAAGAATACTCAGAAATATCTGATCTGGGTTTTGAAGGATAAATAGTAAGGCGGTATCATGGAAAGTTAAATCCAGACAGAAGACAAAAGCTTTAAAATGTGAAAGAATATGGCATGCTAAAGAATATGGAGAATTTCAGCGTGTCTGAAGGAGTCTGCAACTGATTTGCGAAGAGCAGTGTTTAGCAAAGTTATAATGACATAAATCGAGTTTTTTTTTTTTCCCCCAGTTCTTTACCCATGCGTTTAGCTTTTCCCAATTATTTACCCATGCCTTTAGCAAACCGTTTGCCAAATGAGTTTGTAATTTTTCTGATGATGTCTAGGGAACATGTTTTCTGTCCCTTTAATATTATCCTTGGTCATGTGATTTTGGTCAATAGAAAGTTACTGGACATGACACACAGGTTCGAAATATATTTTTGTGGTTACGTTTCTGTTTTTGTGCTTCCATCATTGTGCTTCCATCATTGTCATGTGAGAGATTTTCTCTAGAAAATCACTGTCTGTTTAGCCTGGGACCTAGAATGAACACTTGTAGAGCAGACCTGAGCTCACTGCACAGCCAGGAGCATGAGCTCAATGTTAGCCTGACCAAGCCATTGTAGCATACACTCAAACCACTGAGAATAAATCAAAATAAAGCAGTTTTTAGCACCAGCTCATTGAGTGTAGAACTACTTCCAGGTAGTTACAAAAATGTGTGAAGAAAGCAAGAAGCCAGTTGGGGGGTCTGTAGCAATCTTTTCACATGTCAGTAATTTTGTTGTTGTTATATGAAAAATTTATCAACATTATAACTCAGAACCATAATGGAGAGCTTATCAGATTAGAAAAGTCTAATGGCATATAAATAAGTTAGGATGTTATTGCAGTAAATAATGGAAGAGTGGATAAAAGGCTTAACTCATGCAGTAGCAGTAGAGAACCATGTGGGTTTGGGAAAATAGAATTTACATTATTGTATACTAACCAATGTTAGGCATATAGGGGAAGAAGCTAGAGAAGATAAAAGTGGATTTAAACCTGAGAGAATTGGTGGATATGGTGCTTCCATTAATTTGATAGGGCATGACAGAAGACAGGTTTTATAGATAGAGATAGTAAGTTCAGTTTGTGACACAAAATTTGTGAGGTATTAGTGAAAATCCAAATGGCAACATATAGAAGATAGTTGCAATTATGGGTCCTGGAGTTCAAGAGAGAATCTAATAAGGAGAAGATATGTGAGAATCACTAATATATAGGTAACAAATGAAGAGATGAGAGTGAATTAGATCAATCACTGAGAGCTTATCGGTTTGAAAGATAAGAGGGGAGTTTGGGCACGACAGCAGGTTAAAGAGAGGATTGACTTTCTTCTATCCCCCACTCCCATTGCCACCCATCCAAACCTCTTGAGCCAAATACGCTTAGATACCCAAAGGAAAACAGGCCCTGGACAGACTAAGCATGAGAATATGCGAAGCATTTTCTTCCATCTGAGATTACTGCAGACCTGAGAAGCAGCTTCTGAAAGTCTTAATTTTGAGGATTCGGATGTAACTGTTACCAGGGAAAATTTAGCACTCAAAGATGTCTGGCACCATATGAGTTTAGCTTTGTTTCCCTGACCCTTAGGAGCTGAAGAGTAGTTGAATAAATGGGCAAGTTTTCCTACCTAAGGCATGGAAAGCTCTTCAGGGTAAAGAAACTAAATCTTAATAGCAGAGCAAGAGAACTATGGATAAGCTACTGCTGTACTACTTGAGGCCACAACTACATGGCACAGTCTTCACTACTCAGAATTACTGCCAATGGAGTATTCTAATATTCTAGCAGTTGAAGTGGAGTCCCAGTGAGTAAACAAAGAAAAAATGTCAACCTATTTAAGTGGAGTCAGATCAGAAAGAGAAAGCATAGAGTACAATCACTCTAAGCCTCTAAATAAGTATAGATGAAAGAGAAAATTCTTGAAAACTTGGAAAATATAGCCCAAAATACTTTGTGGTTGAGATTAAGTATACCAATTAGTGGAGAATTGTTACAAATAAACAAATAACAGAAAGTGTATCTCAAACCTAAAAAAATGAATACAAAGAAAACTACAAAAATCTGAAATTAGGATGACATTTAGATAATATATCCTGGAGATATATATCATTTGAAAATATAGAAATTTCACAAAAAAGAAAAAAGCACACAATAAAAAATAACAGAGAAATAAAGTTTATAATCTACAGAAGTAAAACATCTTCAACTCAAATAATATATAACTCAAAAAATATAACTATGAAAATAGGAATGTTTGTAATGATAAAATATTTCATGAATATGCATAAATTGAGCAAATATATCATTCATGCACTCAATCTGAAGCTTATATTTTTAAAAAGGATTCCAACCAAATAATAAATGTTAAAACCAGAGATCGCAGGATAGGAAAGATGAGAATTGGAAGTAGTGGTAAGTGGTGGATCTCAAAATATACAAATGTGTGTATGCATTGGAAGCCGAGGATATTCAATAATATCCTCTGAACTGAGAAGGAACTTTGAGACCGAAAAATGAAGCAGGAAGCTTTATAATGTGCAATATGAAGTTTATTGTGGGTATCATACATACAGGCAGGATCAGGCAGATGATGATCCAGAGGCATTCTCAGCTGCACTCCATGCTGCTGAAAGGAGTACAGGGGCAGCGAAAGGGGCCAAAGCTAAAATTAGAATCTGACTACCAATGGAGAAGCATGTCTGCACCAACCCCCCTGGGGGTCTCATGACTATTAAGCATCTGCCTCAGCAAAAGGCACTCTTCCACTTTTTATAACAGATGCAGGCAAGGGTAAAAATTGACTGGGAACTTATCTGGT
This sequence comes from Stenella coeruleoalba, assembly GCF_951394435.1. Lineage (NCBI taxonomy): Eukaryota > Metazoa > Chordata > Mammalia > Artiodactyla > Delphinidae > Stenella > Stenella coeruleoalba. The sequence goes on from NC_137169.1 coordinate 135,024,601, forward strand.
TTGGGTGCATTTCTTGTGAGTTAGGATGAAGCTCACTCCTGTAGAAAGGGAAGGGGATGTGGAGAAAAGGGAACCATCTTGCACTGTTGGTGGGAATGTAAACTGATAGAGCCACTATGGAGAACAGTATGGAGGTTCCTTAAAAAACTAAAAATAGAATTACCATATGGCCCAACAATCCCACTACTGGGCATATACCCAGAGAAAACCATAATTCAAAAAGATACATGCACCCCAATGTTCATTGCAGCACTATTTACAATAGCCAGGACATGGAAGCAACCTAAGTGTCCATCGACAGATGAATGGATAAAGAAGATGTGGCACATGTATACAATGGAATATTACTCAGCCATAAAAAGAAATGAAATTGAGTTATTTGTAGTGAGGTGGATGGACCTAGAGTCTGTCATACAGAGTGAAGTAAGTCAGGAAGAGAAAAACAAATACCATATGCTAACACATATATATGGAATCTAAAAAAAACCCAAAAAAAACCCCCAAAAAACAAATGGAAACAAATGGTTCTGAAGAACCTAGGGGCAGGACAGGAATAAAGATGCAGACGTAGAGAATGGACTTGAGGACACAGGGAGGGGAAAGGGTAAGCTGGGATGAAGTGAAAGAGTGGCATTGACATATATACACTACCAAATGTAAGATAGATAGCTAGTGGGAAGCAGCTGCATAGCACAGGGAGATCAGCTTGGTGCTTTGTGACCACCTAGAGGGGTGAGATAGGAGGGTGGGAGGGAGACGCAAGAGGGAGGGGATATGGGGATATATGTATACATATAGCTGATTCATTTCGTTATACAACAGAAACTAACACAACATTGTAAAACAATTATACTCCAATAAAAATGTTAAAATAAAAAAAATAAAAAAAAGAAAGGGAAGGTGTAGGACAGAAGGCCTAAAACAGAATTGACAAAATGGAGTCCGTGTGGTTCAGCCACACTGTATGTGTGTGTCTGTGTGTGTGTGTGCGTGAGCGCGTGCACGTACAGTCAGTCATAGAGTTCAATCTAAATGTAAATGGATACAGTCTTTGAAAATACAAAATATAAGTTCTAAGTCAAGATTTTTTAAACATAAGTCACATAATGCAAAAGTAATTCTTATGAAGTATAGAACTATAAAAACTTAGGGGAAAAATACACAAAAATCTTGTATTTGATTGAAAAGTGGAAGAAAATGGGATTCCAAAGGTCTTTATTCATTTGGGGAAAGGTGAAGAATAGGTGGTGAGAAAAGAAAATATTCAAAAGATATCATCTTATTAGGTAAGGGACACATTGTGGAATAGAGTTTTGTGGAATATAATTTTCATATTATAGCACAGAATAATTTTGATTATTAGTATTGACAAAGGGAAACTAAATATTAATGGAAGACAGAGGTGCAACAGTATATCCTATATTATATGAGAAAAAAAGAAGTAAATAACAATGTGATTAAATCAGTGAAATGAGGGAAAAAGAAGAATCAAATAAAGAAAATAAAAAACAATCCTAACATAAAAAAGGATACAAATCAAGAATATCAATAGAAGGCAAAATGTGAATGGATTGGATTTTGCCATTGAAACAAACAAGCAAACAGGAAAACAAAACAACAGAGACTATAAAAAAGAAAGAGCAAATTAATGTAATGTGATTAAGAAAGTCAAAGCCTTCTTCTCATGTAGCAAGAGGTAATGCAGATCTTCCACTGAAAATAACTAAGAAAGATGGATAAAATATTTTGTTTAAAAAACACATTTTTTTTCTATGAATCCATATGTTGACATGAAAGGAATTCTGAAACAGGAGTGAAACAAGAAACCATTCAAAGAAGGGACACTAAACTAGGCTTTTTGCCTTGATAGCATTTGCTGAGTTGGATGGATTTGAACCTTCCAAGGTTTAGTCTCATTGGGCACAAGGTACAAGTGACAATATTGACTCTATGGAGTATCTTTGAAGGATGGTTGAACTAATGGAAACAAGTTTTTAATATAAAGATATTAACATATATGTGTTAATCTCTCAAAAATGTATACATATAATTATATTTCAATTAATATTGTGTAGAGGAGATCAGTGAGAGGCAAAAAAAGGCCATAATAAAAAAAAAGAAAAAGAAAACCAAAGGGGGGGTATCCTTTTTCACCTCCCTCTACCACCCACCACCATTTGAAATAAGGTTAGGTGTTAATCAAAGGGCTTTAGAGATCATCTTCTTAAATTATCTCCTTTTATATGTGAGACAGCTAAGGCCAATTATTCTGGGTGATTTCTTCCAGGAAAAGGAAGAACAAAATTAGGACTAGAACCCAGGTTTCTTTATTGAGAGTGCAAAATTTAGAAATATTGAGGAGGTATAACCTGATTTGATAGATTATCATTCTGTATAATACAGAGGACCAGAAACTATTCACTTCAGTTTTACACTATTAAGGACAGGTAAACAGTAGAATAACTTTAGCATCTTTATGTTGACATTAGGTCTTAAAACTGTACCATAAGGAATGACTCAGATATTTCTATATAACTCATCTTTTTATTGTTTGATTATTTTAAGTTCAAAATATATAGTTTTCTTTAAAAATTGTCAATTAATTTGATCTACATTTTCAGAGATTACACAAATATATAGATTATATATAAATATAGATACAGATATAGATCTCTTGAGATATCTTTCCCTTTCTATCTCTCTATCTCTCTCCCTATCTACCTACCTATCTTTGGAATATCTTTCTTAGAAAATCTTATATATTGAGTACTCATGTATGTCAAGTGCAATTCTTACTTGCAGTTCAGATATCAGATCCATCAACATGGACAAATACACAATTTCTGATATCTAAGAACTTTACCACCTTGCTAACAGAAACTTGACTAATATGAGAAGTACACCGTGGAGTCTTTAGTTTTTTTATGATAACAAAAACCTGGATTTGTATGGAAATTAACTAGTTCATTGTATATAATATATGTAATATGTATAATATATAATACAATATAATATATATAAAAATTTATTTTTTCCCGAGATAATTCAGGTAAGGTATTTTTCTTTATCTATGGGGAGGCTGTTGTGGAATCTCAGCAACTTCTTACTTGTAGCTACACAACTAACAGGTGACAAACCTAGAAATAGAAATTAATTCCCATCTGTACTTTCGGGGTTTTTTTTCCCTTTCTGGTAACCTAATTGCTTCATCCTCTATGCTTGAAAATTTAGCATAACTATAGGATTAAGCATAATCCTGATACTTGTAATTTGAAATATATCACTTTAAAAAATTTGAGTGTTATTTTTCAATAACCTAAACTATATTATGTCAGAAAACTTAAAGGCAAGTAGAGAAGACTCCTGAGTAATCAGTCAAAAGAGATTTCCATTCCTAAAGCCCATATCTTTAGGATATGGCGTCTGCCATATTTTCACATAGAAACTATTCAGGAACAAATCTGCCCAGCTTGCTTATCTGACTTCCTCACTGATAATAGATTAGTAATAGACTTTCAGGAGACAAAAATGGCTGCTAGTGGGAGACACAATGGTTGTATCAATAAGGGAAATTAAATTTATAGTAAAGTAGGGGGAGCAGGCAACCAACCTGAACAGCTGAAATAACACCTCAACATAATACAGCTGAAGTAGCAGCTCAGATGTTTTCATCAGGCCTCATATAATACACGGGCAAATACTCATACACTCAATGTTAGCAAGTAAAGACTACTTGTTTTCCAACTGAGCCAAGGAAAGATGAAATTATAATTTGTTTTAAAAGGCAGATTATTTTCTAATTTTGAAAATCTTCCATAGAGAATAATTAAAACAAAAGCTTTTTTACAAAAAAATTAAATTAGCCAAGGTTGAGTTGCTTAGAGTAAATTGCTCCTTTAAAAAACTTTTCCTAACAATGTTAAATGAATGAGATATGAATCAATAGGTGTTTTCTTTGTAGTTGTTCATAGATACAAAATCAAAATTGTATACACACTGAAGAATCATTTTCTCCTTTAGGATGGTGAACATGGAGGGTTTTAGTGTTTAGTGTGGCTGAAAATCACCTGGTTGTATGTCTAAAGAGAACTTCCAGAGATTCAAAGTTCATGTACCTGGTGCTTTATAACCACAGGGGACTCCAGTGCACGTGGTTTCTGGGGCTCACTGAAATGCTTATTACCGGCAAGGCTCCATGAAGTCCCAGAGGTGGCATGGAGGTCCAGAAGTCCCTTTGGCACCCTGGTTTCTGAAGGAAATAAAAAGAAATAATATAACGGAGATAGGATTTGGGCAAGAGTAATAGAAAAGGAAAATAAAAATTTCAGTGAGAGTGCACATTGGCTTTTTATTATTTTACTCCTAAATTTATTCCAGGAAATACACAAACACATACTTGGAAAATGAAACTTTGTCCTTGCCACTTTTGTTATGCTTCCATTAATTTTTTATGATAAAGAATTATCTTAATTATAATCCTCAGTCTATGTTTCAACTAAGAAAAAGTGGACGGAGAACAGCACTGAAGAATATGATTTTGATATTGCTGACATACTTGGCCAATTTATTGCTTTTTTCTGGCCCTTAGAATTTTAATAACGCATATGTAATTTATGTGGACTATAAGATTCTGCCTTCTCTTACAGTTTTTCAATTCATTTGAAGTTATCTTAGTGCTGACTTTTAGTGATAATCAGTTGCTAAAGAATTTGAATTTGCCCCAACTGTTTTGTGTGTGAGCAAAGCCAATTTATTTTTTGGAAAAAAAAAAGGAAAGAAAGAAAGAAGAAAAAAAGAGAGAGAAAGGAAAGAAGAAAGAAAAGAATGACAGCAGAACCGTTTCTGTAATGGACAGTTGAAACAAGAAATCCAATTCTGTCTCTCTAATTATGCCTCAGTCTGTTGAGTTTCAGTGTGGTGCACTTATCAGTTCTCTGGGCGCTTGTTTAATTGGGTGACAAATGGAAGAATATGACATTCTTGGTATGAAAGTTTAGCCAGTCTGTGCACAGGTATTAGTTGTCCTATTATAATAAGATAACTGAAGTCAGAAGCTTTTGATATGCTTAAGAAATTCAGAAATATTCAATACTGCTGAAACTTCAAAAGACTATAATAAAAAGTTTTCCATTTCTAATCAGAAGCAGTAAGAAATGTTTTAATAAGTAGTTCGGAGCACTCATATTAAACGTGGAATTTCAGAGGAGTCATGCGACAATTTTAGCGAAAGTATTTTTTTGAAATAAAGTAGTGGGAGCTGTGGGAAATGTTACGATACTCTACTGACTCCTAAATTAAAGGAGAAAATTAAAAATAATAATGATGAAATAGTTTTATTAAATTTGCGACACAACATAAGCCTATTCTAACCAAGTGCCCTGCTTCAGTATCTTAGTGTGGCAGAGCATTTTGCAATTGGCATTTTGACAGACAGATTGTCCCGGGTGTGCTTTATATGCCCTACCAGCCATGATAGAGTGGCAGCACCCTTGATTCAGCTGCCATCGTCCTCTAATATGGTGATGGGTGCTTTTCCTCCAGCACTTGACATTTGCATCTGCATATTTTTAGCTACTCTGTCAAAAGGAAGCAAAGTAGATAAGTCAATTGGTTAGTGTTTATATCATCTGGAGCATCAGCTCACAGTTAACTGCTTGACTGAGACTCCAGGTGAGTACCAATTGGGCAGATTGGATAGATTTAGAAATACACTGATAAAATAATTTATGTAACAGGATTAATGAAGTAAGTGGCTCTGTTTAGTGTTACCCTTTGCTCACTCGTCCTGGCAGCAGGTTTTTGTTTGTGAACTTAATGGCGTTTGCTCAGTTGTAGGTTAGCGTCTATAACATCTTTGGTATATTCAGCCTAACTGCTTCTTTGCTTACTCCATCAAAGAAGAGAGAAAACACATCAACATAGAGGAATAGCTTGGAGTGGTTGGATCAAGAGGTACAGAAACTATTTGGGAAATGAATAAGAAAAACCAGAGGAAACAGCCATGCATGTTCCTTTGCAGTTAGAGATTACTTTCTCCAAGGGAGTGGCAATAGGGGCTGAAGAATCTCCTAATCCCATTTCTTCAGTGATGTTGTTGTATTCAATGTAGCATTTCATGTAACTCCTAGTTTTGAATTTTCACTTGTATAGGATAGCTGACAACATCATTGTTGAAAATGATTACAAAACACTTAGTTTTATATCATGATTTACACGAACTCCAAAAAAATTGTACTTGTATTCTGAAATTGCCATTGCGTTTTAAAATTCGTGATAATTTTAAGTAGCTTTAACAACTAAAAGGCAATGAGATTGCAAGTCATAGAATAAACAATGAAGAAAGTAAAATCATTCTTAATGTTTTACCTTTTCTGTTTCTTTCATTTCTAAAACAAATGTAATGAATGCTATCTGAGATTACATCTATTTTTTATGTGAAGCAACAGAAAAAAACCTCTGGCTCCTGAGTTCCCTAAAGTGTAATTTCTCAGGTCTGGGAGAAGTGGCATTCAGGCTCACAGTAGCATTAACATGTGCAGTGGTGGCCTAATAACTCTTGCCACAGTGCAGGTGGCATGCCACAGCCCTGAACCGGCTTGCAATCTGTGTTTGTTGTTTGTAACTGCCCTGTGGTGGTGAAGCTTTATTTTTTTCACATGAATATTGAATACATCGAAAACTTTTAGCCAATTATAGTGTAATGACAATATCCCTTTAGACTTCATATAATGAGGTACAAGGTTACCATTTATGTAACATCGTCAGTTATAGCTATCACAAATGCAGCTTTTTAAAAGATGTCAGTTTTATAAATATATATATATATATATATATATATATATATATATATATATATATATATATATATATATATATGTAGTTAGCAATCTAATAGCAGACTGGAAGGGCCTGAACTTGAAGTTTGTGCTGCAGGTTTATTGGGACTATTACCTGATGGGTGACCAGTGCTTCCTGAGGGACATGTAGCCTGTGTGTCTGGCTGTGATGGGGTCTGAAATGAAGTTTGACAAGGACCAAGATGAACTCATTGAGAATGGAGGCTATGCAGACCAAACCTATGATGGATGGGTCACCACAGACCCCAGTGCTTACTCTGGAGGACTGTGGCTGGCAGCTGTGGCTGTGATGGTCAAGATGGCGGCTCTGTGTGGGGCACAGGAGGTCCAGGATAAATTTTCTTCCATCCTTAGCTGGGGTCAAGAGGCCTGTGAGAGACTGCTGTGGAGTGGCCGCTATTGCAACTATGCAGCGCTCAGCCTCAGTCCTATAGCATCATGTCTGACCAGTGTGCTGGCCAGTGGTTCCTAAGGGCCAGTGGCCTAGGAGAAGGAGACAGTGAGGTATTTCCTACCCCACATGTGGTCCGTGCTCTCCAAACTATCTTTGAGTTCAATGTCCAGGCCTTTGCAGGAGGGGCCATGGGAGCCCTGAATGGAATGCAGTCCATGGTGTTCCTGATAGATCCAGTGTTCAGTCTGATGAAGTCTGTGTGGCTGTGGGCTACGGGCTGGCAGCCACCATGATCCAAGAGGGCCTGACTTGGAAAGGCTTCCAGATGGCTGAAGGCTGCTACCGTACTGTGGGGGAACGCCTGGGCCTGGCCTTTCAGACCCCGGAGGCGTACTGCCAGCAGTGGGTGTTCCGCTCGCTGGCCTACATGCGGCCACTGAGAATCTGGGCCACGCAGCTGGCCCTGCAGCAGCAGCAGCATAAAAAGGCCTCTGGGCCAATAGCCAGACAGGACACAGGACTAAGCACCAGGCCAAAACTTGGACCAAAGGAAGCCATGGCAAACCCAAGCCCAGAGTGAACGGTGGGAGGAGACGCCAACAGCCTAGCCTTCAGCCTGGCCCTTCCTCCTCCACACCCGGCCCCAGTCTCCTGCAACGCTGAGCCACCAGGACAATCAGGCCCTCCCTTCTCCCCGCCCAACCGCACCAGTGAGGAGGGGTGGAGGGTGACCCCTGCATCAGAATCACTTCCTTCTTTCTTTCTTCACCCCATCCCCTCACTGCATGAAGCGTTCTAGGAGGTCAGTTGATCCTCCTGGGCCCATTCATGGGGGTGACAGACATACATGGGTACAAATAAAAGACCCAGAAAGCCAAAAAGAAAAGAAATCTAATGAAACCTTTTTCTTTTTTTTTGCTATAGTTTTCTTAAAATTGCTGTGATCTTAAGCTTTGTGTTATTTAAAAAATAAATCAAAATAACATCTGTAAGGGTGAGCATATAGATTTGGCCTCTCCAAGACCAATCAAGTGCCACACATTTAAATTCCATGATAACCATGGTTTAAGCATAAAGGAGTCCTGATGTTATTTGGACTTCTTCTGACTAAATTGTGTCCAGTTCACCTTATTCCATATCACACTGAATAGACACTTTAAGAACCTGAGAAAACTCTTTTCTAGCTTCCTGTGCAATTTTGTATTTTAACGTGCGCTCAAAGGGCACACACAGTCTTTCTCAACAGGTTTACCTGTGGGTGATTGTGGGTCATGTACATGTGTGTTATTTTGATAGAGGATAATTTGTAGGGTATGAGAAAATAGGTCAATCACTGTAGCCATGCCTGGACTCACAGTAGCTAGTATAAGTGGAAATTGCACTGAAGCAATTGCTCTCCAAGAAGACATACTCTGTTTTCTCCCTAATTTAAAAGTGTGCCATGTGTTTTGTATTACTCTCCTCAAAACTTAATAGTTTATTTTACATATTTTATCTACATTGTTTCTCATTCCTTATATTTTATAATTTATATACATAACTTAATATAGTTTATAATTATACTTTTTATCCTCACATTTAAAGTATCACTGTTCTTCCCTAGAATAAACTCTAGATAGCTTTTAAGAATACAATTCTTCAGCTATAGTTCAATTTTTTAAAGTGTCAAAAAACCCCACAATCCTATAAATCTATGATTCTAATAGATGAAAGTGTGTTATCTATTGAAACTATGGGGAATTGAATTAGGGGAAATAGTTTTCAATATAAAGTCATTTGCATAGGTAAATAATTCAACAATGGTACTGCTCCTTTACATTGAATTTATTTTTGATTCATGTTTGTGATTTTCATGTAAAGATATGAGTCGTCTGAGCACTGATTGTATCTCATGTACTATTTTAAACGTCGATTAAATTGTTGGAGCAGGTTCAAAAAACATTGACAGTGTCAAATATATTTTAAATCATGATATTAATTGTGAATAATGTACTGTCATGTGTATTATTGTGTGGAGATGCAAGGAAATTTAGCATTGATATACTTTTGTATTTTTCACTTGAGAACATACATTTTACACGCAAACTTGCACTTTTCCCACAAAACTATTGTAAGTAATAAAATAATTTTAAAAATTAAGGAAGTCTTTGCTACTGATATATTCATTCCAATATGAATATTTTTATATGCTTCATATAGTTAACAATGTGTTTGAAAATTCATTTCTAATTAAATATTAAGGCCAAGAAATATTGCAGCAGGATAAAAAAATAGAACTATATTGAACTGAAGTTTGATGTTAAGTTCTTAGTAAAATTTTGAAATAAAAATTAATGACTGGCAGAAGAAAAAAATGGTAAAATGTCTTTTAACTCAATATTCACATTTGAAAGAAACATGTTATATATGTATTTAATTTCTAATTATATACAATTTATAATTATCATATGTAATATCAATATCATATGGTATAGTTTCATATGTACTTAACTATAGTTTATATATTATAATATATAAAATTTATATAGCTGCATACATAAAATTATATGTTTAAGTATTATATCATATGATATTATCACATATAATCAATTATAACATATACTATATATATAAATTTATATATACAAAATTACATTTTTTTTGGTATCAACATGTTCTAAAGCTTTTTGTTAGTTTGATAGATTTAGCCATATGCAATGGTAAAAGATCCTATATGTGTAGGAACAGAACAAGCATACTGTTTTATGACATAGTAGAAACTAATCAACACTTGTATTTTCCTTTTCAGAAGTCTGGGCTAGAGTAATTTAAGAATATGTGGGAAGTTATATTTCAAAGCATTAATACTTAGAATAAAAGCTAACTCATTTGGCTTCCCATCAAAGTTATATTGACTGCACATTCATAGCAATATTTATTGTTCATGAGAATGACCAAGATACTACACCATTCTAATTGACTTGTATTTCAATCCAGACCAATTAAATTGTGCTTTGTTTTAACTTTATTGGTAGAGAGAGTGAAAGAGAGAGACAGAATGAGTAAGATCAATTAAGACAAGCAAAGTTTCAAAAACGTTAAGTCTAGAGCTTGGAAAGCCGATATGATATTTGGAATGGGTATATGATTTATAAGTCAGGAGGTTCAAGACCCAGTTGCAGCGCTCATTTCACTTATGTGATAGGGAGATGGTAAAACTTCCCTAGGTTCCAGATACCTCATTTGTGTAATGAGACGGTGAGACTAGATGATTTCTAAGACTCCTGATAGCTCTAAAATTTATATATGCTAGCACTGCTCCATTTTCTTCAAGAGGTTCTCAAAAATGTTAAAGTATTTTTAAATAAAGACTTCTAACTAAAAGGTAAATATTTATCCACCAATTTGGTTCACAATTATTGAATTTCTACCACGTGCCAGGTACTGTGTTTAACTATGAATAGGGAGTTTACTGTTAAATAAGTAAAAAAAAAAAAAAAAAAAAAAAAAAAAAGGAAGCAGATGATTGTAATTTTATAATTGCCATATTGAAACAAAGAAAATTTTGTGATAAGAAAAAGGAGTAAGATATTAAAATATCTTGAGGGTTTCAGTCTCCTGATTCTTAGTATATTTACTCTCTCAAATAACGTTCTACTCTTGGGAAATAGTGCTTTTAATTTTGTTTAAAACATCGTTGCTTTCAGAAGTCTTTCCAAAGAGACCCATGGGATCTTTTTCTGATACTGTTGTCATTATTAGGGTTTCTGTTTTGAGTATTAATTATAGAAATTCAGTAAACTCTTATCGTTTTAATATCAAACAATGATTTATTTGCAAAGGATTTCAAAACTTTTAACCAAAGTAAACTTAAAAATTAATTCCCATTAGGAAAAATGGAATATTTAATTAGCTTGCTTATATAATCATAATTTGATTGTTATACCTATAGATGAGATTATTAGGAAAAGGCTATTTTCTTTTTATCAGAGATAAGTATATATTTTGGAATTATGAGTAACTACAAAATAAAAATGAATGATTAATCTATAAGTTAGTGCCTAGTGTATAGAATTGATTTATCATGTGCATATGTGCAATTATAGAATAGACATAATTGTGGCCTTGAAAAAAGATAAAATAAATATGATATTTTAAGATGATTAAAAGGGGATTTGATTTGATTAAGTAAGCTATTATGTTAATAATCTAAAAATAAGTCATTTGTTTTTCACAATCATTCAGTGTCAGATTAGCACATTTTTTTTACAAAATCACATTATAATAATAATTTGAAAGGATACATGTGCAAAGATCCAAGCTAGTATTGTAGTATAAATAGATGACAGACAGATATAATATAAATTGATAGGTAGATAGATAGATACATAGATATCCATACAGATGTAGATGTAGATGACATGGTACCTGCCCTGATGTAATTCATGAGGAGAATAATATTAACCAACTTTTATTGGTAAATGTTTTACTCATATATAACATATATACAGAAAAGTGCACAATCGTAGTATTGAGATTGGAACACATTTGAACTTCAATCATCTATATAAAACACAGAACATTACCAGAATCCAAGAAGTCCCCCTGTATCCTCTACTGTAACTTCTATTCACAAAGTGTTACCACCATCCTGGCTTGTAACATCATAAATTATTTTTGTCTGACTTTGAACTTCATATTGGAGGAAGCATAATATATGTGGCTTATTTCACTGAACTTTATATTTGTGAGATTCATTCAAGTTATTCTGTGCCATTGACTTTAATTTATTCTTATTGTGGTACAGTATTCAAATCCTCAATTTACTTATACATTGAATTATTGATTAACATTTTGATTTTTTTTCTGTTAGGGGTTATTGAGAATGGTGTTGCTATGAACCTATTTGCATGTGTCTTTTTTTTTTTTTTGCATGTGTCTTTAGGTTACACACATGTTCATATTTTTGTTGGCTGTAGGTCAGGCTCATAAGATTTGCCTCCATCTGCTTACGTAGATAGTTTCAAAGAATTTTCTAAAGTGTAAGTGGTGGTACTAATTTACACTCCCAGCTGCAGTGTATGAGAATTACACTTCTTCTGCATTATTATCAGCACTTGGCGTATTCTATCATTATACTATTTTAAGACATTTGGGAATGGATAATGCTACCTCATTGTTCTTTTAAATTCCCTGATAAGGAAATTGCAGAGTTTCATGATCATTAGATGCTAATGTTGTCTGTTTGTCAAGTGTTTTTTTAAGTATTGCTGTTGCCATTTTACTGTTCGTTTACAACAGTAAGTTGTAAGTAAGGTTTACTTACATTAGTGCCTGCTGTACCTGTCCATTTCTAATAGAAGGGTGTTGAAATTTCCAACTAAGCTATTGGATTCATCCATTTCTTTTTACAATTCTATTAATTTTTGCCTCATATAGTTTGATGCACTGTTGTTAGGCACATACATATTAAGTATTATTATATCTTCTTGGAGAGTTGACATTTTCATCATTGTGTGATGCCCTTCTTTATCCCTTGTTACTTTACTAGCTTCAAAGTCTGCTCTGTCTGAAATTAAGAGAGTTATGTGGGCTTCCCTGGTGGCGCAGTGGTTGAGAGTCCACCTGCCGATGCAGGGGATGCGGGTTCGTGCCCCGGTCCGGGAGGATCCCCTGTGCCGCGGAGCGGCTGGGCCCGTGAGCCATGGCCGCTGAGCCTGCGCGTCCGAAGCCTGCGCTCCCCAGCGGGAGAGGCCACAGCGGTGAGAGGCCCGTGTACCACAAAAAAAAAAAAAAAAAAAAAGAGAGAGAGTTATGTAATTATACTCTTACTTTCTTTTGATTAGTGTTAGCATTGTGTATTTTTCTCCATTTATTTACTTTTAATCTATGTGTAGATTTACATTTAAAGGGGGTTCCTTGTAGACAGTCTATAGTTTGGCCTTATTTTTTGCTCCATTCTGACAATCTCTGTCTTTTAATTGACGTATTGATGTTCCAAGTGATTATTGATATAGCTGCATTAATATCTACCATATTCATTAATGTTTTCTATTTGTTGCCCTTGTTCTTTTTTCCTTTTTTTGTCCTCCACTCTTTGTCTGCCTTCTGTAGTTTTAATTGAGCATTTTATATTATTCCATTTTCTCTCCTTCTGAAACATATTGGTTATAATTCTTTTTTTTTTTTTTAACATCTTCTAGTCATCATCCTGGAGTGTGCAATATACATTTATAGCTAATTCAAGTCCACTTTCAAATAACACTATACCACTTCATGGGTAGTGTGAGTACCTTATAATAACAAAATAAGCTTAACTTTCCCTCCCATCCCTTGTATTACTCTATCATTTTTGTCATTCATTTCACTTATATATATATACACATATGTGTATATATGTATATGCAATACACACATAAGATATATATACTCATAAGATATATATGTAAACATACATAATTTATACATTTTTGGTATTATTATTTTGAATGAACTATTATCAGTTAGGTCAATTAAGAATAAGAAAAATAAAAAGTTCTAATTTTGTCTTCACATATTCCTTCTTTGATGTTCTTTGTTACTTTATATAGATCTGAGTTTCTGACCTATAATATTTTTTCTTCTTTATGAAGATCTTCATTTAATAGTTCTTGCAAGGCAAGTCTACTGATAACAAATTTCCTCAATTTTTGTGTATGAAAGTCTATTTCTCTTTCATTTTTGAAGGTTAACTTTGTAGGGTACAAAATTCTAGGTTGGTGTTTTTTTCTTTCAACACCATAAATATTTCACTGTAAATATTTCAATGTCTACTTGTTTTGTTTCTGAGGAGAAGCCAGATGTAATTTGTATCTTGCTTCCTCTATAGGCAACGTATTTTATTCCTCTGGCTTCATTCAGGATTTTTTCTTTATTTTTGATTTTCTGTAATTTAAAAATGATATGCCTAGTATCGTTTTTAGGCATTTTTTTCTACTTGGTGTTTTCTGATCTTCCTGGATCTGTGGTTTGACCTTGAACGTTAATTTGGGGGAAATTCTCAGTCATTCTTGCTTCAAATATTTTTTTCTGTTCCTTGTTCTCTTTCTTCTTCTGGTATTCTCATTATGTTTGTGTCACACCCTTTGTGGTTGTCCCTCAATCCTTGGATATTCTATTCTGTTTTTTTTTAATCAGTCTTTGTTGTTTTTGCTTTTGATTTTTGAGGATACTATTGATATATCCTCTAGCTCAGAGATTCTTTCCTCAGACCTGTCTACTGATGAACCCATCAGAGGCATTCTTCTTTTCTGTTACAGTGCTTTTTACCTCTAGCATTTCTTTTCCATTCTTTCTTAGGATTTCCATCTCTCCGCTTATATTGTCTATGTTTTTGTATGCTGTCTACTTTATCCATTAGAGCCCTTATCATATTAATCATAGTGGTTTTAAGTTCTTGATCTGATCATTCCAGCATCTTTGTCATGTCTTGTTCTGGTGCTTGCTCTGTCTCTTCAGATTGTGTTTCTTGCCTTTTGGTATAACTTGTACTTTTTTTCTTGACAGCTGGACATGATGTACTGGGTAAAAGGAGCTACTATAAACAGGCCTTTAGTAATGTGATGATGAGGTGTGGGGAAGGGGAAGCATTCCATGGTCCTATAGTTTGGTCTGTCTTTTATGGAGCCTATGCCTTTGGACTGTAAACTTCGTGAGAGTTTCTCAGTTTTTTTCTTCCTCACCCCTGGAGTGGGACAAGATGGCTAAAGTGGGCTGGAATTAGGTATTCCTCTTCCCCTAGGTCAGTTAGGCTCAGAAAGTCCCATAGAGAGTTAGGCTCTGGTTAACTAGTTTCCCCTGAGGGCAGAGGAGAGCAGAGTGCTCCACAGTATTTCAAAATGGTTCCGTTTCCCCTCGCACTGTGGGAAGCAAGAGGGGACTTTTCTTTAATATTTACTGTAGGAACCTGATTGAGCCCCTGGAGGTAAATCTCAAAATATGATGAGGACTCTTTTTTATGACTGGGTCCCTCTGGAGTTTTTAACTCCCAGACTTTTCCACACACTTACTCTGTAGCCATTTGTCAGTGGAAGTTCAGTTTTTCTTACCTTAGCACTGATTTCCATACTTGTTTCAACTCTCAAGTTTCTGCTCTGAGCTGTGACTCCCTGTATTCCCTGTCTTTTCAATCTTGTGGGTAGCAGTTTGCTTCCTTCTCTGATGGGTCCAAGAAGAGTTGTTGATTGTTCAGTCTGTTTTTATTATTGTTAGGGTTTGACTTGTTGTTAGGAGGGAGTAGTGACTTCCAACCTCCATATATGCAGAACTGGAAACCAGAAGTCCTATAGATTTCTTCATATATTCTGGATATGAGTCACTTATTAGATTTCAATGATGCTAACTGATGTTTTTTAATAAAGAAAGAGATAGTAAAATGAATAACTTTTGAGGAAAAATTTATACAATAATATATCTTTATTTTTATTTGAAAAAAATTACCAGTTCTTATATTAAGTGAGAAAACTTGTTAAGACATTGAAAGTTCAATATGAGACAAATATGGTTGATGTCCTCTAATTAATTCGTAACAAAAAAAATTTTAAGTGTGTTAGGTGATTAAAGATTAAAAAGATTATTTCTGGAAGAAGTGGCATTTGAAGTGTACTATATTGTATGGCTTTTTTTTTTTTTTTTTTTTTTTTTGCGGTACGCGGGCCTCTCACTGTTGTGGCCTCTCCTGTTGCGGAGCACAGGCTCCGGACGCGCAGGCTCCAGACGCGCAGGCCCAGCCGCTCTGCGGCATGTGGGATCCTCCCGGACCGGGGCACGAACCCGTGTCCCCTGCATCGGCAGGCTGACTCTCAACCACTGCACCACCAGGGAAGCCCTGTATGGCATTTTTGAATGAAATATGAAAGAATGTGGTCCACACTAAAAACAAAGAATGTGGTCCACAGTATCTGGTACTGCAGTTCATCCAGATGTAGGTACCAGTAACCAATTTCACTGCTCCTTCTACCCCAGCCCCCTGTGTAAATGCATTTCTCTTACTATAATATGGAATAGGCAAGATCCTATCTTAAATATTAGCATTTCTTTTGTATTATCTAGCTAAGATGTAGGTCTCTAGAAGAGATAATCAAATCCACAAGGGAGACACTAGATCCTCTCTCTGCACATAACTCTTTGTAAATGAGCCAGATTGTACTTAGCAATATTCTATTGTTTCATATACATAATCAATGGTGATATGAAATTATTCAAAAACTGTTTCAATATACTCTAATATAATTTTGAAACAAATTAAATGCAATATTTTTTAAGGAGAAAATGGCTGTAAAAATGTAAGCACATGAAAATTTGGTGCTGTGAATAAACGATGGCCATGAATAGCAGTTGCTCCTAATTTTAACCATTTTCAAGTCTGATAAAAAGATGAGGACAAATATATAATCAGGGGAAAGTAGTTGTTCCTCTGGGCTTTTCAATTTATTTCATTGCTTGAATTTCCAGCATGCACATTTATTAATTTTGTCATTAAAAATGACATTTTGGAACAAACGATAATCCTGCTATTCCATATGTATTATCATATGATCAATAAATAGTTTATAGATAACAAGTCATTGTAATAGAGAATAGACACATTCCTGTCTTTTTTTGAGTTTAGGAGGTAAAAATATTTCTCCCTCTTGATTTCAGATAAAATTTCTAGGAACATTATAAACTTTAAAAATGTGTATTTACAGATTTGCAATAAGAGATACACTTCATACAATCATGCATTTTATTATGTTGTTGATAAACAATAATCAGTTCAGTTAAAATGGTGAACTAAAACTGTTTCATTTTGAAAAAAGCTTAGAGCAATAGGAGGTCCACAGAGCTATTTATAATATGTGTGTATGTATAATTTTACAAAGTGCGTATACATTTTCTTTCACTTTTTTCATTCAGTGTGGATAAAGATTTTCTCATACAAGCATACTTTTTTGAGAGACTCCTTGATTGTCTTTTACACTAGAGATAAGGAAACTTTTTCTATTTTCAGTGTAGTTGCTGTTGTTCTTTTCCGTTCATGTTCTTTTCTGTTCTATGCAGTTGAACTACCCATTGTTTTTTCTATACCAATATTTCTGATTTAGTCTTGTTGTGCATTATTCTTACTATATTGTACTTGATTTGCTTATCGATGTGACATACAAAATTTGTGCATAGCCTCATTTAAGGGTTAGTTTGATTTAGGATGTTCTAAAACACAGGCACCCTTTCTCTGTCTACAGAGAAAAATGTTAACATGCAGCACTGATGTCAGAAAAAATAATAGGATTTTACAGCCTTAATTGAGAGGTGGGCTATGAATGATTCCAGTAAGTTTACCATAGAGTTATTGTGCCTCTGCCTTTTAATAGTAAACATTTACACACATTTTACATTTACTATGAAATCATTACTGTGGTCCAGGCCCATGATAAGCACATATCATGGATTATCTCATTTTTCTTCACAACCTCTTTACACTGTAAGAAAATTTTACCCATTTCACCAGACAGAAACTTGAATCTTAGATCGGTTCCTCTCTAGTAAGCAGTGGAGTTATGATGGTGACCTGAGCATTCTCATTTAAGTCTATTTTCTTCAAATTATATAACATGATTATGATTTTGACTGGAAATATTTTAAATATATATAATGTGTTAATTTTAAGACAATGGACTCTCTAATAGTACTATAGTACTAGTAGTTCTATTTTCCTTTAGAAATGTGATGTGTTTTTGTTTGTTTACTCTTTTTTTGTCCCACTTTTTTTTCATTGTTTTAACTTTTTTCTTCCTTGAGATAGTTTATTTTTTTGCTTGAGATAGTTTTTCTTCAACTAATTCTTGCTGAATTAATTTTATAACTCCAATGCATTGTTGTGGCATGATATTATCTTAAGAATGTGTAAGACTCAGAAGATTTGATCAAAAATAACAAAGACTTTTTATTTCCAACTGAATTATCTATACCACTTTATTTTAACCTAAATAAAGTTGAATTTATATTATTGTTTACATAATTACTTCCAAGTCGTCTCTTTGAATTAGGAAGATTATTTATTTTCTTTTACTCTCTGTAAAATTCTCCAACTGTGAAAATAATAGGCATCAGTTTAATGAAACGAAATAGAAACAATATAGGAAAAGTTGAAATGAAAACATGGGCATTTTTTCCATTTACTATACTTTTAATATCCTTTCTGAATTTTAACAATATATTTAAACACAGTTCACATAAGTGGTCAATTAGAGAAGAGCACATTTGTTACATTTTGAAGACAAATTTGTGCTAAATACATTTTGAAAAGTTTTGAATTTACATTCCACAGCTGGCCTAGCCATGTCTTCCATTTCTGTACATTCCACTCTGCTTTTCAATTTCCCAGCCCCTCAAGAACATTAATTTTCCTCATAATATTCAGATAAAACCACAAATCAATGTAACACCTCAAAAAGGACATCATTTTTGTATCCTAAAAACAGTGTTCCCTGTTTCAACATCTTCTCACCAACAGATAAGTGAAAAAAAAAAGTTTTTTCTCATTCTATATGTCATTTATCAAAACACTGAATGCTATCAGTACTGGGTTATTGTCAGTCTTAATCATTTTTTTAGAGTTATTTTTTAAGTTAATTAATTAATTAATTAACATTTATTTATTATTTTTGGCTGCATTGGGTCTTGCTTGCTGCATACAGGCTTTCTGTAGTTGTGGCGAGCCGGGGCTACTCTTCGTTGCCGTGGCGGGCTTCTCATTGCGGTGGCTTCTATTGTTGCGGAGCACGGGTTCTAGGCACGCGGGCTTCAGTAGTTGTGGCTCGTGGGCTCTAGAGCGCAGGCTCAGTAGTTGTGGCTCATGGGCTTAGCTGCTCCGTGGCATGTGGGATCTTCCCGGACCAGGGCTTGAACCTGTGCCCCTGCATTGGCAGGCGGATTCCCAACCACTGCACCACCAGGGAAGCCCTTAATCATTTTTAAGTTTAGCTATTGAATAACTCTTCCTTTGTTACATTATACATGGAGACTCCAAAATCAGATGTTCATCCATCAGCTGATGAACAAAAGTTCAAGCTCTTTGTGGCACAACTACACAATTCATTTTTTGGTAGAGTTAACATCTCTATAGAACTGTTTGTACAATAAGCTAGTTTTTATTACTTTCTTTTCATTTTTATTCCTTTCACTAGTATTGAACATATAAAATAAGTATTGGCACATTTATTAATGCTGACATGTAAGGTTCTTAAAATATAATACAATTGGAAAAATGGATTTGCATCATTGAATGTGCTAGAGTTTGTGAATTTTTATATTAAATCAGACAATGATCAGTGAAGTCAGCTGTGAATGGTAAAGAACAAAATTAAGTCATCAGTAGGGTATACTATATTTTATTATTGTATGCTGTGAAAGGTAAGGGAATAAAATGATCTATAGTTATAGAGGTAGATAGAGATATTCAAACCTCTAAGTTTATAAGACTGTTATTTACATCTCCTGAATTTATTCTCAAGAACACAGTAACTGAATATAAGGGACTGTCTGTAATGAGATAAAATAATACTACGTATCCTCTTTCAACGGTTAAGTGTTCAGGAGATTGCATACCAATTTCTAAGATCTCTTATGTCAATGAGTATGTGCTTTAAGCCACTTTTATTTAGAAAACTTCCTTAAAAATGACAAACATTGGAATTTCTTTATATTAATGTGGTGTGTATACATTTGTGTGTGTTGGGGGAAAATAGTTAAGCTACTTGATAGGACAAGATGAAGATTTAAATGATCTTAAATTCTAAATATTTCCTTTGGTACCTTAATCTTCCTTTTACTCATTTGTGATTAATCATTTATATTTAATATTAACCATATACACATATACATGCACATGCATGTATGTGACACATATCAACATCAGAAATTATTTTCCTGAACAAAATAAGGGATATTCTGTGTCATCACTGGAGAACAGCAGTAGAGGACTACACAGTCAGTGTGGTGTTAGAGAAAGAGTAAATCACATTCCCAATTGTTGCTGTGTGCTCATAGCCAATCTCGGTTATTCTAACGGACTCGTTGTTTAGAAAATGTGGTAGAGTTGTCATGATACAATTATGCATTCCCTCCATGCACCTGAGCTAAAATGTCCATCGCCCTATCTTTGACTATCACCTATAAGTTTTTGATTCCTAAAATAGTAATCCCATCTTCGACGTAACTTCTAAGAAATATATCTACATTGTCACTTCTTCTACTGGATGTTTCCAACTAAGAGTGTTATTCAACTCAGAGTCAAAACAATCAAAACCAGGCTTCCTTACATTCTCTTCACAGTGGAGCTTCTTTGCCTCATATCTTAATGTTATCACTTATGCTAGAAACTTCTGTTGAATTTCCCTCCTCCCATCATGTACATTTTCAATGTTTCATAATCTTGCCTATTCTAATTGTTTTTCAAAATCCATCTTCTTCAGATAAATCATATTGCCACTGCTCCATTCAGACCTTCATCATCTTGATAAAGGCCTTAACATCTTCCTTGGTTTGGTTTTCCCCTCACACTCTCCACTTCTCTTTGTCTTAATATTAATACCTATGAGCTTATACCAGAACATAATATGTTCCGTGAATACTTCAGTAAACAAATAGGCAATATTCTCTGCACTTGTGGAGCTTGCATTCTAATAAGAGGTGTTGACCATAATCATGTTAAGTGAGTAAATTATACAGCATGTTAGAAGCTGAAAACCTCTGTGGAAAAGATAGAACAATGTAAGGAGCAAAGGAAATAATGGTTGGAAGAGGGAAATATGGGAAGGTATATTCATTTAAAATAGGTTAGTCCAAGAAGTCCAGAGAGAGAGACATTTGAACAAAAACTTGAAGAAAATGAACGAGTGAGCTTAGAAATATTTCGAGGAAGAACATTCCAGGTTCGGGAACAGCAAGTCAAAAATCATGAAGCAGGAGGATACCTAGCATGTGTTTGGGGAACAGCAAAGAAGCCAGTGTTCTTGGAGTGGAGTAAATGAGGAAAAGTGGAAGAGAGATGAGTTCAGAGGGGTAACAGGCAGCTGGAAAATAGGGCATCTTTTTAGCCATGGAAAAGGGCTCTGGCTTTTACCCTGAGCTAGATGGGAAGCCATTATGTGGCTGTGAACTGTGAAATAAAATGAGCTGAATGATGTTTTGCAAACCATTCTGGTTGTTGTGAATATCTTTTTAAAACACAAAAATGATTCCAATACTCCTCTGCTTTAAAATGTTTGGTTTTAAAAAAAAATATCCTCAGGACAAATTTCCAGTCTGACATAATTGATTAAATGCCTCCTCATCTCCTGACACCATCCATCCAAGACACCCATGGGAAAAAAATTACTCTTCAATATGTGATTCCATAATTAAGTGCTAAGGTTGGGCCCTGCAAACCATAACTTTATAGAAATGGTGAAGTAATGCAAGTGGGAATCATTAGGAACTACTTTGTGTGGGTGTTTGAACATGACGTTGATCTTGAGGATAGAGAAAACCAATTAGTCCAAAAGGAGAAAGGTGGGATAAGGTGAAGGATGTTGTATAAGCAAAGGCATAGAATTAACAAAGTCCAACTGGACAGCAAGATCGCCTGCCTGCTGGGAGAAGTGGGGCAGATAGAAGCCAAGCAGAAGAGTTTAGACATTGATACCACCATAAAAGAATGGGAAATTATAGATTTTTAAGTAGAAGAATACAATAATAATATCAGTCTTTAGACCGTAGCCTGGTAAATGGTTTTGATTTATTGAGGAAAGATAAACAAACAAAAAATAATTCTCATATGAGTCAAACTTGCTCTCTACCTAAAAGCGTGCTCTGTCTTATCTTGGGTAAAATCAGTTGAGCTTATATGAAGGATGTTGTTGACCAAAGAGGGCTTCCATTATTTTCTCTGAAGATGAATGACTGGCCAAAGAGAAGGAAATGGAATTGAAGATAAAGGGCGTCATTTGTCTCCTCTGTGCTTAGGTGTACTGTTGGTGTGTATCAGATCCTAGACCTTTTAGTGATGTTTACTGTCAGATGTATAATAGCAGTGTGTGACAACTACATTGAATGGAAAGAACACGGTAAAGTCTGGTATATAAAATAAAGTTGATGTTTTGTTCTTTAGGTAACAGAAACACGGACGGGTCCTCTTGGCTGCAGTAACTATGACAACCTAGATTCTGTCAGTTCTGTTCTGGTTCAGAGTCCTGAGAATAAGATTCAGTTGCAAGGTATGTAGGTGAAATTTCATTAATTCTCTATGAGCCTGCATGACAGTTATCCAGTTATGATTTCTTTCTTCTCTCTTCCTTCCTTCTTCCTCCCTCCCTCCCTCCCTCCCTCCCTCTCTCTCTCTCTTTGTTTGTTTGGTTGTTTCTTTCTTTGTTTCTTTCTTTCAAGCTGTATGTGCAGTACTAGGCTTTTAGAGTTCTCATAAAAGGCTAATCTCCTAATTTTTAACTGATATGAACATTCTAGACCAGATGAAGGGAATGTCAAAATTCACTTTACTTCTTAAATTAAGTAATCAATAACAATTGAAAATGTATTGTGATAATATTTTTCTTCCATACAGTAACCATTGTCTCAGTAAGTAGCAGTTTTTCCATAGGTCTCCCGAGCTTTGACTTCTTCCTTATAGATTCTGATAAAAATCGTAACCATATTTATGCATACTGTGATGTGAACATTTGACATTTTAAATATAACCTAATATGATAATTAAGGCTTCATTTCTCTTCTGACAAACAGAAATATACTTAAGAATATATTAACAAAATACTTATACTTGCATTATTTCATTTATAGAGATACATTATGTGATAAAGGTAATTTATCATCTTCTTTCTGTTACTGTATTTTGTGAGATAATTCAATAGAGGACTTTTTAAAATAATAACTTTAACAAATACATATTATCCTAACTGGTTATAAGGATGTGTATATCACTCATTCATACAGGCAGGGAAAGGTTATGAATCCACATGTTTAAACACGTACTAGTTGAATAAGTTCAGAAATGTCTTTGTGATGACAGATCATCTAAATTAAGTTGACTGATCAAAG
This sequence comes from Stenella coeruleoalba, assembly GCF_951394435.1. Taxonomy (NCBI): domain Eukaryota; kingdom Metazoa; phylum Chordata; class Mammalia; order Artiodactyla; family Delphinidae; genus Stenella; species Stenella coeruleoalba. Next base: position 135,047,941 of record NC_137169.1, read on the forward strand.
GGGTAGTTCTGAGTTGTTCTTTCTAGTCTACCTTTTTTAATTGCAGAGGTTAGATCTGTATTTACATTATTCAGTTTTACATGAAAATGCTTAAAAGTTTCAGAAATATGCCATTTTTCCTCAACTTTTCCATCTAAAAAATGTAATGGCATCAGGCTATTTAAATTTACCCTAAATAATAAATGAATTTCATTCATTTTAAATTGTATAAAAATCACAAAGAAAGCACTTAACATTTTTAAACTTTAAATGCTATCCAATTTATCATTGTCAATTTTAGATTTACAGTTATTGAAATATTTTCTCTAATTTAAATAGAAACCCAATCTATCAATATTACTTGTAATTCTCTACTAGTCACTCCTTTTTAAATGTGTGTATTAACTTTCCATCAGAGTATTAACTTTAATAGAAAAAGAGAAAGAATGTTTATATCAAATGTTTATTTCAATTAATTTATTATTAAATTTTATTTATTAACACTATTTATTGATTTTTACTCTTTGTGAATCACTGTATTCAGTTTTAAAAATATTATATTATAAACACAAAACTTCATCCTCCAATCTTCTTTGAAGAAAAATTAACACAAGGAATAAATGAATCAATACTCCTTATATAACTACTATTTCTACTCTCCTCAATTTTTGTAAGGCAGAAATCTGCATCTCTTTCACCTTTTTTATCGGCTAGGCCTATATTTTCAGTTGTCTATTGCAACTATATTTGTACCCCAATGAACAAAGATCCTTCCAAACATAACATTAGGAAATCAATGTTGAGACCCTCAATTCCCCTTGTACTCTTTCTTAAATTTCATCTGTACTTACAGTACAAGTATCAGGTTGATTCACCTTTCAATCTACCTTTAAAAGTAGCTTTTCTCCACTTTGAAAAAGAATGCAAAGCACTCACAAATTCTGGAATAAACTTACCAATGTACATTTCTTTAAAGGGTATAAAAAACTCTGGATCACTATATGTGGCAATTGGAAAAACTTGTGTCTCTGAAGAATCTTTTATTAAGGTACCACCAGAGGTCTTTGTGTCTTTCATAGTTAGTTATATAGTTATATAGTAAGTTGGTTGGTTTTATGGATAGATGGATATAGACATAGATGACATATTGTGTGTGTGTGCGTATATATATATATACATATATATGTGTATATATATGTATATGTGTGTATATATATATATATATATATATATATATATATATATATATACACACACAGAGAGAGAGAAAGAAAGAGAGAGAGAAAGAAAGAGTTAGTGTCTCCTGTTTTGTTTGTAAGCACCAGGTGAAGCATTAGAATCAGTGTTTGACCCATTTGGAGATCTTCTGAATTCACCTCTATTATTGAGAGGAATCTAGAATTATAAGAGTTTTTCAGTATTGACCTTCTTCTTCCAAAACTCTACTCTTGTAGAAAAAGAAGAATTACTCCTGAAGTAGAATTTTATCAGAGCAAAGAAAGCATCAGTAAGAATTATTGAAGCTACAGCATTAGGCAACAAATTCAGAAAGAATTCCATGACTTAACATTGGAATTGACATTCATAAATGAGATGTCAGAGAGATGCATTACACATTAACACACTGATTTTGACTGAAAACAAATGAAATGAAATGTTTTCTGGCAGTGAGTAAGCTGGATTTACCTGCTTGTCTGTCTGGCTTTGCCAATTAGGGTACAGAACAGACATTAAAAAAAAAACAAAACTGAAATATCCATATCTACAACTCCAAATTGTTAATAAAATATATTTAAAACATATGACAAAAAGTAATTCATAAGAAGTGTGAGCAAATACATACTGAAATTAACGATATTCCAATTTCCTCAACCCCTTATGAATTTAACATATCAAGCAAGGTACATTTGAGTGAAAGGGTAACAGTAGTAATTAAAAGTTATAAAATCTTGGCAGTAACTTTTTAGGAAAATTCCCAGAAAGTGAATGATCCATATGACTAGGTAACAAATGCTTTTCCGGATCAGTTAGTTCCTAATGTTTTATTTCATCAAAATTGGCAAAGGATGGCATTATTATCAAATAGAAGATTTAATGTAACTTTTAAAGATGGGACACCATGCAATTATCTTTTGCTTGTAATAAAAATCTGATGATATTGCTTAAAAATATTTTTTCTTTCCTATTGTTTATTGATATGTTGGAGCAAATTTTCTCAAAGCTTTACACATATAAAATTTAAAGGAAGGCAAATAATTTATATTGAAATAATTTATATTAATTTATATTTCTAGCAAAAAAAACCCATAAAGTCTAGCTCTATCAATTCATTTATCAATATTTTGTACTCTATTGTTTCTGTACCTAAAAAAAAAAAATGGTCTATAGGACAGCCCCCAGTCCCTCTGAGTTGTCTACCAAGGCAGTTCAAGTTTTCTCTCTAGGTATCAGTTATTGTTTACGTTAGTGGTCTAGTTATAAAATTATAAAATTTTGAGTGGTCTGTCTGTAGAGCTCTTTTCCAAAAAATCTTTGTTATTTTTAGTGTGGGTTTTACAGAATGTCAGTTTCCTTTCTTTAGAGATAGATAAACGCATAGATGATAGATATAGATAGATAGATAGATAAGACAGATAATACAGCAGAAATCCTTGCATGTCTAAAACTGAACTCATCGTTTCTTGCCACCAATCATTCCTCCTCAAATTACTTTTCCAGCCTTCTCTATTTCTGCAAAGGCACTATCATTTTTACAGACTGAAAATTATGATAATTATGACTTTGTTTATGACATTTTAAATGTAACATAAATTCTTCGAATTTCTTTTTGTTTTGGGGGGTGCTTTTTTATAAAATTAAGGTTGACATAATCAGCGGGTTCCATATATCTGGTCCATAGACTTACAGTTACCTGAGATGTTAAAACATGCAATATTAAAATAAGTATATTTGGACTCCTGAGTCGTATTAACAGAGACTCTGACTTTGTTTTTAACACTGAATGGCAGAATTGTCAGAAGCAATCACTAGATGTTTCTCAACTATACAGTAATTTGGTGACCCACAGGACTAATCATTTAAGAATATTTCTAGCTTTATCATTTTATTCCTTCAGGTCATTTGACATATTTCACCTGCCTTACATCAAATAAAGTAGTGTCTAGTAGATTCTAACTCCTCTTCTCCTGTCTCCTAAACTGCCTTTTGATCACCATTTCCTTAGTTTAGATATTTTTTAGTCTTCCGTCTAAACTGATCTTTTTTCTTTATATCTTCTATATCGAAATAATGTACCACTCAGAGTACCTTCATTGTTAAACATCATTTAAATACAAATGAATTAATTCCATATACTTCACCCTGTTATGGGAACCTCAATAACATTACTCTAGATTTATTTTTCTAAGCAACTCACTCATTGCATTCTTATACTGTATATGTATTAAAACAATACTGCTAGTTGCTATTTTAAAAAATATATTCCACAGTTCATTTGTGTGTGATGTTGTTAATGTATTATCCTATGCCACAAAAAAACCTCTCTTAATGTTGAAGCATATCCACGTGTCAAATACTGTTCCAGTCTACCTTTTTTATGGAACAATTAATCATACCTAGTGAAATATCTGTAACCCAACTCTAGTAGTTATTAAGTACTATTGTATAATATTATTACATACTTCTAATATTACATATTATATTACTTCTTTTATTTTTTCCTAAGTGTATTGCAAGTACCTTTAGGGCAGGGATATGTTTCGGTCATCTTCATACTTGTACTTTCGCTAGAACGTCTCTTCCAAATGGAAGGCATTCCATAAATGTTATTTATTTGAGGTAAAATTAAAATGAATAATAAAGTAAATATGTAAGTGCTAAAAGTACTTTTCCTGACCCACCTATGGGAGAATTAATCTGAAAGAATGAGATAGGTATAATTGTCAAGATATTTACAAAGTAGAATTTTTTCCTAAATGCTAATTCACGATTTTAGTTGAATTAATCTCATAGATGATGGTTGTATCAAAAAATTGTGTTTTTTGTTTTTGTTAGAAAGGAGACATATAAAAGTTGTAAAAATCAAATTTTGTAGTAAATAGCAATTAGGTATTGACTAAGTTTTCCCTTACTTTTATGTTTATTTTATTATATTGAATATTTACCCTTTTGATTAGATTTTTCTCCATAGCAAGAAATGCTAAAATATAAAACTAGTAGAGATCTCCAAATGTTAATTTTATAGCCTTACTTTCATTTTTTATATTTTCTTAAGAGTTAGCAAATTTACTAAACTTGCTTGTAGAAAAGAAATAAACTGTATCACTAAGGCTGTCTTAATACATGACAAGGAAATAAACTGTGAAATAATTAAATCAGTCTAATAGTTTCCCTGTAGTCAATCTAAGTGATCATATGAAAAATAAACTCATATAAAGTTATGTGTTGTTAGTGGCATGAGATAAGCATTATAGCAATATTTCATAACTCTTTTGCTGATGCCACAAACCCTTTGTATTATGATGTCTATGTAGATGTGAGCTGATAGAACATGAGCTAAAGGTATATGAAAATATTGAAAACTATTTGAAATCAAGTAGTGTAAAATAAATGCATACATCTCTTTTCAAAAGTATGGGAAGATAGGTTCCATCTACATTATATAAAAATAACCAAATATTCTGATCAGTTAAGTCAAATGCCAATCAAATCAGTTTAAAAAACAAAATCAAATAGTCTGAGATATTAAACACCTCTATAATTTTCAGGATTCTTTTTTTTAAAATTTATTTAATTTATTTATTTATTTTGGCTGCATCGGGTCTTAGTTGTGGCTCGGGTCTTATTTGTGGCATGCGGTGTCTTCATTGAGGCGTGTGGGATCTTCACTGTGGGCTGGCTCTTCGCTGTGGCGCGCAGGCTTCTCTCTAGTTGTGGCGTGAGGGTTTTCTCTCTCTAGTGCAGTGTGCAGGCTCCAGAGCTCATGGGCTCTGTAGTTTGCAGCACATGGGCTCTCTCGTTGAGGCCGCAAACTCAGTAGTTGTGGCATGCAGGCTTAGTTGCCCCACGGCATGTGGGATCTTAGTTCCCGGACCAAGGATTAAACGTGCGTTCCTTGCATTGGAAGGCAGATTCTTTACCACTGGACCACCAGGGAAGTCCGTTTCCAGGATTCTTGAGCAGTTCATGGAGTCAGTATATATTAAAAAGAATTATAAATATTTGCAATTTTACAGACTTCAATAATTTTCTAATGATGGTTTTAAAATATGCATAAATACATAACAATATACTCAAATTTTGACTTTTTGTGAATATGTAGATATGTATTATGCTTTTTTCCTTATCAGAGTAAACTTACTGTTTTGGTTTGTTCTTTAAGGGCTGCAAGTACTCCTTCCAGACTACCTTCAGGAGCGTTTTGTACAAGCAGCTTTGAGCTACATTGCTTGCAATTCAGAGGGAGAGTTTATCTGCAAGGACAATGACTGCTGGTGTCAGTGTGGTCCCAGATTTCCAGAATGCAACTGCCCCTCCATGGACATTCAAGCCATGGAGGAGAATCTTCTTCGCATAACTGAAACCTGGAAATCCTACAACATCGACTTTGAGGAATCAGGTAAGACATATATTTTATCTAACACTTCTAAACTTTGCCAAAAAAATTGCCATATTGAGAAGACTGTTTTACCCTTTTGGGAGAAACTATTACATACTTGGAGGATTTTATTCAATTTATCCTTATTATTCTTTCAAATGGACACGTGTATTGCTTTCATTGTCGGTTATTCAGTATTTTACTGAAAGCCTATATGGTACTTTGTGTATTGCTATGTACTATTGGCACTAGGACCTAGCCTGCTCTTGAGCTGATTTATTAGTCATTTAATGAAGAAAGTCCCTGCCTTTCTCAATATAAGAATTTAAATTGTTGACTGAAAAAAAATGTGCAACCTAGAAGTTGAGAATTACGTATTTATGTTTTATTGGGCGGATTTTCTGAGCACTTCAAGCCCAGGAGACAGGACTCTCAGATCGCTCTGAGGGAGGGCTCCAAAGAGGTAAAGGAGAAGCCGGGATATATAGGAGTTTTGGAAGACTCCTATATAGAGTCCAGGTAGTGGGAACAGTATCAAAAGATACTGTTAATTAAGGAAAACCAGGTTTCTCAAGTTAAGGAATTTAGTGCTTTTCTGGGTATGGGAAAATGCAAAGTCAAAGCTCATTGAACTCTTTCCTTTGATATGCACCTCAGCTATCTGGGGCCAAATAGCTGAGGTGCTATCCTGGCTTTAGGTGCCATCCTGGTGGTAGAAACCTATCCTGTGCTTTGTCATCCTCAGCCTCCTCAGGGTGCACGTACAAGGGTGGCTGCAGAGGCTGATAGCTTGAGAGCTGGTATCTTGTTTCCACCCTGAGTTCCCTCAGGGCTCACGACAGGGTGGCTGTAGTGGCTGAGGTGGCTGATGGCTGATGGCCACAACAGCCTTTGTTTCTTGTTTATTGATATGGCAGACGGCGTTCTTAGTCCAATACCTCTGATACCCCTCTGGACTATTCGCATGGCCCCTGAGATTCACTTGTGAGGCAAGATCCAAAGTGCGAATGTTCTATACTTTCTTTACATTAAAGTGAATCTCATGCACATACACTTTCACTCAACTACTTCTTTTTAAACCAAATTCAGATTAGTTTTGACTTAATGTTTGTGCAGTTTGTTTTTGTTATTTCTGAATTTTTATGAGTGCATAATTGTGTTTTCAATATTGTTACTTATGGACTGTGTAACCTGTAATGGCCTTCATTTCATAAAGCAGTGAACTTTAATAAAAGGTTAAGAATGCCTCAACATGAAATGAAAAATATTGATAACAACATATATAATCATTCATGATAATAGAATAATAAAAATCCCCAGAATGTGGTGAGTGTAATTATGTAGCATTTAGTCAAAAGTGTTGGACATGGCTAACTTTCAAAGTGACAGGAGAGGTTTTAACTGCCCTGAGATCAGATGTATATGTTTGAATGTCATAATTTTTCCAGTGATTCATTTAACCAAGCACACTTAAAAATGATAATGAAATTTAACATACATTCACAATAAAAACACTTAATTTAAGCATAGAAGGAACATATTTCAACATAATAAAAGCCATATATGACAAGCCCACAGCTAACATCAGACAAGAAAAACCACAATTGATGGTTTCAACAAACCCTCATCTTTTTGTGTAGTAGAACCACCAAATTATAAAGTAAAAGGGTAGGTAAATAGATTTAGAAAGAGTTAATAGATTTAGATTTTATTAAGATATATTTTGATCAAAATAGTGTATAATATATAATCCTCCTCTATTAGGGTAATATTTCTCTCTATACAAATAGCAAAAACTGTCTAGGAATCAAAAAGTCATATCTCCTTGACATTGTTGAAATGCATTTATTTCTAACCTCAAATTCTTCTTTTGTTTTTCCAATAGAATACTCATAAGTAATGTATTGGAAATCTAATATGTTATATTCAAGTAGAACCATCTGATGTTAAAAATAATCATGAAATGCAACACTTTTAGATAATGTATAATGTGTTATACCAGGGAATCTCAGAAACCCCATATTTGTGGAACTCACATAGGATTGCCCCCCCTATTATTTTGCCTTGAGACTATATTTTTAAAAATCACCAAATGAGCATTGGGTTTTTTGTTTCCAGGTGAAATGTAGTAGATTGAAGTAGTCCAATACTTCTATTGATAGTAACTAAAAAGTTGAATAATTTTTAAAATTATATTTTTAAAGACATAATAGATCATAAAAGTAACAACAACTAAATAGACTAAAATTCATGGCGTGAGATGTGTGGGATCCATAGCTTGTTTCCTTCCTTTCTTTATTTCTGTTTCTTTCTTTCATTTTATTCATTAATTTATTTAATTCTGAGAACAGAGCCTGAGAGCTCTGCATTTCCCCAGGCAGAGAGTGGCTGATGGGAGAAAGAAAAATCAACACACTTCTAGCGATTATGGAGACTAAAGAAGTTCAGTTTTACCACAAGATATATGCTGAATTTCAGATAGTGCTGGATGCTAAAGAACTATTCAAAAGTCTTTTCAAACTTAATGAAGTTTACCACAGACTTTAGGTGCTTAAGAGATAAAAACTCTCTAGAAGGAAGAGCTTGAAAATAAAACAGGGAAGGATGGAAAACCCCCAAGGGAATGAGGAAGTGACACTGTGTTTCTATAACTGCTTTCCCCTGGGGCATATTTATCAATTCAGGGCAGAGTTAGAAGCTGAGAATCTAGGACTAGTCCCTGAAAAATGCTGGCATTCCAGGACAGAGAAATCAGAAGAAAATTTGGCAGTCATAGTAGATTAAAGTGAGAAAATTGGAGGCTTAGGAGTTTTAAATATATGACCAGTCTTCTCTTTAAGACATTTGCCTTAACCAATGGCGGATGTTCCTAAAGAGGGAAACTGAAAACCTCTGAATGATAGCATTGAGTCTTCTGCAGTGTTACAGGCCTGAAGTAGCAAACACTCACCAGGTCCTTAACTGAAAGTTCTGCAGGGCCATACCCTAAGAACAGGGGAGAGTCAGAGCCAGACTGAGTTCTCTACAAATATAACCCCACACTGATATAGCTCATATCCTGATTTTTTTAGGATCAACTCCCTATAGTGTCTGTTACATATGAAGAGAGTGACGTCTTGAGGAGGAAAACATTTTCTAAAATCTCTGCAATTTTTTTTTATTTATGATGAACATAAAACTCTAATTTACAACATATGTGAGCAGATAAGACCTTATGGCTAATATCAAAAAGAAACCAGGTAACAGATGTAAGATGAACCAGATATTGAAATTAATAGGAACAATTTTCAGATAATTATTATTAAAATGCTCAAAAAATGAAAGGAAAGGAAGGATAAAGTAGATGGAGATATTGAAAAGTTCACCAGAGATTTGGAATCTATACAACTGGACTGAAGGACCTTCTAAAACATAAAAATGCAGTATCTGAAATAAATAACTCAAAATTTTGTTTTCATAGGAGTCTTGGCATAGTGGGGAACAGGATTAGTGAACAGTAAGAGAGGTTAATGGAATAGATAGAAATGGAAGCAGTGAGAAAAGCAACAACGAAATATTGGATAGATGCATGGCAAGCATGTGAGATATGCATGAAATTTTTTTCAACTGAAAACTTCCAAATTCAACCTACAGATTCAAAAAGCACAGCAAACACAAAGAATGATTAATACAAAGAAAACCACAGATAAGTGTATCATAGTAAATCTGTTGGAAAAAAGACAGAAAAAAAATTCTTCTAACATAGAGAAAAAAGACATTACTTTCATTGGACTCATAATGAGCCTGACTTATCAAAACAAAAGCAAAAACAGATTTTTGACATAAAGTGCTAAAGAAAATAACAGTCAATCTAGAATTATGTAACGTTCCACAAGAGTTTCAAAAATGAAGGTGAAAATAAAGATGTGTTCAGACAAGAAATGCTACATGAAAATATAGATGTAGAGGGGAAGAGGAATTCTAGAGATGGCAAATATACACGAGTAAATATAAGTGAATATCAGCCTTACAAAATAACAATTATGAGGTGATGTGAACATAAAATATATGTAGAATTCTAATATATGATAATAGTGTTATAATGGGTGGTGAATGGAAAGTGTTAATATTCAAAGTCTCCCAAGGTACTGGCATTGTTGAGGATGAGCTAAGAGATGTAATTTGCATTAGAGTGAAATAAATCAAGAATAATATAATCTCTGGAATATCTACTAAAATAAGAATGTTTAATTATAGTCAAGAAAATAAAATAAGATAAAAATTATTTGATCACTCCATAATAAGAAAATAAAGTAGAAAACAGGAGAAAAATCATCTGGGTCAAATAGATCAATGCAGCGGAAAGAGGAAGGTTTGGATTGTCTTTACAATAAATGTGTTGGGTCAGATTAATTCCACTGTAATGGTTATTATATTAAATATTCTATTTTCTTATTACACTAAATAGTCTAAATAAAAGACTAATATTGTAGGACTGGTGATTAATAATAATAAAAATAAATAAAAGACTATTTGCTGTTTACTAGAGACCTGATAAAGACATAGATAAACTGAGGTTGAATAGTGGAGAAATATGTAAAGTAAACACTAGCCAAAAAATACTAAGGTAAATTTGAAAGCAAGATACATTAATTGAGATTAAAAAATATTTCATAATAATAAAGTAGTCAATCCAACAGGAATCAATATCATAATTATTAATTTATATGAACTGCAAAATAAAAATTACACCACACCAGTTAAACGGGCAAGTAAGACTGCTAAAGACTCTTGTAATAAAGGATAGAGACTTACAATAGGGAAGGAAGATTGAACTCAACTCCTCTGATACAAAGGACAGGAGAATTTTTAAAACTTGGGATTAGCTCATGGAAATGTACCAGAGGACAGTAGCAGGGAGAATGGTCGACATTTCTGCAGTATCAGTTGTAACTTCTCCTCTTTCATTTCTTATTTTGTTTATTTGGGTCTTCCCTCTTTTCTTCTTGGTGAGCCTGGCCAGAGGTTTGTCAATTTTGTTTACCCTTTCAAAGACCCAACTCTTGGTTTTATTGATTTTTTCTATTGTTTCTCTAATCTCTATTTTGTTCATTTCCTCTCCAATCTTTTGTATTTCCTTCCTTCGGCTAACTTTAAGTTTTGTTTGTTCCTCTTTTTCTAATTCTTTCAGGTGGTAGGTTAGATTTTTTATTTGAGATTTTTCTTGTTTTTTGAGGAAGACCTGTATTGCTATGAACTTCTCTCTAAGAACTGTTTCTGCTGCATCCCATAGATTTTGTATGGTTCTATTTTCATTGTCATTTGTCTCAAGGAATTTTTTAATTTTCCCTTGGATTTCATCATTGACCCACTGGTATTTTAGTAGAGGGTGGACCACCTGATTAGGCCATCTGTATTTGCTAATTGTGCCTTATTGAGGTTGGTCTCCTACTTTTCCACAGAGACTGGGAGAAAAGCATACTATCTCCTCTTCCTTTGATGATTCCAAGTCAAAGATGACTCCTAGATCCTTGAGAATGACATTATCTTGTTTGAAGAAGATTTACTTCTTTAAGGGACAAAGAAATGCTTTACAATTGCAAGTTCTCTAAAGAAAAGGGAAGTCAGGGAAGAAACCTGTTTAAACTTTAGTGAAGCTGTGGCGTATGTTCAGGCTGTCTTGGTCAATACTTAAAAGCAGAGCCCCAAAAACCATGAAGATAAATTGACAGAACTAAAAGGAACAAAAAACACATACAGAATCATAGTGTGACATTTTAACATGCTTATTTAATATATGAAAGAACAAACAAATTGAATATCAGGGAAGATTTATTCAAGATTCAAGATTAATTTGTTTCAAAATATCTATCAGATTTCATCACAAACAAGAAATAGAATAGGATCATGTGAACATTTCACAAAATTCAGGGAAAAAAAACACTTATTCATGATTTTTAAAAAAATCTTTGAACAAATTTGGAATTCTGGAACCCTCATATTTTAACAATTTCTACAAAAACTTCATGTATAATGGTGAAGATTTGAACAGTTTCCCCCCTAGAGCAGGAATGAGATACCAATGTCCATTCTCACCACTTTTATTGAAAAATGTACACAAAGTTCTAGTTAGTGTAGTTAGGCAAGAAAAAAAGGAATAAAGGCATAAGTATTGGAAAGGAAGAATAAAATTATCATATTCAAATATAATATGATTTTGTACATAGAAAATTCAAAAGATAAACTATTTTGAATAAATAAGTGAATTTAGCAAGTTCACAGCATAAAAGATCATACAAAGTAATTTGTACAGCCATATACCACAAATTTAAAATGAAATTGTTAAAGGTGATACCATTTACAAGAGTAACACAAAAATATCAGATATCTTGAAATAAATCTAACAAAACAGCACTTTTTAGAGATGTAAAAATATCCACACTGAAAAAGACAAAATATATCTGAGGAAAAAAATGGAAGACCTAAGTAGAGGACCATATCATGTTCTTGGATCAAAAGACTCAAAATGTAAAGATGTCAAGTCTTCCCAAAATAATCTATTCAACACATTTCTAATAAAACGTCTTATAATTCTCCCCCCATGCCAGAAATTGGCAAGCTGATTCTAGAGTTTATATAGAAATACAGTAGACTTAGTATCGCCAAGACAATCTTAAGTAGAATGAATCTGGGAGACTATTAGATACTTAAAGCTTGTAAATTGTGGGAAATTAAGAATAGACATACTGACCAATGGAAGAGAAGAGTGTCCAGAAAAAGATTTACATATATATGGCCTTCTGATTTACGTTTAAGGTGACCCTGCAGTGCAAAGGAAAAAAACAGTATTTTCCATAATACTGGGTCATTTGGACGTCTATGCATAAAGAAAATGAATCTTTGCTCATCACACCAGAAAATTCAATCCCAGATTGATTGCTGATCTAAATACGAAAAGATAGAAAGAAATATAAAAGCTTGAGAGGAAAGCATAGGAGAAGATCTTCCTGAATAAGCAAAAATGTTACGAACAGAATTTCCAATACTAAATGTAAAAGACAAAAAAATAAATTTGAATACAACAAAATTTAAAACTTCTATAATCAAAAGACACCATTAGAATATATTTGCAATACATTTGTCAACCAAAGAACTCCTATGGAGAATATATACAGAACTCCTTCTAATCAATAAGAAAAATACAGACAAAGCAATAAAGAAATGGTCAAACTATTTCAACACCTTGCAAAAGAGGAACTTCAAATGATAAGAATCATATGACAAAGTGTTCAATGGCATTAGTCATCAGAAAAAGGTAAATAAAACCATAAAGCTGTCATATGATATCACTACACATCTACCAGAATGGCTAAAATTACAAAAAAACAAACAAAAAAAAAACAAGAAAAGGAAAGAAGGAGAGGAGAGAGAGAGGGAAGGAAGGAGAGACAGAGAAAATAAGTGAAAACTTAAAACAACTGGAACTCTCACATAATAACGGTGGGTGTGTGTAATTAATATTTTTTCTCTTTGGAAAAAATTACCAAAGGCAAATGTGTCATATCCTATGACCCAGCAATTTCGTTCCTAGATAGAAACCCAAAAGAAATATTTGCATATTTGCAACAACAAATATACAAAAATGTACAAGAATGTTCACAGTAGCATTATTCTTAACACTCTAAAAGTGGAAACTACCAAATTCTCGTCCACAAAGATAGAGTAAAAAATTGTGGTCTATTTACACAATGGAATTCTATAAAGCAAAGGGAATGAACTATCCATCCAGAATGATAAGAATAAATTTCTCAAACATCAAATTGGACAAAAGAAACCATATTGAAATATATATATTTATATATAGTGTATATATATACTATACTATATATATTTATATATAGTGTGTATACATACTATATGGTGTATATATATATGTGTGTGTGTGTGTGTGTGTGTGTGTGTGTGTGTGTATATATATATATATATATATATATATATATATAAAGTGATTCCATTTATATTAAGTATAAAAACGGGCAAAGTTGAGCTGTGCTATTCCAAATCAGGAATATGGTGCCTTTGCTGAGGCAAGGGCTGATGTGATGGATAAGGGTCTGGGTGTCTCATTTGGTGTTAAAAACTCAAGATTCCTTGCTCCATAGGCTGGCTACTGTAATATGTTGGGTTTCTGAAAATTCTCTGGGTTTATACTTATGTGCATTTTACTGTATTTATATCATAATTTAATTAAAAATTTAAAAATAACAAGAATTTTGACATCTAAATAATCTGAAGAACATAATCTCAGAAAAATTGAATGAATCAATATTTTTAAAGTTTGCTACATATTGTATGCCTAAATTTATAGTAAATTGGTCAAAAATTAGTCAGAAATATTCAATGTCCAGAGGTTTTGAACTACTACTTAAAAGCTAGTACTATTAATAAAATCAGACATTTTAATCTTAATTCATATTTGGGTTGCCATCTTAGGTTTAAAAACCAGACTCTTACCATACCAGTTCAGTTGTGTTAATGTTAGGACAACAATGATTTACAGGACAAATCTGTTTTTTTACATGATATCTCTGAAACTGTCTCTAAGACTGAAAATGTTTATATTTAATTATTTGTTCCAATTGGTATCCAGTGTATTTAGCTGATTCATATTTAACTGGAGGAGTGGCCCTACTTTGCTGTAAATTTTATGACCCATCCTAGATAATATTGAGGGTATTCTTTTATCAATTTCAATGTGTAGATAGTTAAAGAATGAACTGAAAATTTTTTTTAGTACATTAGCTCTTTAGCAAAACCGTATTCACTTATTCACTCTTGGAACTAAACGACTGATTAACACATTCTATTTTTACTGGACTACTTTCAAAAGTAGTGAAACCTGTGCATGAGCATGCCTGATAGTTTTAAGAAGAGCTTTTGTTTTTGAGAAATAAAACTTTTTTTGCCCCATAGAGTTAAACAAAATACAAAAAGTAATGAGGCAGAGATTGCACTGGGAAAAGATTTCTAAATTGTTACCACCACCCGCAGACACCTTTAAGTTGATTGACTATATTCTCAGTACCTTGATAGTAAGGAAATGCACCAGCTTATTTCATTTTCCTGGTGATTGGGAAAGCAGTGACACTGGGTGCAAGCAAACTCTTTAGAGATTTCCTTGAATTTTAGGTAAAATACATAGTTATTTGTGTATTTTTATCTACAAGCCTAAAATTCAAATCCAGGTGTATTCTAGACAGACAATACAAATTGCGCTGGCAACTTAGGTTACTTTCAAACATTTAATTCAAATTAACTTGATTTTTTAAAAATTTTAATTTGCATTTAAAATGCAAATAATGTATCTGAAGGTTATATTTATTGAAGCTGAGGAAAAAATAAGTTTGTATCTGTTATTTTATCAAAATAGAATAATGCATCGGCATTTAGGAAATTCTTCCTTAAACACAAATTACAACATACGTGTGGAAGTATATAAATTAGAATGCACAGAGTAACCATACAGAATGAGAATGCCAGTCACAACATAAAATGAGACAAAATATATTGCGAATTTTATTGGGTCAGGATAACTTGTTTGTAAATATCTTTCTGTTGTATTTGTTTTCTATTATCACCAAGAGTAAAAGTCAAACAGTAGATCAGATTAGCATATAATGCTAAGCTATTTTTTAATTTGATTATATATGATTCATTTTGTTCTGTAAAAAAAGTCCTGGAAAATACACCTTTCACACCCTGCAAATAAAAATGTCAGAAAATTCCAAAATAGAATGCATTTCTCTTTTCATATCTTGCCATCTGAGAGAAGTATTGGTTGAGAGAACTATATTTTAAACAAATCTATCCATTCTCTACCTTTATATTTTCAGAAACAAATGAATGTTGTTTAATAAGAAATAATGATGGCATATATATACCATTGATTAAAGTGAAAGAGAGGATATAGGATAAAAATTCAGGGAAAGATATAGAGAAAAATAGAGACAGAAAAAAGAAAAAAAAGGAACTCACATGCACCCTCACAGTAGCAGTGCCGAACAAAAACTTGTTTATATGTTATATTTAATTAGATAAAAAGAAAAATTTTGTTACCAATTACTTAGGGACTACTTCTACCCAGATCTGGATCAAGGATTCGAACCTAATGAAAAAACTGGAAGTCCTTACAGTTTTACTGATGCATCTAAATGATTAAAACCACAATTTTAATTTGGATTATGCAACCATTTAACAAAATTGCCAGAAAAAATTTTAAAAACCACTAAATAGATAGCAATGTGGTATTTTTCCTATATAATATTCTGAATTATCCTCAATTCTTTTGGGGATAAATAAGAAACTTAATTATTTAAGCTGTAACTATGTAATATGATGATACAAGTAATATATATTCTTAAGAAAAAAATAAAGAGCTTGGTTTACAGAGAACATAAATCTTTTAGAAATTTTTGACATGACTTCTTTACTCTTTAGCAAAATGGTGTTATCACTGGTGTATAGGAAATCTAAGGTGTATTGTATGCTATCCACATAGATCTTTATCAGGATCATATCCTATTAAATGTAAGGATACTCATTTGATGAACCAAGAATGGCAGCTGGAGGCCACCTGGTAATGAAATTGTCTAGGTGTTACTTTTAGAGAATACTGTCCATTTGACACTTCATCTGAAAATGGATAAACTTTCTAATGCTGTAATGGCAAAATGTAGTATAAAAGTTGGGTTAACTTTTATACTTAACTTTTGTAAGTTTTAAACTTACAAACTTTAAAAAAAATAATGTATTTCTTCTTGTTATTTTTATGTAGACTATTCTTAATTTTCTTTCACGAGAACAGTTTCTCCCTCAGATGATATTTAACTACCAGTTTATGGGAAAAGGATATTTTCCAGGGAAAATAAGTATATCTAAATAAAACATTTGAAGTTTAGCTAACAGTCCACTTTACATGTTATAACTTTAATAAAAGCCTACTGTTTCCTCTCAGTGTTCTATCTCTTTCCTTTACACTAAAACATCCTGATTTTTCTTTGAGGAACTCGCACTCCCATTCTTAGTATTGCACAGTTTATGAGATTCAGCTCATACTGAGATCCAGAATTGCTCTCTGATTAATGCAAGCAGATCACAAGAATCCATTCCCCCAGCTACAAAGATCAGTTCAAGATACCTGAAAAATTGGGTCAATGAGACCCAGATATATATTTCCTAGGAGTATCTCAGAGAGACAAAAGATTCTCTCTTTTTCCACAATAGTTATAGGAAGTGCTCTACATTTTTCTTCTTAGATATGAAAAAATAACATAGTCAGAAGAGCTTTAGAGAACCATCTTGCAACCACAGGAGATGTTTGAGCAATGCAAAGTGGAAAACATTGGGAATCAAAGGTGATTTTAATCTTAAATTTCACATGCTTTTTGGCCCGCAGTCATAGTTTCTTTCGCATTACAACTCATGTATAAGTTTACTGATCTTTTATCCATTTGAGCTCAGTCAGTTCCATGGACCAGTTATTACTGAGTCCAAGCTCATATTGCTCGTTGCACAACAAGCCAGTAAATCAAGAAATGAGTTGTTAGGGCAAAAGGAATAGCGACTTTATTTGGAAAGCCAGCAGAGCAAGAAGACAGTGGAATAGTGTCCCAAAGAACCATCTTACCAGAGTTAGAATTCAGGCTTCTTTTATACTGAAAGGGGAAGGGGTGTAGTTGGTTGCCGCAAACTTCTTGGTATCAGAATCCTTTGTTCTTGCAGCTGTCTACGTAGGCCAGGTCACAATGTTCCTGTAAACCTTGGATAAGACAAATATTATTCTCTGTTTTGCAACTTTTAATCTCTATATGAATGGAAAACTGTTATACCTTTGAAGGTCAGAGCCTTAAGAATGGCTCCTGTATATTTTAGGCTCTAGGTAACATTCTTAACTTGTAGCAAAAGCAATAGAATACAAAGGTTAAAGTGAAAGAAACAGATCCAGTATAGAGTCAGATTTATTCTTCCCTATTACACAACAGCCACACCCAGTTTTCCCTAGATCTGTTTTCCAAATTTGCTCTTTTTCTTTTCTTTTTCACCCTATTTCCCTTCCTCCCTCTCTCATTTGAATCATTGGATTGTGTTAAACTCCTTTATCTGTGCCTTGTCCAGTGAGAGTATTTACTGGGTCCTACACATTTTGTTGGACATACTCCCTAAAACAAGTTAACCTATTCTGTGGTCTTGACAAGAAACATGGAGGCCACACACCAGATTTGATCCATGTTATGAGACTGACTTTTACTTGACCACTGTAACTAAATAAATTATCTCTTAATATTAGGGGTTGAGAAGCAGTTGCCTCAACTCTACCTGATTCATTGTTTTGCTATTTATTCCCTTTTATTTTTGCTTTCAAACTCACTAATTCTCTTCTAAATTTCATGCAGTGTATCAGACACACAATCTAGGTAATTAGCTAAAAAAGGCACAATCAAAAATTCCCTTTGGAGTATGACATTACAGTTTATTTTTTTCTCACACCACTTGTCCATGGCGAGTCAGCTATGGAGTCCTCTCGACGTCTGCTCCCTCCAGGACTTGGGCTAACAGTGCAGCCTCCATCTGGAGCAATGTGTCACTGTGACAGAGGGTACTATCTTGCCATACCTTGCCAGAAACAGTCATTTTCATCAGAACTAACATTCTGTTTTCTGGCATTGTCCCTGGCACTGTGAGTTTACTGGGTACGTGATCTTCATCCCCAGTTACCACAGGCAGCCTTTCTACCAGCTGTTTCCCCACTGGTTAATGTGATGGTCATCATTCCAGCCTCTGATAAAGTGACACACAGCCATGATCCACTACGTCGGTGTCACAAATTTACGCTTTTGCTTTCTTCAGCACAGGTTGTCCCCTCCATTTTGGCTTCCATTTCTGTATAAGTCAAGATCAGCTTGGTAACACGACAATAGTAATAAACACCCCTAAAATCTCATATAAAAACAAAGTTCATTTCTTACTCGTCTACATGTCCACACAGGTTAGCTGGAGTCTGCACTGCATTGCCCTCACGGCTGGATTCAGGCTGAAGGAAGTGTCACCATCTGAAGTGGTTTGGTCATGGAGGCCATGGAAAAAGTGCTGTAAATTGT
Source organism: Stenella coeruleoalba (assembly GCF_951394435.1). Taxonomy (NCBI): domain Eukaryota; kingdom Metazoa; phylum Chordata; class Mammalia; order Artiodactyla; family Delphinidae; genus Stenella; species Stenella coeruleoalba. The sequence goes on from NC_137169.1 coordinate 135,066,652, forward strand.
CACTGGCTCTTATAAGAACTGCTGAAAAGCAGCTCCCATTACTTATGATCACAGTTCATGGCCAAGCCTAATTTCAAAAAGAACAGAGAAATACCATTTTACCATATGCCTAGAAGAAGATCCAGAATATTTGTGAATAGACATAATGTCAGGCACAGTTGGCTTTTCAGCAACTAAAACAGCAACTAAAAATATCATATTCTCATCTTAGATGGAAATATATGTTTTGCTCTTGCTATCTGAAGTTCTACAGTCTTATATATTAGCAGGGAAAGGCGATATATATATATTGTTAAATGAACTTTGACACAGTCAACCCACTGTCCCCATAATTGTGTCCAAACTAAATTGGGGAACACCTGATAAACAAGCTTTATCAGTACCAAGCTTTTTGATCACTTAACCTCTTAAAACTTCAGCTACCTCATTTGTCATTCAGTTACTTTATTTAGATTAGAGGAAGTAGGTATAAAATTCTAATTCTGAATTAGCTATCACATAATAGTGCCTTCTCATGAGTAAAGCTTTTTGGCCGTCATATGCTTATACTTATTACACAGTAATTTTCTACCATTTGGTAATTGGAATATAAGAGTAAGGTCAAGAAAGTAAGCTTTTTATAATATCAAGTCTCAATTGTGAGTCTCGCAGTATAGAATATGTTTGAGTTTATTGTGTTAATCTGTTCATTGGCTCTACTGTGATTTATAGATATCCTCAGCACCAGAGACAGTAGTCTGCTTCAAGACTGATATAGCAGAACCATCTTGGTTTTCACTGCTGTTTGTTCTGATTGTTCACTGTTTCCACTCTGATTCATCAATGCCTGGCTGTGTCATATTTAATATATTAGGAATATCACCTTTGCCATAACCAAATTTTATTTTGTACTTTAATTAATTTTTTAACATCATCTGAAATAAGATGGTTGTAGAATGCCAAGCAGGTGCTTTATGTAACGACTCCTGATTTAGATCCCAAAAGGCCTTCTGCCAAATGCCTTCTACCTGTTCCAGTTTGCCTGATGTATTTCCGTACCTAGATCAGTGCCATCATCCCAACTATCTAAAAAAAGTTTGATGTTTCCTGAGGGCAGAGAACATCATATGTCTTTTTATCATTGCACAGAAACTAGTAAAGTGTGCCATATTTAGTAGACACATTATATATCACAATATATATTGACTGATTGATGAATGAGATAACAAAATAAATGTTTGGCCAAACATTGCCGAGGTTTTGGTTCAACCTACCTCATTCACCACCTCTTAGAATGTCACAATAAGTATAACACCATTCATCTTTTCAGTAAGCATATTCTAAAAAAATTCTAAGAAACAAAAATACCTTACCTCTATGTTATATTGTTTTTTTTTTACCAAAGCATTTTGAGGGCTTTATTTTTCTTTTTTTTGGGTCTTCTTTTCTATCACTCAAATCTGAATAATAGCATGAGCAATTGCCATGTATTTCTCCTCCCAACAACACGATAGATTATATAGAAACATCAGAACACAAAAATATAATGCTTTTTCTATCAGTTTAAATGTATTTGTTATGAAGAATTATCTCTCAATATATGTATGTGTTTGTTCTAAAGCTATCATAGTCTGTATATTTATTAGAACTCATAATTTGGTCACCTGTCCAGTTTAGTCTGAAACAAATCATTCAAGGCTTTGATTCAGCATCATAAAAATAAAATAAATGGTGACTTCATTAAGTGTTTGTTTTCTCATATAAATACAGACTATGATGAAGAGAGATTAATAAATAATACTGAGTATTCAGAGAATTTTTACTTGCTACTGTATGCTCAGTTTTATAAGAATCTGTGTAATGACTTTTCTAATGACTTCTGGGTCATTTTGATAAAAATAGTTATTTATTTCAACCAAATTCTAGGAAGCTATGACAAAGGCTATCAACACTCAGTGTGTTCATACCTTCTACAATTACCTCACACTGGTCTCATAAATTTTGTTAAAATCTTCTAATGTAGTATACTCAGTACTTTGTGTGTTAAATATTCCATTGTTGTATACATTTACATTTTCGACAGTATCCCCTTATGGCAAACTAACAAGTAGTTCTGCTCATTCATTTTCAGAGAATGTCCTATTTATTATGAAATTTAATCATTTCGCTAAAGAAAATGAGTGAACTCTTTATATGGGTGCAGAGTTAGTTAATTTTGCTGTCTTTTGCATGAACTGCTTTGTTAGTTATTTCACTGATAAATGAAGACAACAATATATGAATTTTAACCTGGACTTTTGGATTCATGCAGATAATCTACTTATAGAGCATTAGAAATTAACACAAAGTCAAGGTAAAACCTATGAAAATTTTACTTAGTCATAAAATCTTTAAAATTAGATATTTAAAGCATATAGCAACATTTCCAGGTTGCCTAATGACGTTGATATAGAATATAAAGTTGTCAGTTATGCTCTTCAGAAAATATAGTTGATTCTCATCCTTATGGGCACATGAGAAAATTGACCTTGCAGCATCCTTAGATATGCCATGCGACTTGAAATAAAGGAAATATGAGAGGAAACAATCCTTGTCATTCCTTTCTTAGAGGAAGCCTTTGAGAACCAGGCACAATTTCTTAGGTTTGCTTCTTCAGCCAGAGCAGTTGACGATGATCCAAATGGTGAAGACTCTGGCAGCTTGTGTCACTGAAATAGGACAGTGGGCAGTAGAGCCCCACCCACTCCAAGGTGGATGTATCATATGAGCAAGAAATAAGCCTTTGTTGTTGAAACCTAGCAATAGCCTGGCAATGTTTGTTATGCTGGGAAAAGTTAGCCTCTGCTGACTTGCATATGAGAAGACTACACTTTCTAATTCACTGAAGATGAAAGAAATATAGAGCCTGGTGTTATGATTTATTTATGTAATTAAAATGGAGCATTATGAGACATTTAGTTTGACCACTTTCTCTAAGAAATCATGGTAAATATTTCCTATATTTTCCAAGTTCATTATTTAATGGGTTTAATAGAAAGTATATGGACCACTTAGACGCAGTTTAGACCTTATGCCCTTTATTATTTAAAGTAATCCTACAGAGTACTAATATGATGACTGTATTTTGTTTTTATTTTACAGATAAGAAAGCCAGGTCTAACACATGTTAAGTTACTTGTCCAACATATCTAATTTGTGGTAAATCAAAAATTCAAGTTCAGGGAATTCCCTGGCAGTGCAGTCATTAGTACTCCGAGCTTCCATTGCAGGGTGCCTGGGTTCGAGCCTTGGTCAGAGAACTAAGATCTCACATGCCGCGCACACACGCAAAAGGAAATCAAGCTCAGACAAAAGTGCATGGTTCTTGTACTGCATACCAAGCTCTTTCATGAACAAGTGCTATTATTACATAAGGAAATTCCTCACCCATATGTCATAGCTTATATTAACTTAGGGAGTGGCTTGCTATGATCTAGAGGTTGCAATAAGGCCCTTGTGATCAAAGTTGAATACACATGTAGGCAATGAATAAATGTAGACACATGAAGTGACATTGTCATTGTGAGTTTTGTAAATGTATATGAAATATGATATTGATAACTAATTCTGTATGTCTTAAATTCTTCTAACTGCTGACAGTGAATTATATACATCATCATTTTCTTTTTTCATTAGGGAATGATAGAAGGCTCTAGAGCCCAAACATAATATTTTTATTTAGAGTGAGTTGAACTCCATACAGGACACCTTCACTCACTGTTAATATTTGCTAGCTATATTTCAGCAAGATTCTAATTTTAAATACAGTAATCTAGGCTGTCATACTAACAATAGTATTTCTGTATCTCTGACTTTTTATAAAAAAATATTTTTTCATTACTATTATGATAATTCAAGATTCTGTGTACATTGATAACTGCACATTTTGTGGAGCATAGCCAGATGACTCATAACAATTATTAAAGCTGTTTGTAAAAGATATATTACCTTTGATTTAACCAATGTCCCTTCAACCTCCTCCATTCTTTTATAGTGATACCTATAGCGTGCACATAGCATCTGCTATGCAGCTAAATGGCCTGTCACTGAGAGTCTCATTTAATTTTTGTTATCTTGCTAGTATAATCTCTTAACAGCTAGCTGTGAAGAAGAAATCACCCTTCCATTGGCAAGAGTCAGCACTGCATTTAAGGAGTTGACAAAGTGTTAGTGGAAAGATCTTGAAGTTAATTGGCAGCAAAACAAGTGTGTGGTGTTATGTCAGATTGTCAGGTAGCTGTGTTGTGTGAACTCTGAACAAGCATCATCCCAGGAAGGTTGACCAAATGTGTCGCACTGGCTATGCAAGATAACACACATAGAATAACAAGATAAATTTCCCCAAACACCACTGAAGCATAGAGACGTGCCTCAACGTTTTAAAACTAATGGATTCTTTAGTGACCAGTTTGTCAAACCTCCCTGATGAAGAATCCTCGCTTCATACAGTTTAGTGTTGATTATTTAACTTCAAGTTCTAGATTTGGGAAGTTTAGTATATCATGAAGCTGAGGAGTATGAGTTTGAATGGCTCTAATTATAAGATGACTCATTTATTTTAAAATTTTATTTATTCCTCACTTTTCTGTAAAAATAGCATGATGTTGCTGTGTGCTAAAATATATGTAACTTTAACTTCTGTCCAGTAGCCTTAGTCTCCTTCTCTGTACTAGTGCAAACGTCTACTCCCTCTTCCACAGGGCAGCCTTCAGGTGTTTGCAAACTGTCACATCTGCCATGTATTTGTACTAGCAAATTTAGTATTCCCACTCTCTTAGATTATCCTTTATTTATAAACCATTAACCATTCTTATAATCCTTCAGGGGTAATTGTGGTTTGTCAGTGGAATTCAGAACTGAATAGAACACAGTTCTGTAAATGTGGTTTTATTAGTGTAAAATAAAATAAAATAATTACCTCCTTTATTCCAGACATAAATGCAGACTAAGAATCCATTAATTTTTTGGCAGTTTTGTCATACTGTTCATACACATTGACTTGTGAGCAAAATTTTCTAAGTATGTTTTGCATAACCTGCTGGCCAGTCAGATCCCCTCTCTTTCTCTCTCTCTTTCTCTCTCTCTCTCTCTGTCTCTCTCTCACACACACATACACACACACACACACTTTTTGGAAGTAAATGCTGGATTTAACTTCGTTTGGATATTTCTGCCATTGTTGCACTCCTTGAGCTCTTTTTGGATTCTGATTACATCATGGACTAAAATTGTCTTTTATGATTTCTTATTAATCATTGGCAGTTTGTTTGTTTGAGCAGAACAGGGAAAATACCAGAACCCTGTCATAAGCCATACTAGGGTTTCCCTGGAATTTGTGAAGAGTTCCATATTGATTTTAGTAATTTTCATCTCCCTTTTACACTTCAATCTCAGTATACATAAAATAACATTCCATGATTTCTGTGTTTCTACATATAACTCATGGAGAAAAGCAGTGAGCCTTAATTTAGCTGTAAATCAAAACTTGCTCACTTGAAAGATTATTTTAGGCTATGGATAGTCTTGCTCTAGGCAATGGGTAAACTTATCCACCGAAGCACATTAGGATATCTTTCTAGCCTAATGTTTTTCCCTATCTTCTTTTTCCTCACGGGGTGATTATCTAATTATAGTTTGTCTTAAAGTTTTCGTACAAGAAAATACCATCTTAGCATTTCATTCCTACTTTAAGTCCTTAAGGCTTATGTAACTCATAATAGAAATACATGGTGTCACTATAGTATTAACCTTTGCTCTGGGTTTGGAAGCAAAATGTCATGAAGCTCAACGTATAGAAGTTGGAGGGAAAGGATGTATCCTTTTCTTGGCTGTAGGCCTGGCCCTAAACGTATTTAGAATTATAATAAGCTTACACTGGCTTTTTTAAATGGCTTTCCTTAGGTTCATATGTAACCATACCCCAACTTTGACCCTATCATTTTTTCTCCCCAGCCAGGGACATAGTCTGCTTCTGAAAATGCATAATGCTCAGAATAGTCTTTTACCAACTCCAGTTGTTCATATTAGCCAGAACGGACAAGGTAACAAATGACCTAGAAGCTTAGAGCTCTACAACTGCATACATTGATTTAGCCTTTGCCCTGCGTGTGTACTGCAAGTCAGCTGCCCTCTGCTCCTTACTCATCAGAGACCCAGGCTGACAGAATAGTTTCTCACTTGAACAGTCATAGTCATCGCAGGCAGAGAAGAGACAGAGATTAACGGCACGTTGGCTTCTAAAGCTTCTGCTCAGAAGTGGCATACATCATGTAGATTCACATTTTACTGGCCAAAGGAAGTTATATGACCAATCCTGAATTTAATAGGGTAGGGATGTATTATTCATCCACAGGGAAGGACATCACAAAAAAGTTACCAACTATGGGGAAATAGTCACAAAGTCTTATCACACTTCCTATGAAAAACGTGGATTCACCAGATTGAACTATGTCAGTGTTTAAGAAGGAAAACAACTAGCTTGAACTAATCCATGCTAATGTCCAACAAGTGACAGTTATTTTCATTCTTAAGGGAGGTTACTTGTTGTTCTAAATAAATCTTTAAGTATTGAGAATGTATATTGTATAAATTAATGCAAGGGAAAACCCAAGCTATGAGATAGATGGTATTTTGGGTTATTTGGCAGACAGACTCTGAAATCACCTCATAGCATCACAATCTGAAGTTGGATGAATATATTAGAAATCAAATAATATGTCCTACCCATCCAATATTTGAATTCCACTTATATAATACTCTGAACATTGATGGGTGATCTTCCTAAGGTGACCAGATCACTTTTGCTCTCCAATGGCAGCCACTTAAAATTTTAGATAGTGTTACTTTTTAAAAGTATTGAAGTGAAATAATTTATTACCATAGAGTCTTCTATTTACAGGCTAAACATTTCTTATTACTATTATGTGGCTTCAAATTTCTGTATTATGATACTCAGCTGGAATCTTACTTATCTAGAAAGTTTGTCCGGACTGTTCAAGTCTTGTTGGGGTCTATTTTATCAAGGCAAAATTCAATTAGCTTTTATTCAATATCAATTTAATTAATTCAAATTTTATTGAAAATTAATGCCCGGTCTGAAATGACATCTGTATACCCAAGAATTTAACATTTTAATTTTTTTAGAAAAGGACTACAACTATATAATGTAATTAGAGATTGTATTTAATTGCCCTCAAACCCAAGTATACATTATACATGCCAATTTTCAATATATTATGCTACTTCTGATTGGGTGTTCTTATTTCTGTGAAAAATATTCACTGATCTTTAAAATAAAGATTTAAAAATTTTTAAAATAAAAACTGATCTTTCAGTTTAAAATGTATTTAATTGTGCAGTAAGAGAAGCCACAGATAAGTGCCAACATGTCCTTAGTTTCCATCCTTGATAATTTTTTTTCTTTCCTGATGTCTTTCTGCTAAAATGGATACTTATATTTTGAAGTTTTTAGATGAAATACAAAGTATTTACCATCAAGAAAGTCTCTTAGGAGAAACTACATCTGTTCAACAATCTTTAAAACAATGCTTGAATTTCTCAGCATTTTAAAATTCTAAGCTAGCTTTGATGATAACATTCTAGGATGTGAAAATCCTTCCCAGGAGGGTGAGGAGCTGCAGAGGAATCCAGTTAGTTGAAACTTTAATAAATAGATCTTTTTTAAAAGAGAATACATTTGTAATGCATGTCTTTTAAAAATGTTCTTTGTTCTCTCTGCATTGTAATTCCACCCATATTCTTTTGGAGAAACAAACACAGGTATTTTTTAAAAAAATAATTCTTGAATAAACATATACTTCCTGTATTGAATTGTACTTCATTTAAAAGTATTATATCCATGTATAAAATGGGAGTTAGAACTTCATCTCACATCCACAATAAAGTCTAGGCATGTCTAATAATACTCTTAGTGAGAGAGAATGATACATAAATTTGAGTAATGGAATTTTACAGAGACGATCCTGGTACAAAATCGAAGAAGAGTGAATACAAGTCAATACAGTGACATATTTCTCAGGAATCATTAAGCCCATAGGAAGATGACTTGTAAAAATTGCAGCTGCCACATTTACCATTATAATACCTAAGTATAGTGGATCTGTTAATGCATTTTATAAGTGATGCTGTTTGCTGGGCAAACTGCCCTCACAGTAAATCACCCTTTTCTTCCATCGTCGGATGACTAAATGATGAAAATTTGTAGATATTTAGGTTTGGGAGTTATGTCAATGTCTCAGCTGACATATCTACTTTGCTAAGACCCATACATAGTAGTAAATGTTTCCTGAAAGTCTAAATGCCTTGGGAGGTGATTCAACACTTGTTCCTGACTTGTGTATTACGCCCTCTCTCGGGTTGGGACTAAAATGTGAACCCCAGGATGCCTGAGGTCATGTTCTGCCTATTCTATTCCAGTCCAATTCTAAATTCATTACAAGTCAAAATCTATCTCAAGATGAAAAAGTAGTGTTTGGAACCAGGCAGAAGGCACCGAAAGAATTTGCCATGATCACAAACAGTAGCTTTACTGAGGAATAGGCAGAAGAGATGTAAAATGATGGAGACTGTGTCCTTATGGAACTCACAATCTGTCTGGGAAGAGAGATTTTAACATCTGATACCAATATAAATAGGACACAGGTATGCCCTGGGGTGGTGTTGGTGCAAAGAATAAAAATAAAGCTTGGTGTGTTGATGAGAAGCAGTGAGGAAGAGCTTCTGGGGAAGTGAACACTTCAGCTAAACCTAGAAGGATAAGTAGGCCTTAGCCAGGGAAGAGCCTGTCATGGTCAGGGACCGCCAGGTTATAAAATAGAGGGGAAAAGGGTAGAAATGAGGTTGGCAATTTAGTTATTTGTCACATGATGAAAGTTTATTTTTAATATTAAAAATATTTCATTTATACTTAAATGAAGTCATTTTTTTTTTTTTAAAGGGAAGGACTGTGGCCAGATTTTCATTTTAGGCAGAATGAGCCTAGAGCAGAAGAGCAGATTGCAGTCATCAGGAATCTGTCTCTTTAACTATTGTATCTTCTTTTCTTTGTTATGACTTTCATCTTGTCCAGTTTTCTTCAAATTTGTGACAAAGATAACGATCAGCATCATTAGAATTTTATCCTGCCAGGTTAGCCTAAGAGAGAAAGAATATTTTTTCCCAGTGTTGCAAAAAAAGCAATGGATGGGGGCCTCGTAGCTCTGATGTGTACTATGTGCATGACTCTGAACTAATCACTACAGTCAAAGGGGATGCAGTTGGGGTGAAATGTTCTGGTTTACCAGGCCTGGGGCATGTCTTCCTCTTCTTCAGGCTCAGCCTTTGTGGTGAATAAGGTACCATTTCAGGATTATTCTTCATTTCATTGTACCCCCAGGGATAATGGAAAAAGAGAGAAGAAGATGGATATATAACAGGGGCAACGAGATGCCTGTTTGCTAACATACAATTTATTGTTCTGTTGATTATAACAATGGGCCTATTCTAGGCCTGACACTGCTTGTGTTTGTTTGAAAGAGAAATTGTACAGTGAAGAGCATCCTTGACACTTTCCCAGCAGTTAGTTAGACTCCGTTCATGGGATGGCTTTTTTCAATGAGTTAAGCATTGCCCTAGGAAGACTGATGGCTTAAATTTAATTATTGATTCTGAAATACAAAGTATAAACATTTTCCTGAAAATTCTCCTAAGTGTTAGAAAAGAAATATACAAATGAACAATGAACTACTATTAAATGTTGCCAACCACTGTGGGTACAGAAAGCAGTAACAGCTGAGGTACCTAAGTCCCTAATTATGTTTATCCATAGCTTCCTTTTAATAGTTCAATATCAATACCTAGATGTGTGCTTCTCTGTTGAATTTGTGGTTCAGGAAGCTGTTATTCTAACTGTTGACTATGGAATACAAATACATGTTTAAACATTTTGGGAGGAAAGATGTACACAAGAGTTTCAAGGCCCTATCAAAGCTCATATAAAATATCCAGAAAATTACTAAATCTCACAGTAGCTGAATAGCTCTCTGGTGTTAGGCAAGCAATTTGACTATTTGATTTATAGCACATAAGAAGGCTAAATCTATATGCCACATTTGGCATCATACCTGACTAATGATGGAAGGCTGACTTCAGAGGACAGGGTACTTATTGGTAGGTGGGCAGAATTGTAGTGGTTTTCAAGGCACAGAATCTACTATTCAGGGAAGCATGACTGAAACTTGGAAGCCAGGGTCAGAATAATATATTAGTGACTGATGGCGATGTCTGCTTTATAGGGTTAGAAACTGTAACACTTATAATCTTGGTTAGAGAATGGTAACACGGAAGTTGCCAGAGGAGATTTGAAAGCCTCCATAGGATCTAGAGCAGAAAACTCTAGCTGACATCTTCTTGGCCACTGTCAACAATAGTTACTTGACATGAAATGTTTTGGACTGAGAACATATGCCAAATACATAGGTATTAGTGTTGTGTAGCTGAACATGAGCTTAAGAATAATTGAGTGGAAAGAAAGTAGGAACAACAAATACATTTTTTTTTTTCAAGAAATTTGATTATGAGAAGAGGAAGAAACTTGCAGTGGAGGACTGAGGAAAATACAGAGTCTGGTAAATGTTTGATTAGAAAAGTCACAAGACCCATATTCACACCAAAGAGAATGAAACAGTGAAAAGGAAATATTAATTAACCAAAGAAAGGGGATTATGAATCATGTTATAAAGGCTCGTGGCCATGGGTAAATACAGGCAAAGATATATATCCTTCCATGAGGCAGGAAAAAAGGAATTCTTCATCAATATAATATGTAGGAAAATTTGAAGTAAAAGGAAAGAAATTTGTCAATTTTTAAATCTCTTTTCAAGAAGAGAAAGAAAAATTAGAGTAATTAACAAGGGATATGTAAAACTTTAAAAAGTATTATAAAATTATAGGGCTAGTATTTTATTTTCTTAATTGATGGAATGATTTCAGATTTTTATATATAAAATTAAATAAAATTAGATGAAGGATTAGAAAAAATATTTATAAACTCTAAAATGCTATGCAAAAGTTAGTTTCATTTATTCATTGTTGATTGTTATCAACATTGTTATTAGTTTTACATGTTCACTTACCTACATGTGAGGTGTAAGTGAACATCATTTTAACCTCAACAAAATTTACATTGGAGACCTAGATATATTTAATCGTGATTGCACATATGATTGCACGTATAATGCTCTTGTATAATGCATGTCATATCTCTGCCTGTATTGATTTTAGAGGACTAACACTTAAATGATTAAAACTTGTGTTTTGTTTTGAAACTGCATGTTGAAAGCAAGCTTGGAATGGAAATAGAAATTGTTTGTATGCTTAAAGTTTCAAGTAACCTTGTAAACATAGTTCAACACATTGTTTTTACCCAAAGAAGTGACTGTAGAGTGATTTTGAATTATTTATGCTAACCATCTGTTCCTTGCATATTATATCTTCCAGAACAGACAAATTTCATGGCCTTCAGACTTTAGCTACTACTACTTCTATCTAGAAGCAGCTGTTTTCTTATCAAAAATCCATACGGAAGCTGTTTATCCTAAATTGGTGAATTTCATTAGTATCTCCAGGGCTCTGGCTGAATTAATCTATTTAAACAGCATCTTCCTTAAAAACAGGTGCTTAAGTGGCTTATCCTAGTTCTATCATTTTAACAATAGTACTTAGAAAAAAAATACTTCACATTTTCTACTAAAACAAAATAATATGATTGCTTTCATTTACTACTGCTTTTTCTTATGAAAACAGTGCACAGTTGCCAACATATGGTACTCTTATGGCATTGCTTTAATTAAAGAGTGGTCTCCATCTAAAATGTTTCGAATGGAATTAACATTTTTACAATAGTTTAATTATTATAATTTTAAGAAGATAGATTTAAACACAGATGATTTCTGATCAACTCTATTAATGTCCTAGGGTTGCTATAACAAATTACCATACTTGGTGGCTTAAAACTACAGAAATTAATTCTCTCACAGTTCTGGAGGCCAGAGGGACAAAATCAAGGTGTCAGTAGGACCACCCTACCTCTGAATGCTCTGGGGGAGAATACCTCCTTGCTTCCCCCAGATTCAGTTTGCTGCCAGCCCTTCTTGACTATGCCTGTGTCACTCCAATCTCTGCACCTGTGGTCCCATTCCTTCTCCTGCTCTACTTTGTGTATAATCTTCTGCCTCTCCACCAAAATAACACTTACGATGGCGTTTAGAACACACACCAGTAGTCCAGGTTAATCAGCCCATGTTATCAAAGAAAAAAATCGCAACAGACAAATTAAAAAGGCAAGGACAGTTTTCTTCAAAACTATTCCAATAGGAGAGAAAGATGGACCTTAATTCTGCTTTTTTGTGTGTGTGTGGTACGCGGGCCTCTCACTGCTGTTGCCTCTCCCGTTGCGGAGCACAGGCTCCGGACGCACAGGCTCAGCGGCCATGGCTCACGGGTCCAGCCGCTCCGCAGCATGTGGGATCTTCCCGGACCAGGGCACGAACCCGTGTCCCCTGCATCGGCAGGCGGACTCTCAACCACTGCGTCACCAGGGAAGCCCCCTTAATTCTGCTTTGACAAAAGGCAGGAGCATTTATAAACACTGGGGTGAGCTGGTGGAAAAGTACTGGAGGACAAGTCAGGGGAGAGGTTAGCAATGTCAAGAGGCCGTCTGTGTTTTCTAATTGGTTATAGTTAGGCTTCTACCTTCCCACAGAGAATGAGAGAGAAGGGCGGTATCTTTCTTAATGGCTATATTTTAAAGGGACGGCTCCCAGGTCCTTGAGAAAGACATTCCTGAGTTGTAAAACTGTCCAGAGGCTGGGATAAGATTTACATCTCAAAGGGTCGGAGACAGAATTTACAATTGCAGTTTTTCTAAAGTAAATGTTCTAAGCCACATGAGGTCAGGGCTGCCTTAGTCCATTGGGGCTGCTATAACAAAAATATCATAAGCTGGTGGCTTATGAACAAAAGAAGTTTATTTCTCACAGTTCTGGAGGCTGAGATTCAGTGTTTGGTGAGAGCCTGCTTGCTCATTTTTCCATCTACTAAAATAATCACCAAATAGTAATCACCAAATATAATCACCAAAATAGTAAATAAGATTGCTAACTCTTTTTATAGTCAAGGTTCTTAAAACCTCTTGGTAATATTAAAAGATCCTTGAAAGTGTAAAAGCATTGGGTAAACTTGCCTAACACACTTCCTTATATCTTACAAGACTAAATTGCAGAAATTTCTTCTTGGGCCTCAATGCATTACCTCTTATCTCTTTTCAAATATTCTTTCACTCTTTTTCAAGATACTTTTGTATATTCCCAAGTTTATTTTATGTTATAACCCCTCCCCTTTCCCCCATATTGATAGTTTTCTTTTCTTTTTTTTTAAAGAAGATGTTGGGGGTAGGAGTTTATTAATTTATTTTATTTATTTTTGCTGTGTTGGGTCTTCGTTTCTGTGCGAGGGCTTTCTCTAGTTGTGGCGAGCGGGGGCCACTCTTCATCGCGGTGCACGGGCCTCTCACTATCGTGGCCTCTCTTGTTGCAGAGCACCGGCTCCAGACACGCAGGCTCAGTAGTTGTGGCTCACGGGCCTAGTTGCTCCGCGGCATGCGGGATCCTCCCAGACCAGGGCTCGAACCCGTGTCCCCTGCAGTAGCAGGCAGATTCTCAACCACTGCGCCACCAGGGAAGCCCAATAAGTTTTCTTTAAAGGAAGCCCATTCAGTCATCTCTTGTCAGTCATAAATCAGTCCACTCAGCGTTTCCAGGAAGAGTAGAGAGATTCACAAATTCAAACAATTTGAACACAAAGCACATTAACGATGAGAGCTTCGGAGCTGTCATGGACTCATTCATCTTTACTTTCTGTACAAATGTTGTAAAACTGACTTCAGAGTAAAGCAGATATGTTTTGAGGGTCACAAAGGTTGCTTTATCATCACCCAATGAAAATAAAATTTTTTAAATGTAAGCAAAACATGAAGCAACAAACTCCATAATTATAGCAGAACATTGAAAATCTTGGTTTTCAGCTGTTATAATCATCTTGTTTCAGTTCTTCCTCACACAAGTCAAAACCCAGCCTGTTTTAGTCAGAGTGGCTTCTAGAAATGGACATTTATTTATTTTTCTTAAACTACTTCATTTTTTTAAACATTTTATCTTGTAGAAAATCCACTACTGATTCCATTTATCCTTCTTGTCTATAGGTGCATATTTTTGAGTGTCTTACAAAACCTCCTGCAAACTTAATAGTTCTCCCTCTTGAAAGTCTTTCCTTCCTTTTGGAAGATTATGCTAATGCTAACTGGAATCTGCTAATTGGAATCTTCTAGAGCAGGCTTTAACATCCCTTCCTGACAAGGGAAACCGTCCTGCAGACTGATACCAAATGGAACACTTTGGTAGATGCTGATGCAAAGAACACATACCAAATGAAATAACTGTTCACTTTTCAACTAAATCTTGTTTAGGAATATCACTTTAATGTTTCTCCTTTAAGTAACAGCATTTTTAATGTTCTTTCATGAGTCAATACACTAATCAACACTATATAGATTTTTTTTAAAGAGCAAGATTGATTTGTTCTTAAACTATTATTTGAAATCAAACATGAAGCTCAGTAGCGTAAGGATTATTTCCATTTAAAATTTACTTTAAAATGTCTTCTAATATGCTGAAGCCTTTTTTAAGCATAAAGAAAAAATGCTTCTTTGTTATCTAAAACCATGCTTTATAAATATTTCCTGTGAAGTTTTGAATAGTAGGTCAGCTAATAAGAGCATTCAGAGACCACATTTCTAAAACTCAGGTTCAGCACAGCTCTGTAACAATTGGTTGTAACTTAATTAGTGAAAAATTAAGTCAATTTGAACAACAAAAACTTAGTTTTTTAAAAATCTTGAAATTTGATAAACATTGACTGGAACACTTTATTTAACAAAAATGTTACATATATTTATATCTTTAAATCTATTTTGGGAACTTCCCTGGCAGTCCAGTGGTTTAGACTCTGCATTTCCAACACAGAGGCATGGGTTCCCATGGTTGGGGAACTAAGATCCCGCATGCTGCATAGCGTGGCCAAAAAATTAGAGAAAAGAAAAATTTAAAAAAATTTTCTTTTACTCTTAAATAGTGTATTTAACACCAATGTAAAGAAACACTGGTTCCCAAACTTTGCTTCATTTACAAGTCATGGGGATTACTAAAAATATGGATACCTGCATTCCATCCTTAGATATATTGCTTTATATCTAGCGATATAGGATGCAACCTGGATTGGGCTTTTAAAAGACCCCACGCGATGCTAATGTGTACCAAAGCTTGAGAAGAGAACCACTGCTGTAGGGAAATAAGTTTTCTTTTTGAAATTAAATGATTGATGATTGATAAGTTCAGGGAGGTTGCATCCTAGAAATTAGCATGCCTGTGTTATACATGCAGTTAAATATTTTTAGCTCTGATTTCCAATCCAGTAGAACTTAAAAATATCTCCACCATCACTTGTTCATAATGCCTAACAGATCACTAGCTCATAATGCCTAACATTTTTCCTATTTGCATTTAAAAATTATTTTCCACTAAAGATAATACTTGAAAATTTCCATCTTGTTTCTTTTTAGTGAAAAGAACAGCTTTGTGGAGAGCAAAATATATTTTACTGTAATTAGATGGTGACCAAGTTATTTTATAAATACAGAAATCATGTCATATTGAACACAAAGTTGATTGTGTAGAGTGATTTTTTTAAATCCCAGTGAGCTCAATGTAAGAATTATTTTATTAGTGAAAAACCACTCTGTTTTTCCCCATGTTTCCTAATTCTCCATATACTTCACTTTCTTTCATGATTAAAATGGTATTCTGAATTTTGAAAGACAAGTATTTGTATGCTCTCCAATAGAAGAAATATGTAATCATTTGGGTTGGGGGAGGGGTAGATTTTTTTCCTATCAAGGCTTCACCCAGGAGTTTGAAAAGCCTGTGGTTGAAGAACACTGGAATCTGAGTCTTAACACCATCTGTGCTTTTATCAACTGTCTGAGTTGTTGAGTACACAATTTAACACTAATGGATTATCTGTAAAATGAAGAAACTTACCTAAAAGCCAAAATGGATCAGACCCTACACTAATCTGAGGAGTCCTTCAAAAATACAGAATTCTAGTTCCCTAGACACATTTAAAACATATCTTTTATGGGGAGGGGGAAGGGTGAGCTGTGGCAGGGCGAGAGAGAGTCATGGACATATACACACTAACAAACGTAGTAAGGTAGATAGCTAGTGGGAAGCAGCCGCATGGCACAGAGATATTGGCTCGGTGCTTTGTGACAGCCTGGAGGGGTGGGATAGGGAGGGTGGGAGGGAGGGAGACGCAAGAGGGAAGAGATATGGGAACATATGTATATGTATAACTGATTCACTTTGTTATAAAGCAGAAACTAACACACCATTGTAAAGCAATTACACCCCAATAAAGATGTTTTAAAAAAAAAAAAAAAAACATATCTTTTTCTATTACCATACCACTTCACCAAGCACCATTTCTGAATTTAGAGAAATTACACTGCTAATATAATGTGAAATTCTCCCCAGGCATTTTTTTATAAAGTAAACAAGTTGTAATTGTGTATTTTATTTATGGGAATGTGAGGCCCTAAAGATTAAAATATGAAATAAACATAGTTCGTGTTTTTGAAAGGCGCTCAGGATAGTGCTTGTAAAGATAACAGAGTGAATGAATGCTGTGGCAGTACCAAAGAGAGCCATTTATGGTTACTGAACTTTTGGTCCACAGCCCCAGAGATTTCACCATCTACTATTGAGGAAGATGTGGCCTTCATTATAGTACTTTATACACACATTTTTTTGGCCTGGGTTTGTGAAAAGAATAGGTGCTCCACAAATGTATTTGAAATAATTTTACTTTTAAATATGTTTTAAAAGAATATTTCTTTCACTTATAGACTAGATATTTATGTTATACTCATTGGGTAGCCCTAATTAACCCCATTCCTTGAATGTTTTTTACAGCTACATTTTTGAGTCCAAATCTGAGTATTATAATCTAATAGATGGCATAATATAAATTCAAAATAGTAAGACAAGTGTAGGAGACAGTGATATGTACACTATTTATATTCATTTTGTACTTTTGTAATCTCTTCAATTAAAACCCCATAGAATCAAGTTGATAAATTGCTGCACCAGCTCAGTCAGTTTTCTACCAGTGTGTAATTTTCAAATAAAGTAATATCTCAGAGATTCAGTTTTTTTTTTTCTGTAAGTGTGGTTGTGAGACAATTAATAAAGAAAAATATAAAAGGGTTTAGCCATACTTTTCTCTCTTCCTCCTGCTAAAACTCAGAATTCAGCTAAAACGCTGGACATTATATATGAAACAAACATGAGCCTGTAAAAGATGTGTAAAAGATAGCAGACAGGCTGGGGAACACAGGGCATGAGCAAAACACAGCCATAAGTCCTATGTTTTTGTTATTTTTGTTGTTGTTTTCTACTTTCCTTTTCTTTTTCCTTTTCTATGACCTTATATGTCAAAAACCTTGGTGATGTAATCTCCAGAAACATGAAAACATCAATGGGTGGGGGGAAAAAGAAACCCCAAGGAAAGGATGTTCTCTTAGGTAAAAGGACCAGAAAAGGGGCAACCTGGAAAGATAGAAAACTTTTAGACAATAAATACCCTACTCCTGCCAAATGCCCCAGAAAAACCTGCAGCCCTAACCTATCCCTGCCAGCAGAGGCCAAGTTGTGAACCTTGATTTCTGTGATGAAGTTACCCATGCCCCCTCATGAGCTGGTGTCATAAAAGACCAAGTGGGGAGCCTGGACTTTCAGTCCTGCTGAGTGATAGTGTTTACCCTCACCCCCATGGTGTCAGAGGATGCCTAGGGAAGAGTCAGGACTTTACCATCAAAGGAGCAAGAAGACCAAAGCCCTGCAGTGTCAGGGGAGATTAAGTGTAGAGCAGTAATGAGGCCCCCATTCCCTCATATTAAGACTTTATCAGCAGAGGCATCATGGGAAACCCGAGATGCACCCCCTTCTAACAGTAATGGAAAGCCCTTATTTCCAGGGGGTTCAGTGTATGACAAGATTGAAACTTGGACTTTCATCTTGACCTGGCGTTAATAAAGTGACACCCTTCTTCCCTGCTTGAGCAGTGTCAGAAGTGACCTTCTAAAACACATTTAAATAAGAGCTGGTGGTCCCTAACATAATACCCAAAAGGTTCGTGTTCAATTGAAACTACTTATAGGAAGTACCAGAAAATCTTAACTTGAATGAGAAAAGACCATTAATAAATACCAACAGCAGGATGATACAGATTTATCTGACAAGGCTTTTAAAGGAGCCATCACAAAATGCTTCAATGAGCAGATATGAACATGCTTCAAACAAATGAAAAAAATACAAAGTCTCAGCATGAACTTAAGCCAACTGCTGAGGTAGAGGCAACACATTTCTCACAAGACTGCTTTAATTTTTGACACCAATTACAAGTCTGAAAGTTTCCCCAAATCACCCTCACTTTTGATAAAGAAGGACTCACAGATTCACTAAAAGCTACTATACTCTTCATTATGCTTCATTACAAGAAAAGGATACATTTTAGTCAACCAGGAAATAAGTGCATAGGACAGAGTCCAAGGAATTACCAGACTTGGATCTTCTTTTGCTCTCTTCTGGCAGAGTCAGGGTGTTGGTTTTTGATAATATGTATGGTATATTGCCAGCCAGGGAAGCTCATCTGAGCCTCTGTGTTCAGAGTGTTTACTTGGCTCTGCATCACATAGACACAGTTGATTAATTGATTGCCTGTGTAGTTAATCTCAGTCTCCAGGTCAACTGATATTGTGTGACCCAAAGCCCCACAGTACATTACATTGTTTATCTTTCTGGTGTGTCAGCCCCCTCCCTAAATAACTGGTAGACTATGTGACACAACCCAAGTCCCCCCAGGCAAGAAAGACACTCCTAACAGGCATGACAGAGATTACCTCACAAGAGCAGAGAGCAGAGACCAGACCTCTTTTATGGCAAGGATAAATTTTTTTTCTGTTGTTGTTGTTGTCGTACACTCTGAAAAGAAATAAAAGTTATTAAGAGAAGACCGCCTGGGAATTCTAGAAATGAAAACCATTATAACTGAAACAAAACAATAGATAGGTTCAATAACTGAATGTAGAAGTCAGAGAAAAGAGCCAATGAACTGCAAGATAAAACAATATAAATTACTGAATCTAAACAAGATAGACAAAATAGACTAAAAAAATTAAATTAAAAAAAATAAACAGAGATCTAGGGAACTGTGGTACTCTAAAAAAAGATCTAACTTTCGTGTCATTGGGGTCCTGCCAGGAAAGAGAGAAGGAGAGGGTGAAAATTATTCAAAGACGTTATAGCTGAAAATTTCCCTAGTTTGTCAAAGATATAAAGCTACAAGATCAAGAAGTTGAAGAAATTCCCCAAACAGAATGGACATAAAGAAATCCACACCGAGGACATCAGAGTCAACTTCTGAAAACTAAAGGCAAATAAAATATCTTGAAAACGGTAGGAGAGAAATAACACCTTACCTAAGGGGGAACAAGTTGAATGACTTCCATTGAAAACCATGGAGAACAGAGGAAGTGACACATTTTTCAAGTGTTGATAGAAAAGAAATGTTAACCAGGATTCAATATCCGGGAAAAATATCCTTCAGAAACTAAGGAGTTTCAAGACATTCTCAGATGAAGGAAAATTAAGATAATTTGTCACCAACGTAGCTATCCAAAATGATAGCTAAGGAAATTTATCTAAACAAAAAGGAAATAATAAAAGAAGCAATTGGATCATCTAGGAAAAAGAAAGAACAACAGAATAACATTAAAAATATAAGTAAATAGGGCTTCCCTGATGGCGCAGTGGTTGAGAGTCCACCTGCCGATGCAGGGGACACGGGTTCGTGCCCTGGTCTGGGAAGATCCCACAGGCCGCGGAGCGGCTGGGGCCGTGAGCCATGGCCGCTGAGCCCGCGCATCTGGAGCCTGTGCTCCGCAACGGGAGAGGCCACAGCAGTGAGAGGCCCGCGTACTGCAAAAAAATAATAATAATTATATATATATAAGTAAATACAATAGACTTTCCTTTTCCTCTTGAGTTTTCTAAAGTATGTTTGATAGCCAAAAAAATTATAATACTGTCTGATGTGGTTCTCCATGTATGTAGAGAAAATACATAAGAGAATTATATTGTAAAAGGAGAAGAGTAAAGGGACTTAAAGGGGAGGTAATGTTTCTACACTCCATTTCAAACTGGCGAGATCTCCATGCTAATACACTGTAATAAGTTATATGTGTAAAATGTAATACCTAATGCAAGTATTTAAAAATCGGCCTATACAAAGAGATACTTCCAATTACTATAGCTAAATCAAAATAAAATTCTAAGAAATGTCCAAGCAATGCACAGTAAGACAGAAAAAAAAAAAAGTAAAAACAGGGAACAAAAAAGAAAATAAAAAATAAAATGGCAGGGTCAAGCCTTCACATCTCATCAATAATTTCCTGAAATATAAATTGTTCAATTCATTTGTATTAGACAAACTGTAAATAAGTATAACGTCCCTCATTAGGGGACTGGTTAAATAAACTGCAGTGCATTCACACCATGGAATTCTACTCACCATTAACAGGGAATGAGCAATCGTATTGGTACACATGATAACTTGGCTAGATCTCGAGGGCATTATGCTGAATGAAAAAAAAAGTTTCAATAGATCATATATCTTCTAATTCCATTTGCATAACATTTTCAAAATGACAAATTTCGAATAAAAAATTGGTTAGTGTCTGTCAGGGTTAGGGATGGTCAGAGGAAGAGAAATTAGTTGACTATAAAGGGGCAGAAGCACGGATATCTTTGCATTAAGAGAATTGTTCTGTATCCTGATTGTGGTGGTAATTAATATAGCTACTCTTATGAGAAAATAGCATAGAACTCTACACCTGCATTATTCCATGTCAGTGTCCTGGTTTTGATACTGTGCCATCTTGATGTAAAATGTAATCAGTAGGAGACACTGAATAAAAGGTGTCTCTCTGTACAAATTTGTAGCTCCCTATGGATTTTTATTATTTTAAAATAAAAACTTAAAGAAAGGGGGTTTAGTATTAAATGACAGTGTGTTAAAGTTTTTCTCATCTTTAAATAAGTAATATATTGACTTCTAAAGTCATCGAAAAATCAGTTAGAGCTAGACTCTTTTTTGCTATTTTTGAGTAGCTAATTATAAGTGATTTATTAAGTAATTTCATCACTAACTCACTTAAACCTCACAGATCTTCTCAGGTGGCTACTTATTTCTTGTGAGAATATATACCTTCGCTGGATTTCTTACCTGTCCTGCAACAATTCTTAGACTCCTAAAGACATGTTCACCTACCATGACGGTTAGATCTGTTTCCCTAATGCAGAAGCTGATTGCTCTGATTTCAAAGGATAATAAAACTTCTTTTATCATTTCAAGAGAGCCAAATAGTCACAACCCATACTAATTTCCTTGCTTAAGCCCCAAAGGGCTAGGAAGACAGCAGCGACTGTCTCCCTGGGTCTGTACTTTTCAAGGAGGGGTGAAGATCCAGAATTTGGAGACACTCTGGGCTGTGAGACAATTACGTAAAATTTGAAACACAAGAGGTTAGCTGGTTCCTGAAGCTATTTCATTCACATACCAAAGAGCTGAAGTTCAGATTCAAGCTCATTTGTTTCCAAGGAGACCTTTAGGTAGGGAAGGGGACAGCTGTCTCCTTTCTCTTTGTAGGTGGAACCAGTTCATTTTTCTTGGCCCCTCATCTATGAGGGTATTGGACTACTTATGGGGAAAAGAAACTGCATTACCTTTCATCATGTCGCCCCGAAGTAAAGACTGGGGCAAGAGGAGCGGACACGTTATTATGTGTTGTGAAGTACCTCATAAGGTGCCTCTCTCTGAACGGGAACACCTAGTGTTCAGGATAAAATTAATGACAATAAATATTGCAAACCCATTACTCCACTTTATAGAACAGATGTATCACAGAGAAGGTAAATAACCTTCCCCAAGGTCATAGGATTTCTGGAAGACAGTGTGGGAACCAAAGCCTAGATAGCCTGGATTTAGAATCTATTCATTGAGCTCCCAACTTGTAATAGAGAAGGCAGAAATTTAATTTAACGAGATTACAAACTAATATTAGATAAGGTATCCTGAGTCTTTTTCAAGCAGATCTATTTTTCTAGAAAGATGATTCACTTTATATGCAAAGTAAATTTTATCTTGCTTTCACTGAAAAATTCCTTGGGGAGTTTTTAATTAGACGGATGAAAATTTAGTATTCTTTTCAGTAATTTGAAAGGAAATATAGTATTAATAATTACCACATTTTGTCAAGGACAGGACCCGAGTTGAAGAATGTAGACGAAAAGAAATGCCAAAATCTGGGTTGCCAGAGCTATTCAGAGACCTGGGAATATCACATTTAAGATTACAAAAAGTCTCGGGGAGTTCTCAATATAATTATGTTTTCCTTATTATTTTGCGAGGCTGTTAATTGCCTACTAGTAATTAACTTCCCATGTGACTGTCAAGAAATGTAATCAATAGTAAGAGCAGAGGGGCCAGGCTGTCATGGTTTCTGTGACCAGTATCCTCTTCTCACCTCTGGCAAGGTGTTTCTGTTTTAATAAAATGAACAGGTGCAAATGTATAAGGTTACTTCAGAAAGCCACCAGCTAAATCAGTGCCTCTCATAGTTCTGAAATTAAAATGTAGCCAATCAGAACTTTGTAATATAATTGCCTCATTTTCAAACTTAAATACATTATGAGCCCCCTGCTAGTGCTGCACCTGTCAAATCTGCTTATTAAAGTGGCGAAGGGAAGACTTTGCTGGGACATTTTAAATATTATGCTGACATTGTAATAAAAGAAAGGAGAAAGGTAGGTATGATCTTATTCTACTGATGTCTGCTCTATGTAGTAGGTACTGTTATGCCCACAAAGCTGGTAACCACATTCTATTCATAGAAATACTTCACATAACTTTGTACAAAATAAAACCTACTGAATTTAAATATATTACTTCCAATTATAGTTCTTAAATTTCTCTTGACTTTTTTATTACTCAGATATTGTTTTATAGGTTAACTCACCCAATTTGTTTAATATTCCTTTTATAGCAAATCTGTTTTCTTTCATCTCTACAGCAGTTGCCAATACATTTATAGATACTTATGTAAGTAATGGGTGGGAGCTGAGAGAAAGATGAAATTCAATCTCTATCACAGTGCTGGCAAAGCAATCATGGATGTTCTGAGATGTGATTAATCTTCATCGGTAAGCAAGGAAGATACAGAACCAGTGTTCAGATTTTTGGCATCAATATTTTTACCTAGTTCCTTAGATATTTTCTCTACTCTTTCCTACATGCCATAAATTATCACAAAGTATTGGATTTTTGATTGACAAAAATGAGTACTTGCAAAGTGGGATATTAACTTATACAAAAGGCAATTACGCTGAATAAATATCTTTATAACCCAGAGGGTTATAACACTAACAATAATAACAACATACATATCAGAAAGAAAATACATAGTGAATGGGGGAAAGGTCACAAATTTAAATATACTAAAAATGGGGAGACATAATGTGTGTCAAAGTACTATGTACAAGCAGTCACACATGATACCCCATTATTCTACATGATTTAGGAATTACAGGTCCATAGTACCATATGCAAAACATATTTGGGGAATATGTGCTACAGAATTCATAATATTTCACCTTTTAGAATGATAACATGATACAAATACTGCATATTACACAACACTCCAAATTGTCTGGGAGTATGTAGTAGCCTCATATCGCTTCAGGAAAGATTTGTTTCCAAGAGAAAGTAGATAAGATCGGGCTTGGTTGTCAAATTAATTATAAATTCTTCTTTGGATTTTAGAGCTTCTTGGATTTTAATATTGTAAACACAGGTATATGGAATTTATTAGCAAAACATTATTTTTCTGATTTTGCAATTATTAGGTAAGTAACTTTTAATTTTTGCATAAGCATTATGCATTAAAGAGGTATAGGATTTTTTTCAAAACAAATAGTTTCACATTGAGTCCCAAAATAATGACAAAGACACACAGATTATGTCATCTCTGGATTTGTTGTCACTGTATAACCTTGTCTTCCCTGACTACCATGGTAGTTGCATGTTAGTAGTGAGATACTTCCATGAGAAACAAACAAAAACAAAGCAGATATTGGCCAACTGGCCAATCAATAGGTAGCAAGAAATGATGTCTACCCATGTTGTGCTTTGGTAATGTTGTCTGCAGTTACTTGCAAGGGAAGCCACTTGCCTCATTCAATTATAGCTCTAGTGAAAGAGGTTAAAGAGCAAAGCCTTCATGGTATGTGTTGATAGCTAATAGCTGTGTTTGGCTGCATGATAAAGAAGCAAATGAGCTCTCTTTGGGACATGAAAGGGAAAAAGTCCAAACATTTCAGGCATTCAGACTTAAAAGAACTAACTGCTTCTTGACTCCAAGCACTAAGAAGTTAAGAAAGAGAAAGCCTAAGGGATGCATGTTCAGTAAAAGATCAGAATAAGGATGTGGCCTCCCTTTAGAATCTTTACAGCTTCCAGGTCGTCAGTCCCCTTTAGATCTAAGAGAGAGAGAAAGGCAAAAATGTAATGAAATGTAGCAGATCTAAGAACTATCTCTGGAAAAGAACTGTGGATGCAGTTACTGGTAAAGGGGAATCGTGAAAGGAAGAACCTCCCAGACAGTAAAGCCAGGCCTAATCAAGAAACCCTCTCCTCCCCTGGGGTAAAGAGCCCTTACAGTGTGTGCCTTGGTGGGTTCCAGGATGGCTGCTCACAGCAACCTCTTTGTGTCTCCTGTTCACATCTTTTACAAATAGTAGTGTTTAGTGTAGTTCTTTTTCCCACCTTTTATATTAGGTATGGGAGGCACATAACTCATCTCTTTAATTTGTTGTCCTGTAAACAAATGGGAGCCATATCTGAACTTGATTTACAGACTAGTCCACACCTCTCAGATAACCTGGGCTTTGCCCTTGATACAGTGATGGAATATTTGTGTTATCTTCCCTGGAGGAGAGTGGAGTATGTTCTACACATGGGAAGAACAGAGAAGGATGTTTGATGATTAGGAGGGCAGACTGCAGAGAGAGGAGTACTTACCAGATATTCTACTTACTCCCCTTTTTTTTTCTAGTCCTCTTGCAGTTACATAGTGCCATATGACAAATTCTGACAAAGAATAAGTGCAAGTAAAAGGTGTCCTTTATGGGCTAAGGCAGTAAAACACAAAAACAAAAACACATGTCACTTTCTCTCTCCTTACTGTGAAGATCAGGAAGGCTTTATGTTCCAGGGTGTGCAGTTCCAGGTAGAGCCTCTGTGAGCCTGGGACCCAGCAGAGCCCACCACTGCTCCATGGTGCATGTGATGTTAGCAAGAAATACATTGTTGTTGTTTTAAGCATCTGGGATTTGGGAGCAGTTTGTTATAGCAGCAAAATGTGGCCTTTCCTGAGAATTACAAGACACGTAAGAGACGATAGATAGATGATTGATAGACAGATAGATAGATAGATAGATGATAGATAGATATTGATGATAAATAAATACAGAGATAAGTTTCTGTTTATATGTTTAGTGACCTGTAAAGGTAAAAATTTATAGTAATCTTTTTTTATGTTTCCTTAATATCCAGTAGAGAAAAGAAACCTGTAATTTTTTTGTAATATATAAAGAATTGTTCCTATGCACAACAAATGCACTGAGTGCATTTGTTCATACGGAGAAGCAACAACATTTCTGGCTAAGGTCTAAGGTTTCCATTATTTCCAATACAAAGAATTATTTCTTGAAATTGGGAGTCTAGTTTTTTTTAGGATGAGTTAAGTAATGTGTTGTGAACAACTAAAATCCAATGCAACATTAAAATAAATGTACTTTCATTTTAGTTCTTTATGTTTTGCCCCAGCATTTGAAAGACTGCAAGATATTTTGAAGTCATATATCTTTGGTAAATCACTACCATAATGCTTGCACAATAGTGAAGCATCATTTTACTGAACATTTATTTGGGAGCTTGAAATATTGGTTCTATTATAGATCAATTCCTCTGATAACAAGTTCATTAGCTTTGCAGTTTGCTTTTTCAATTTAATATTGCCAGTGGTGTTAGACCTGCTATTATTTTTATTGCTTAGATTACTATTGAAAATATTGTTGTGAGAAAGAAGTAATATTGCCATGATTTTATTATTAGACCACTTGTACATAATGCCAAGCGCCTACAAAAGCATCAGGTTCTCAGGCCGTTTGGTATCATTTATATCTTTTATGACTGTCACTCAGAGTTCTCCACTAAGAATAGTAATGGTGGTTTTCAGAGCTCTGGTCATAGCAGCTCACCACTGCAGCAGACCAAATAAATATGATGCTTCGATTTTGAAATCTGGCAGCACATTTCAGGAAAAAAATCAGATGATAACTGTTTTCATTCGGTTTCTCTGCCCCATGAAATTCCAAGATAATCTATGATGAAAAAGGGCAAGATTCTTGAAAGCATACAGCAGCTGTTAACTTTAAACTAACATATGATTTTTATCTTTGATTATTATGTTTAGATGATTTGAAAAATGAAACACTGTATGTTAAATTCTTGGGAAATAAATATCACAGATTCCCTTTTCTTCAAATAAGAAACATACCATCTTCTGTTGATAAGCACATAAAAGGTGATATTGCCTCTTACTGTGAAATTTATCCTGTTTATTATTATTTCTATTATAGTATTAAGCCCTATTATAAGTATTAATGTTTGTTATTACCTATAAAACTATATAGCTATCTTATATCTTAACTACATGATATATATATTTGCTACCTAATACATAAACTCTGAATACTGCAGTTTATATTATAATTTTCTTTAGAACAGAGGTTCTCAGTGTATCCTCAGGGGAAGCCTGGTGGTCCCTGAGATACTTTTAGAAGGTCCATGAGATCATGCCCCTTGTTATAATATTTTGAGATTTCATTGCTTTTTTTCCAATTTCATTGTCTCTTGAGTGTACAGTGAAGGTGTCTAGAAATCACAGGGTGTGTGATATGGCAGTAAGTCTAGTGCCGAAGCAGGTATAAGAATCAGGTGTTTTCTCTTAAGCTAGACATTAAAGAGGTTTGCAAAAATGTAAAACAATGCCAATCTCTCCCAAATTATTATTTTTTGTTTTAGAAAATATAGTTAGTTTTATTAAAATACGTTGTTTATATGTAAAGGGTTAATTATTGTTATTTTACAAGAAAAAGTAAATATATTTTGGAGTGTCACACTCCACAACTTGTGGGATCTTTGTTCCCTGACCAGGGATCAAACCCAGGCCCTTGACAGTGAAAGCATGGAGTCCTAACCACTGGACTGCCAGGGAATTCCCTAGATATTTAATTTAACATGGTAAATACCTATAAAATACACCACAGAAACAAAAGCTCTTTGGAGTCTTCAGTAATTTCTAAGAACATAAGGGGCTCTCAAGATAAGACATCAAGGAACTATTGCTTTAAAGATTTGCATTTCCCGCTCTTTCTTTTTCATCCTCAGTTAAAACAATCTGCATATTACAGAAGTGAGGTAGTAAGACCAGGACTGCTTCAAGGGCTTAAGAAGATGAAGACCAAAATGTCTCCCTTGCCGTTGGCTTTTCCCCCCATGGTTACAATATGGCTGCTCCAGCTTCCGGTCAGCAGTTCACTCAGAAGGATGCAGCAAAGGCTGAGAAAAAAGAGGGCAGTACCTAAATCTGAAAAGCAAAACTTTATCCACACAGAAGTTCCCCCTTGCCCCGCAAAACACACAGATGCAGATTGTTGCTTTTGTCACTTTGGCCAGACGTTGTCATATATCCACCAGAGGCTGCAAGGAGTTTTACATTTGGACCCATCGCGGTCAGCACTAAAATCAATGTTCTGTAAGAGGACAATGGATGTAGTAGGAAATCAGCCACAGCTGCCTCACCTGCTTTCTTCCTCTGAGCTTAGGAAAATAAAGCCACAGAAAGTATTATGGGAATAAAGGGGCTTGAAATGGGAAATAGTGTTTTACATGAGGGAGGAACTTGGAAAGTGAAGGAATGAAAGGGGTAGACAGGGAATTAGAGAAACATCTATAATCCACTTAATCTCAAAGCCATGGAATGGATGGAAAAGGCAGAGTCTGTGGACACGTCCAAGAGGCTGCGAGCATCTGCCCACTGTGAAGTGGGAGCCCAGGGAGAGGTATTTGGAAGTTGCTACTTCTGGGCAAGTTGCCACTTCTGTGAACCTGGTCTAGCTGTAGAAGCCACCATGTCACTGAATTTTGGAAAGAACTGTATGTGACTGTCTCATGTTCATCATCATAAACTTCTGAGAATAATGGCTTCCATTTCATGTCCACCTTCCACACCTCACAAGTTTCTCTCATTGACAGACTCTAACACAGAATTGTCCAAGTACGGGGCTTTAGGGAAAGAGTTCTCAGCCTTGGATTGGTGATGATGGTGCCAAGTTCCTGATAAACAACTGAGCACGACTGCCAGCAGTGTGAAAGTGTAAACGCCACAGTCTGAGATGTTTTCATTTGGAATAAATAGACTAAGCATGAACAATTGGAAGCATCACATATTGTCTTTATTCAAAAAGCCAAGTTCCTGACAAATTTGAGTAATATGAAAAATCTATTGGAGGAACACAACACACAGTGTATTTGGTTAATTGAATTCAGAGAAAAAGGCTTTCAACAAGAAATACGAGGAACCAGTTTCAATCATGGCATGATAAAAATAGAGATTATAACATCTCTTAATTCTACATTAAAGCTAATATGTAAATATTTGAGGATGGAATTAAGGATATTTATCTATATACACACATATATAGGTTTATATAGGTTAGGCATTTATTTGCTACCACAGGTACTGATGCTGTTTTACTGAATATTTTATCATATTTTTTTCTTCTAGTATATACTTCAATTGTATGTAGGACTTGTGAAAAAGGAAGGAAAAAAAACAGATTTCAGTTGAATATCATGGAGCCAATCCTGCCTAGCTGTGTGTAGAGACACGCCCTGTGGCTGGTGGAGAGGCCTTTTTTCTCTTGATACACTCTCCCTGTCCTTTCTGTGCAGGATCTGGGGTGCTTTTTTCTCAGAGGTTTCACTATTTGAAAGGTGTGTCTACTCTTTGTTAAAGTTCGGTTTTCCAAAGTTCTAAGATAATTTATTAAGATTCCATCAAGTGAGAAGTGACTAAGATAATTTTTCTATAGTGTATTGAGAGTCCTAACTATACTTGGAACTATACCCGGAATAAACGATATAAGAATAACTTAAGATAAAAACCTTAATGCTTGTATTTAATTATAAATTTGCCAATTTGAACATTATAAAAAATCATGATTTTATTTACATAGTTTTAAAAATTGTCCTGTTTGGAAATAGTTTCTAATAGTTAAATAACATGTGAATTAGTATTATTTTAATACTGATTATATATTTTCGTGTATGTTTATGACATCTAAGATGGTCACATAGTATAAAAGACAGATTATGGGCTAAAGGTCTTAGTTTAAGTATTAATTCAACTTTTCTGTAGACCTGTGTTCATATGGATATCACTAAACTTCTTTGGCCTCCATTTTTCATTATTGATGAAAAATAAAAACTGCTGCAAAAATTGACGATTTGTGTATAAGGGGCAGGGGGTGGTGACTGGCATGCTTTTTCTGTTTCAAGAGAAAGGATATATCCTTTAATATTACTTCCTATTTAGAGAGTATGAGGTAAATTCTATTCTCACCAGCATCACCGTGGCTCTGGATTCTCTGATGGTGGGTACAAGGTTTCAGATGGATTTGATCTCATGGCAGATACTGCTTCTGTGTTCAGCAGTTTTTCTCTAGGCATTACTTACAAGGCTTCCCACCTGACAAAATTTACTCAGCATCTCTAAGTCATAGGTATGGTTTTAATACAGTGGATCTAACAGCAATAAGTACTATGTAGAATTAAGAGAATTAAGTGCCTAGAAGAGTGCTTGATACTTAAAAGATACCAGATGTAAAAATCCTTATGTAATCATGAGTACATACTTACAGTTTTGTTTATAACTAATGATCACATGTCATTGCAGGATATTTTGATTATTTATCAATACTCTGAAATTCACATACACTGTAACTTTACCATCTGAACCCCATTTGTCAGTTTCTTATCCATAAAACTAAGACATTTATCTATGCCTTTATCTCATAATGTTTCCTTCAACCTGAAATCCTTTTTCCATAGCAATATTAAGGCTTAGAACTGTACTACACATCTTATTTCAACTTTATTTTCCCACTCATGGCTTCATATTTTATATGACTAAACTCAAACTCTGCTTTTCCAAATGAATTATTCTATACATGTTTATAGTTAACTGCAACTGTTTCTTTCTGGATCTTGTCAATTGGTTAAGCCACTTAAGAAACATTCTTAATTCATACTCTCTGTAATGTGCTGTCTTAGGCTTTTGTAAAGGGAGAATACAAAGAAAACTAAAACATTGTCCTGCCCCTCAGAAAAAATAGAAACTGGTCTCTCCTTTTATATTTCTTTGAGTCCATTGTTTTTCTCATTTTTCTCTCACAGTTGACTCTGTGTAATGATCTCTTAATTCAAAATTGTTTCACATCAAGTCTCAATAAAACCTGCCGATCCCTGCAGGGTTATTATGAGATTGGATGTGATAATATTTGTGAAAAGTCTACCAAAGAAAAGCAGTCTTTAAATATAGGGAATAATAATTTTATTTTTCTGTCAACTCCCAGAAGAGTTTATGTTTATTAAGGCAGGAGCCATACTTTTTTCAGACTTCTTTTGTTCTGGGCTCTAATTAATAACTGTGTCACTTTGAACAATTGGCTGAACCTTGCTAAGGCACACGTCCTCCTCGGTGAAATGCCGAAATAATAGTACCCATCTCCTAGGACTGCTGGAAGGATTAAATGAGATAATTCGCTTAAAGTGCTCAGCCCAGCACACATAGAATCACGGAATAAATTATAAAAAGAAAAATAATAGCTAGCATTTATTTATCACTAATTGTGTAAAAGGTATTCTATTACATTTTCATAATTACCTAATTTAATCTGCTAAACCTATGAAGAAAGTACTATTATCATAGCTACAAAAATGATTATTAATGTAGTTTTAGCACTTAACTAGTATAGTGATTGGCACACATTAGACACTCAATAAATATTTGTTATACTCTTGTTGAACTCCAGATTCTAATTACATTTGAGGCCCCCATTAGCTGTATCAGTCAGCATTCTTGTGAGAATAGAATCTGACTGCAGCAGAAAAGGAATTTATGTTCAGACATCGGATTGGATTACTCACAGAATCAGCAGGGGAACTGGAGAGCCTGGCCCCGAGGCTGTGCCAGGAACGATTCCTAAATCACATAGCAAGAGTGATTGCTTGAGGATATAAGGAGCAACAGAATCTGCAGCTGGCATCTCTGACATCCCGAGACAGATCACTGAAGTCATTGTTGTAAGTAATGCTACCAGATGATTCCTCTGCCGCTACTTCCAAGATCTGTACATCTTTGTTATTGAGGGGAGCTGGAGGAATAGTTACTTGTTCTTTGCTTTGGACAAGATATCCACTGGACTCTCAGAAAGTTCACTCAGGCATCAGATGCTTGAGTTTTCACAGAATGTATTTGCAGACCTTGCACACAGCTAAAGTATGGGCCAGCAGCCAGGATACCCGCCACTTGTGTGTTTCACATCTTTTCAGTATGATGTCATTAACAATATATGTCCCGTGATAAGATGAGATGGTGTGCGTTCCTGTGAAGTAAGTTGTCGCACATAGGCTGCGAAATGATTTGATCCTTGAATACAATAGGTATGTTTCACTCTCGCAGCTGGCATAGGAAAGAAAATTGCTTCTAGTATTCTCTGTTTACAATGATAGAGAAAAGAGTTTGTACCAGAGAAGAAACTTTATCCCTAGTGTGAGGAGTCCTGCCACCAGTAAGCTACCACATCTGGAATGGCAGTTTTAATTAGAGTTACTCTATGATTGAGCCATCACCAACATGTGAGTTAATTAGGGATGGAATATGATGATGATTCTCAAAATTTTCAGTGTTGAGCCGATCTCTAATTCCTGCAACGGTGTCAAGCATAAAAAACAAGCAACATCACTTTGAATTTAGTCTTTTCATAGGAGAGGGAAGCTTCATTTTATCTTTCCTTTATAGATTTTACTTAATAGGCTAGGGAGCCGATGCTGTATTCTAATTCTTTATTCAGAGACTGGGAAAATAAACACGGCATGGGTTAGGGTCCCACTGGACCTGATTTGAGGATTCAAGGAAAACCCAATTTGCTATCTTATTTCTATAAGGCCACTCTCCGATTCATGGAATATTGTGGCATTTAGGAGCCCAAGGAATTAGTTCACAATGCAAAGGAATTATTTGCTCTACTTAAGCTGTGGTGCAGGAGTTCTGAGTCCTTGAAATTATTCAGGACCAGGGACAGCATTCTTCTCGCTCATGAAAACTCAAGTCAGGCCTTTGTTGCAGACTTAACTTTTTTTTCTATTATACAAATTAAATAGGACCTCACAGCACTGGTTCCACATTTAAATCCCGAGGGACCATGACCTGATTAACAAACTCTAAAATTCCTACAGGTTAGACCTTTTCTGAGTAATACACGGGACCTATTACAGTACCCATGTCCACTGTGCCTCTGATTGTTAATAGCTGCTTCTAGGCTTCAGTCACAGAGGGGTAATTGTATCCTAATTAAAACCAGAGATCCCATCTGATTTCACACAGTAACTGGTGTTCCCATCCTACAGAATACAATGTTCATCAGAGATGCTGGCAGGTATTCTTTTTACCAATGCGTTTAATGTCCTTTCTCCAATAAAAATCAGCAAGTTCTTGAGAACCATTGGAAAATTGGAATATTTTCAGTAAACTCCCCTGGGGCATGATTGGTGATGAAAGTGGGACGTGATGAACATTGGCTTCCTAACGAAGGTCATTCCTTCGATTAAGATCATTACAGTGACTGAAAGCAGGACAGAGTTAGTCCATCAGGCAGGACAGAAGGGGCTATTTCGTGGGGACAAGTAAAGTAAGCATCAATGCTTTGGATTATTCTGAGTTCATCCCAGTCATCCCCCACATCTACCTTCCAGTTCCCAGGTTCCCACCTCTTCCCAGTGTTCTTTCTAACTTTAACAGATCTGGCAGGAATTTAAATTCAATCTTGGGATAAAAGTTTGTTTTGAAGCCCTACAGCTGCAAGAGATAAAAGATCCCTTTAGCACAGTCCTTGAAAGTCTCCAGTACTCACCAGTACTCATTCTGTGCTTTGAGGGAAAAAAAAAAAGGTATAGGATTTTGAGCTCTTTAAGCAAGCTATCTCTATTTGTAGTAACCAAGTCACGCTCAGTCTTTGAATTTTTTATGCTCCTCATTCAGTTCTATGTAGGCACATAATCCCAAATGCCATTTCTACAACAAACTCTTCATTCTAGGTGAGCACAGGTGGTACTTCTGTTGTCAGACTTCCACCTTTAATACTGCATGGATTTAAAAAGCATTTTTTTTCCAACTAATCCAGAAAACCAAGCACATACTCTCCTTATTGTCCATGGAGACTCTTCCAAACCACTTCTCATACCAGTACCTCTATCACCCAGATTTTTTGCTGCAAGTAAGAAAAACAGGCTCTAGCTGACCCAACCTGATAAGGAATCTATTAAAGGATGTTGGGTAGCATATAGAATCATCAAGAAAGCTAGAGAAGCATACTCTTGTGCTACATAGTTGGGACCAAGTGAAAAATCTTGCAGAAGACTTATTTAGTGAGGTCACCATTGCTAAATGCAATGAACAGTGGATCGCTGTCGGGCTGCACCCCGCAGGCCTGAAAGGCTTGTACTTGCCTAGCTTCCAGACTGAAGAAAGAGCCCAGAGTCAGTGACAGAGACCTCAAGGGTTTAATGGATGGGGGAGCTTACACGTCTGAAGCAAGGTCCTGGAGTGATACTCCATCGTGTGCTGCAGGCACCAGGACAGGATAGAGTGGCCATCTTTGCTCCCATAGACAGGGGGAGGTTACCAGTTATAGGAGAATTGACATCAGGTTGGCTTATTGGTTGCCAAGGAAACCAGCAGAGGGTCATCCCCCTTTGATAAGCATAGTGGAGAGTTCTGATCTAAAGCTAGAACAATCACTAGCTGAAGCCTGGGGCAAGTACTTAGGAAGGTCAGTTATGTGAGTGGGATGTAGGTGAAGCAGGCACTGGTCAAGCAGGGGATGGACAGAGAGCAAGAGAACAGCCATCTTGAGTGGCCTGACCATACAATAGCACTACCATTACTGCTGTAACCACTATCTCCTTAGAGAATTGCTGTAGGCATCCTCTTTGTTATTGCATCAACAGCTTAAGATCCAAACTCTGCGTGGGTACACCTGATTTCTATATCTTAGATGATGCATCCACTCTGTAGCTGCAAGGCCACTGGAAAAGTCAAGACCTGGGTCTTGCCTGTTCTGTAGTTAGGGTTAGTTAGTTATAGTTAGAGAGATAAGCTATAACTATAGAAATAACATAGTTAGTTATAATTATAGAGATAAAGCTCTGTTTGGGTAAGTTCTCAAACATTTGAAGAGGGGTTCATAAACAGGGCAATCCAATGAAGGACAGATTCATTGTCTTGCTGTATTGAAGTATTTTAATACAAAAATATGATGTATCTTTCAGAGAAAAAGAAAATGGTCAGGGAAAGCACAACTTATTTCTAGGCAGCTACTAAGGAATTAGGTTCAACTTCTGATTTATGCCCGCTTGAACCCCTTTGTAGCCTCAGAAAATTGGCCAGTTCACAAGCTATTAAACAGGCTTGCCGTTTACTTTATGCAGCATTATGGTATTTTGTCAGTTTCAACGTAAACTCTATACCCGTGGCTTATAGAACAGTTTGAATAGACTTGCATTGATACGTGACCACTCAAAGTCGTCTCAGTGATTTACTGTAGAAGTTGACAAAATTCTAAACTGGTACAAGTGATTCAAATAGTCCCTGAGAAATGTTTGGAGGAAATAAAATACTTTGTAAAAGTTAAAAATCAACCAGTTCTAGTCAGGATTATGGAATGGGTCAAAATTTGCCTGTTCATTGTACTCCGTCAAAGGTTAGATTGTCATTTCAGCCATTGGTAACTTCTGCCATTCAGGACACCCATTACCTAAATTTTCTCTATCTTGACTTTTTTTCCCCATCAGCCCTTCTTCCTACGCACTTTTGCATTTGTTTCTCAGTTTTGTGTCTTAACCTACTTAAGGCTTGCATTTCTGGAGCATCAAGGTTCACAACTTATTTGCTAGGCAAATCTTTGTCCTTGAAAATCAGAGGAAGATAGAAGAATCCATACTATCTTCTAGGAAACTGTGATTCTCAAGAAACAAGAAACAGCTTTATTTGAAGGGATTCTGGTTGAGCAATAACTTTGAGGTCCGGTGGTAGGTAGTTTGATATTTATTTGTCAGCATTGGAGATAGTACTCCGTATAGGTATAAACCTACTGAAAGCTAAACAAACTGATAAACAAAAATCCATCCATAGAAACAGACTATATTTGCCATGTGTTCATGTATAGATAAGGCCTCGGTACTGCATTCAGTATAAGGAGATAATGTTTGCTTTTTTAACTTACAGATTACAGAAAATTTATGTTACTAGAATATGATATTAACGTGTATTATTTCAAAAAATCCTGTGTTTACAAACATAAGCAGGAGAGAGGAGTTTGAAGACACTAGACCAGTAGTATCACAAAATGAGAAACGATTATCCTTCCTGCTTAAAAACAAATGTTTGCATGGATTCTTCTTATATATTTGACACACATTTTTTTTTTTTGCCTATTACATCCTTTCATTTAAAGATTGCTCTGTGTCCATGTTCTTTACATACTTTGCTATATACTGTACAATATTTTGTTATTGTAGTAAGAGTATTGCTATGCTTTCATAATACTTGAAATTATTATCCATATTGCATTGTCATTTCTACTGAAAAGATACTTTGAGCGTACCACTATGTTAATTGATACAGGAAAAAAAACATGGAATGTGAGCCAGTACACTTTTACTTTTATATTAGCAAGTCACTAAATAATAACATTTTATGTAAATGTATGAAACATAAGATATAAACATAGTGTACTGACAATTTAATAGTATTTTTTGGCTATGTTTTTTACTGATTCACAGTATTTATTTAAATTTTAGTAAAATAACACATTCATATGAAATCATAAATACCATAAAAGCACAAGTTTCCTCCCTGAGTCCTCCCTACCCATAGTCCTACTTTCTAATGGAAACAGCTTCTGTTTTGGATATTTTGGTGGATTTATAACTCAAGAAATTGTCTCTAAATAATACAAAAGTATCTGATTACTTTTATACACTTTTGAGGAAGTAATTTATGTGCTCCCAAAGCTCTAGAAAATTTAGAATGCTTTAGAACACCTTTGAAAATATATTCCAAAGCAGTTCTGATCAGAGGTTCTGAATATGTGAAAATGCATTATCAATACATTGGTCAATGCTTTTCATGCTCATCAATAAAGGCAGAAACACAAATCAGGCTCTATGTATTATGGCTGGTTCTTTTACACCCTGAAAATGTTCCATTCTCCACTCTCACCTATTTAATTCAACTGTGAAGCATGAGAATAAAGTGCATAAATATATAAATACATAAAATCAATATACAAATGCAGTAGCATTAATAAAATATTTTTGCTGACATTGAAGTCATGAAACTAGAAATCGTCAGCATTCTACATACATAACAGCTCCAGTAAAATTTACATGAAGGATTATTGGGGGGATTGAGTTAATATTTAAAGCACTTAAAATTGAGTTCCTACCAAAGTAAGAACTCATGTTAACAGAGAGAGAGAGCGAATTAGTTTCAAAATTAGCTAATTAGATATCAAATGTTAACTAGAGTTTGCATTAGAGAGGGGAAAAACACCAACAAACCTTGCTCAGCTATTTTAGAAAAAACCTCATTTTTAATGGAGGAATAGTTGTAATCTAGAGAATTAACACGGTGCCTGGCTAGTCTTCTATAATTTATTGGAAAGATGTCACCTACCCTAATTCTCTTCACCTCCACAGAATTCATTAATATCATACAACTACCTTCGTATTATTTTTTGCTTCACGTGAATTAGTTTTGCGAAGACGACTGACTGTAAATTCCTTCCAGCATACAGGATGTTTATTACCACTAGTATTATTGTTGTTGTTGTTTTGTTTCTCTATAGTCCTCAAAACTATGCTGAGCAGAAGTACTCAGTTCATACATACTTAGCAAACAGGGATTTCCAGATTAATCTCTCTCTAGTAATTCAGATATTGAATGTATTTCTCCGGGGCTATTTTTATATGACATTAATTTGTTTTCTTTTATAAATTTATCCCCCCCAAAAGTATGGCTAGTCATTGTTTACTTGCCATGTGAAAAGCAACAGCACTTTATCTCCTACATGGGTTTGGAAATTATTGTAAGGTAAAGTGTTATCTGGTGTCCCCTAATCATTATCTTTTCTCTTTGTAGTTACGTAAATCTCTAGATTTATATAATAATTCTAACGTATCATTCAAATTTTATTTTCATATTCTATAAATAAGAACTTTACTAATTGCCAAAAATAAAAGAAAAGATATCCACAGGAATATTTCTGGAGGTTCTATTGACTTCTAAGTAGAATGAATTTTAGATAAGATGTTATTATAACATTTAAAAATATTTAATATTATTTTTCATTAAAAAAATAAGATGAAAGGTTTATTCATATTCTCACTCATAGACTGAAACATCTGTATGTTTTGTACACAACAGGTGTCCAATAAATGTTTTGGGTGACTGTCAGTGGTGACTCTTAATGACTTCATAATGAAGTAATTATTCAAATGTCATGTTAAAACTGTTTCTTAGAAATTACATAGTGCCAGTTTTCAACGGACATACACTATTACATACACTTTGGTAAAATTAAATAAATTAACATATTCTTTAACGTGAATGAAATTTACTGATTTAGAAACTTGCATAATGCTACTATAACAAACAATGAAAATAACTAAAATATGCATACCCATGAAACAATAAAGGCTTATCAAAAGTGTTCAAGTAAAAGATGACAATGAAATGAATGATTAGTTTTCACAGTAGTGGCATCTGCTCTGTGAATAATCCAAGGAATGCTTTCCAGTTTCCATGCACGAACTTCTTTATTCAAAGGAGAGAGTTTCTCAAAAGAGACATATGGGACCAAACAAAATGTAGGGTACTGTGAAATTGGAATTTTAAAATGTATCTCTTATTTATACCCTGCTTACTTAAAAAAATGATTTGAAGCACATCAAATGGATATATTCTCAAAAATCTTTCCCCATAGATTTTGCAATAAAATGTCCTATTTTTTCCTTTTGTTTTTTTTTTTCCTTGTTCTTCTGGTAAAGTCTATACCTTTAATGTCCAAAAGATGCCAGAACTTTGTATTTATTTCCTCTAGAAAAAATATCAACCCCAAAATTCATGAATATAATTTTCTGTTAATTGTTTAAAAGTTGCATTTTCCATCACTGATGAAATAGTTTGGATTTGATTATTGAAATAGTCCTGATTTATAAAACTATAAATTAGTTGCTTTAAATATGTATATGTATCAGTGTAGTTTATCTTTTCCCATGTTAACGGCATATTTTTTAAAATGTGGATGATAATTTGGAGGTTTTGAAACACTGCAATTGAGCCATTCTCTACTAATAAGGAATCGGTATTAACATACCTTGTCCAAGTTCAGTTAAACACTAATGCCTGTAACTGGCTATTTGAAAACAACTGTTTTTGAATTGGATATTTAAAACTAACAGTCATTTAAAACAACAGTAACACCATAGAATTTAAAAATAAAATGAGATTATTATTATCCAAAACTTTCTATCTCATTTACAAAGGAGGAAATTAAGGCACAGAAAGACTGAGGTTTAATGCATGCAATATAACACTTTTATGGGTAGAATAGTAATTAAAATGTGGTTTGTATCACTTACTAAATAAAACATCTTCAGCCACTGAAAACATTTTCCAAATCTTGTCCTGTGCTGGAGTATAGATGCTGAGGAAACCCAGCCACTCCAACATGGAACTGGGGGCAATGTGGTATGCTAAACACAATAAATCCTTTAAAGAAATACTAAAATAAATAAAAAGTTTATGTTTTGAGTCCATGATCATAATATTTAAGAAGAAAAGGAGAGATGGGGAGAAGGCTCTACTCTCTTTGTTTCTGTTTTTTTAAATATTTTTGTGGTAAAATGTATATAGCATAAAATTTGCCATTTTAAATGGACAATTTAGTGACATTAATTACACTCACAATGCTGTGCAACCATCACCACTGTCTCTTTTCCAAAAAGTTCTTATCACCCCAAACAGAAATTCTATAGCTATTATGCAAAAACTTCCCATCTGCTCTTCCCCCATCCCCTGGTAAATTCTAATCTATTTTCTGTCTCAATGAACTTGAACATTCTAAATATTTTATATAAGTGGAATCATACAATACTTGTCCTTTGTTCTCAGGCTTATTTCACTTTTAGCATGATATTTTGAAGGTTCATCCATGTTGTAGCATGCATCAGAACTTCATTTTTATGGCTCAGTAATATTCTATTTTAGGTATATACCACACTTGGTAGAGCCATTCATCTATTGATGAATAGTTGGGTTGTTTCTATCTTTTGGCTCTTCTGTGTTGAGATAATTAATAGACCTTTCAGATGATTATTTTATTGTAGTGTCAACTTTTGTTCCTACTGTTAGTTACTTAGACATTTGAAAAGAAAATAATTTAGACATAATAATTATTGACACACACAAAAAGCCAATACTGGAGCTTTAAATTCTTTTTTATTTTTTTCTCTTAATTATACAGTTAGGTTTTAAACTGTTGTTTTAACAAATTGAAATGTGGTCAGTTACTAAGGGAACAACCAGAGTACATCATTGAATATTATATTTTACACTATAAAAGTTTCCTCTTTTTCCTTAAACAATATAATAATTTAGTAATGATAATATATATATATACTGATTTAATGAAATTTTCTGAGAATATTTATTTAACGAACAATACTTGGAACAAATTATTAATACTGTTGCCAAAAAATGAAAGCTAGATTAATGACCACTACCTATGGGAAAAACTTCAGTATCATCAAATTCAAATACCATCGAAAGGAGAATGTGGAAAAATTAAGTTCACCTTAAACTTTCTGCCCCCATTATTTGCTGTAGCACGATTCTTTTAATTATCTTTTTCTGTGAATGTTCTTTCTTGAGGGGAACAAAAAAAGACAACAATCCTAAAGCATAAAAAAATTTCCTTCTTGCCATTAATTTGCTACACAGAAAATAATAGATTGTATTCTTTTTTAACATTAACATACTAAATGTGTTTTGGGGAAAAGGGAAAATAATTATTTTATTATTAAAGTGTTGAATTTTGACATTTTTTCAGATGAATTCAAGTTCTTTATGAAAAGGCTACCCATGAATTATTTCCTCAACACATCTACCATAATGCATTTGTGGACAATGGACTCTAATTTTCAGCGCCGCTATGAACAACTGGAGAACAGCATGAAGCAACTTTTCCTAAAGGCACAGAAAATTGTACACAAGCTCTTTAGCCTTAGCAAGAGATGTCATAAACAACCCCTCATCAGCTTGCCAAGACAAAGGTAAGACATGTAACAATGTAGACAACTGAGGACAGCTCTATTGATTTTCTGAATGTAGATGTAGTAATATATATAACGCAATGTTATTTATATTATTAGAGATAATCAGAAAACAACATGTAGTCTTAAGTCTCATAATAATTAATTGTAGTTATTTTCCAAAGTAATAGTACAATGAGAGCACATACACTATTTTCTTTTTTTTAACTTTTCTTTTACTATCTGAATCAATAAATTTTTCTAACTTGTTGCGCATGGTAGTCAACTGATAATTGTATCACAGTGAATATAAAAACACAAAGACTTACAGTTACATTGTAAGCCTAGGAACTAAGCAGGAATAAAAAGTGAAATTTCTTAAGATTTTCAAATAAAAGAATTTTAATTTTTAAATTCTTTAAAAGAATTTTAATTTTTTCTTTGTGTTTTCTTTGTGTTCAGAAAACCATAAAACTCATTCTACATGACTCTATGAAAATTGATGGGAAAGTTTCAAACAATTTTTATGAATGTTGACAGACTATTAAAATATTTGTGCCTGAACTGATCTAGGGAAGCACGAGTTTTAGATTTGCTAGTTTAAGATGTGTTGACCAGTCAGTACAATAAAAATTTGCATGTATTTAGTAGAAGTCAGGTTGAAAATACATAAAATGAAAAGCTAAGGACAAATTTAGGACAAAATCATAAGAAAGTATGCATTTGTACCAGTATCTCTATTATAAAATACTTGAAGTTTGACCTGATGCTTAAATCATTAAGAAATCTGTAATTACAGATTTCTTTCACAAAAAAATCCCAAACAACTGAGTCTACACATTTTTAAAATTCGATTTCAAAATAAATTATTGGAATTTTTTTACAAGTCATTGCATTTTAGCATATTCAAATTTATGCAACCATCACCACAATCTAAGCTGAGAACATTGCCACTGTCCCCAAAAAACCTCAGTCTGTCCCCATACTCCACACCCATCCCTGCTATTTGTCTCTATAGATTTGTCTAATCTACTAACTGTCCTCATAGATTTGCCTATTTTGGACATTTCATACCATATGTGGTCTTTCGTTACTGGCTTCCTTCACTTAGCATAGTGCTTTCTGGTTCACCTATGTTGTAGCATGTATCAGTAGTATGTGTATATCACATTTTACTTATCAGTTAATCGTTTGATGGACACAGGTTGTTTCCACTTTTTGGCTAATATAAATAATGTGCTGTCAACATTCATGTGCTTTTTTTTAAATGTGGACATACGTTTTCAATTTTCTTG
This sequence comes from Stenella coeruleoalba, assembly GCF_951394435.1. Lineage (NCBI taxonomy): Eukaryota > Metazoa > Chordata > Mammalia > Artiodactyla > Delphinidae > Stenella > Stenella coeruleoalba. Next base: position 135,108,975 of record NC_137169.1, read on the forward strand.
GATATGTATCTATGAGCAGAATTGACTATTCAGAAGATAATTCTATATTTAACATTTTGAGGACCTGCCAAAGTGTTTGCCAAAATGGCCGTACTATTTTATATTTCCACCAACCATGAGTGACAGCTCCCATGACTCCATATTCTCACCAACACTGTTTTCTTTTTTTTCGCGGTACGCGGGCCTCTCACTGCTGTGGCCTCTCCCGCTGCGGAGCACAGGCTCCGGACACCCAGGCTCAGTGGCCATGGCTCACGGGCCCAGCCGCTCCGCGGCATGTGGGATGTTCCCGGACTGGGGCACGAACCCGTGTCCCCTGCATTGGCAGGCGAACTCTCAACCACTGTGCCACCAGGGAAACCCACCAACAGTTTTTATTATCTGACCTTTTGATTATAGTCATCCAAGTGGATGTGAAGTGGCATCTTCCTGTGATTTTAATTTATATCTCTCCAGCGACTAAAGATGTTAAACATCTTTTCATGTGTTTATTGCCCATTGTGTATATTCTTTGGAGAGATATCTATTTGAATTTTCTTCACTCATTTTTTGTTTGTTTTTTATTTGCATTAAGTTGTAAGTTATGTATTTTGATGCCAGTTCCTTATCAGTAGTATGATATATAAATATCTCCTTCCAGTCTTTTCACTTTCTTATCCATCTCTTCTCCCCACCTGTCTGTCTGTCTGGTCAGTCTAGCCCAAAAGTTTGTCAATTTTGTTTCTTTTCAAAACATTAACTTTTAGTTTTCTTTATATTCTCTATTATTTTTCTCCTTTTTATTTGATTTTTCCACTGTGATTATTATTATTTCTTTTCTTCTATTTGCTTTGTGTGTACTGTAATTTTCTTTTTCTAGTTTCATAGAGAGAAAAGGTGGGTTATGGACTTGAGAACTTTCTTTTTTTTTTTAATATAGGCTTTCACTGCTATAAATTTCTCTGCAAGCACTGGTATTAAGATTTGTTATTTTATGCATCCTGTAAGTTTTCTTATTCCTTCCATGCATAGGATATTTTTTATATATCTGCCTGCATACTTCAAGGAAATATTCCTTAACAGAGAATTATGGCTGGAGAAAGACACTGTTACTTTATGCTCTGTGTGGGTTAAATAGAGTTTGTAAACCACTGAAATAGATGGTTCTACCCTCAAACGTAATGGTTCTACCCTCAAAATAGATGGTTCTACCCTCAAACCACTGAAATAGATGGTTCTACCCTCAAACGAAATACAATAGAATGGGATGGAAGCAAATTGATGAGTTTGCTTATAAACTTGTTGACTTTAAGTGTTCTTTCAATCACATTCAACTGGAGCTGGATATGTATGTCTGAAGCTCAGGGGAGATTTGAGAGAGTAAGATGGCAAACATCAGTGCACGTGAAACCATAAGATCTGAATGTAATACCGTGGGAAATATGTAGACAGAATCTGAGGATGTGTTTAAGGAATGAGTGGAGAAATGGAAACTGAAACTGAAACAAATAGTGGGGTAAAATATATCAAAAGAGACATTAATTTCTATTAAAATAAAAATTAAATATTCAAATATGTCATTAGAGTGCAAGATTTTTAAGAAAAATATGAAATAATTCAAGTTGGATATTACAGAATAAATAAATAGGCAGCATAAAATAAAGATGCATTATTTGGAACAAAATTCAGTAAATGATAGAAATAAATATTTGTTTTCCAAAACTTTTGAACTAAATAAATCAAAGGTCGCCAAAGGGGCTTCCCTGGTGGCGCAGTGGTTGAGGGTCCGCTTGCCGATGCAGGGGACGCGGGTTCATGCCCCGGTCCGGGAGGATCCCGCGTGCCGCGGGGCGGCTGGACCCGTGGGCCGTGGCCGCTGGGCCTGCGCGTCCGGAGCCTGTGCTCCGCAACGGGGGAGGCCGCAGCGGTGAGAGGCCCGCGTATCACAAAAAAAAAAAAAGATCGCCAAAGGCTTTTCTTGACTTTCTTTTTTAAATTTAGCTTAATTACTATGTTGGTTATTACTCATCACACACAGTAAAAAAAAATACAGACTTCTTGCTAGATGAAAGATTTTTATTGAATTTGGATTTTTTTCCCCAGAACGTTTACAGGAATGTGAGATTTTTGTTTCTGTTTTGCTTTTTATTTTTCCCATTTTAATAGAATAATATAAAATTACATTAGGACAACAAAAAGATATGTACTAGAGTTTGTTAGTAGAATACAGTGGAAAAGAGGCTGGAAATTTGTAGGGTGTGTTTTCAGAAAGTTTTGAAAGAGAAAGTGGGTAAGCAGTATCAGTGACTCACTTCTAGCAGAAATTCTGGTTTTTTACCCTGTCTTTATAGAATTTTTTCAGCTATTCTCTTGAATTCATCTAACCCTAAGAACTGGTTTTCAATATCTGATATTTTAAAGTCTGGAAAAATAAACAAAAACAAACTAAAATGAAACCTGCAAAGTACGCCTCCATTAACATTGTTTCTTAACACTTCCTGTATAATGCGGGTCAGTTGAAGTTTTTCTTTATAATGTACAGTGTAATTCTTTCTTTCTGGTAAAGCGTGTGGCCCTCTATCCAAATAGCAAGTCTGCACTGCTACCACTATCCCTCTCATGAATTCGCGTGACATCAAAATCCTTTTTCTTACCGAAGTAAATTCCAAAGCCTGTGATAATCTTGTTTCTTTGAGGTAGTCAACTTTTGTTGCTATTCTAAAATTTTTGAGATAAGTAAAAATGACATATTCATTTCATTAGAGAAAAATATTTGTAACAATTATTGAGAAGTAATTAGGTAGTGTTCCTATAAAGTGCCTCAACTATACTATTTTGTGCTGTCATGTCTTATTCACAGAGCAGCCAAGGGTCCATAGAAATATTACATTTAAAGGTCTGTTGGTAAAGGCTTAACAACAAACTCTTTAGGGGAGAAAAACACCTGACTTATAGAATTTACTAGTTCTTGTAGTATAAATATTTCCACCATGGTCAATTTCAAGCTAGCAATGTGCTGTCACGCCACGTGGAGTTGGGCAGGTCTGCACAGTTGGTTCTCCTGAGGCAGTGCATGTGGCTGCAGTAAACCACTAAAAATTTATTAAAACATTTTTACAAAGTTATCTCTTCTTCCTTAACAATGGAAAGTGAGATAGGATGAAATCACTTCTCTAACGTCACAAAGAAGAATGAGTTTAGGTCTATTTCATTCTTTATCTGAGAGCTATGTCATGTACTTCTTATATATGCTCTATGACAGGAGTTAGAAATTGGCATATAGGCCAAATCCAGCCCTCACCAGTTTTTGTATCAGCCTGTGAGGCAAGGATGTTTTTTTATATTTTAAATTGTTGAAAAAAATCAAAAGGAGAATAATATTTTTGATTGATGAAGATGTATGGAATTCATATTAAAATGTGCATAAATGAAATAGCCATGCTTATATATTTACATATTGTCTGTGGCCACTTTCACACCCTAATGGCAGTTAGTTGCCACAGACAGCACGGTCCTGAAACGCTACAATATTTGTTACCTGGCTCCAACAGAAAAATTTTGTCAGCCTGTGCTCTAATATAATATATATTCTCTGTCTTTAAAAATGTTATCAAGTGTTTTAAAGGTATTTAACTTGTATATCGTTGAAATGTTTTATATTATAAATACACTTTATGTTAAAGAAAGAATATTATTACTTTAGTCTCCATCATATGGAAACCTTATACAACCAGACTGAATCCTGAGTCCCGAGTATTTGTGGAGTAATACTATCTTACTAATAATAACATATATAATTATATATATATATATATAAATACATACACATGTGCATACATTATATTATATATTATATGCATACATTATATATAGATCTATACATTATATATAAACTTTAATATATAATATATATATCAATACATATATATGCACATGTATATGTACTTTAACATAACAACCATAGGAATAGTCTAAAACCCTATATATCAAAATGATTTTAGTTGAAGTGCCATTTCAAGCTGATCTCCAAATGCAGATTTGCATTATTTCATGGAGTCAGACAAATTTCCCATCTCTCTCCTCATGATCTCCTCCAATTCTAGTCCAATTCAAAATGATACTATGATCATGAACTAAGAGGAAGAACAAAGAAAATGAACACTTGAGGAGAAGGAGGTTGAAAGACTGAACAGTATCTGTGGGTAGGGGAGGATAAAGTCTGGGAATGCTGAAATAAACTATGGGAATATTTAACATGTTTGGGAAGGATTGCCCTGCCCACTGGAACTCTGAAAACATGAAACGCAGGCAGAATTTTAAGACATCTGAATGCTTAGTTATCTGCTAGAGCTCCTAGAGTCAACTCTCACATTCACAGACAGCAAGTGCTCAATACATATTTGATAAGTGCTCTGTGATATTTTTCTTAATACTTTAGTTCAACCTCTGAACACACACAGCAATGAATTATTACTTTATGTAAAATGTTTTCCACTCTACATAAATTGGATCATCTGTTACAATATGAATATCATGTTCTTTTTTTTTTTTTTTTTTTTTTTTTGCGGTACGCGGGTCTCTCACTGTTGTGGCCTCTCCCGTTGCGGAGCACAGGCTCCGGACGTGCAGGCTCAGCGGCCATGGCTCACGGGCTCAGCCGCTCCGCGGCATGTGGCATCTTCCCAGACCGGGGCACGAACCCGCGTCCCCTGCATCGGCAGGCGGACTCTTAACCACTGCGCCACCAGGGAAGCCCCATGTTCTATTTTGTTTCTCCATTAAGCAGGTGAATGCCGTCCCCCATTCCTTCAAATGGACCTGAGACAGTGTCTTTGTCTCTTCAGGCTGCTCTTCACAAAAAATGCCACAGACTGGGTGGCTCACAAACAACAGTTCACAATTCTGAAGATTCAAGTCCAAGATCTAGGTGCCATCGTGGTGGGGTTCTGGTGAAGAACACTAATCTCATTCAAGAGGGCTCCATCCTCATGACCTAAGCACCTCCCAAAGACCCCACCTCCTAATAGCATCATCTTTGGGGGTTAGGATTCCAATACATAAATTTTGGGGGGACACAGTATTCATATTGTAGCAGACAGGGTTGGTCTCTATTAGTAAGACCTTGAGATGTGAGGGTGAGAAGACTAGCCAGCCATTTCTTTTGTGCAGGCATCCTGTCCATGGTGGATGACAATGAAGCTGGCAGGTAGACCCAATATGAGACAGAGAATTCAGGTATCATTCAAACCTCTGCTTTCATTTGACTTCTAGATCCAGTGTACTTCTCGTTCTGAGGTTTTGTTATTCAACTTTTCCTTCTCTGACTCAGACATGACCCTTTTTGTCCCATATGCATCATCAAGCAGTTACCACTCTATTATGCATACAAGAAAAATAGATATTTTAACATTTTCATGGGGAGAAATCTTTGCGAATGATGTTTCCCAATATCTGACATACAGAAATGATGTATAAAAATCCTTTTAAATCATATTTTTCCCTTCGTTCTTTTTCATCCCTTTTCAGCCTATTTTCTTTCTTCCTGTCCTCCTTTGCTGAATATCCAAACATTTTCCCTCTTTATTGACCCTCATTCTCTTCAATATGTCCCCTCTTTACTGAAATCTTTCTATAAACTTTTTTATTTCAGATGATTTAGTGCTCCTGGAATCCCAATTTACAATTTCTCACTAATCTTCTGCAAAATAGTGCCTCTTCACCTTAAACTTTCCTTTTTAATACATTCAAACACATGAGATACTGCATCTGATTATCTTTCCAATAAATTAGTTAATTGGAGTTGGTTTCCTTCACTTGTAAAATCTAACATATAAATAGATATCAATCTAGATGATATGAAAAAGCTAATAAAAATCTGTTTCCATTTTGAATATGTCCTGGAAGCAGTAATAATGAAGTATGAACATGTGATTTTCCTGTGGTAATAAATATCCTCAACATGGCATAAAACTTACTTGAGACAGAGGAGGACTCTCAAAGTCTAGTACAGTAAATATGTTTGCTTTTTTCTTTGTTTTGATAGTTAATTTTATCGAAGTCTGTGTATTATTAGTGTAAATATAATCATCAAATTCACCATTATTACACAATGTTGAGAGAGGCAATTTGGGAGACTATTGGCCTGGGGATGCGAACAATGAAAAAGCATAAGTTGTTGCCAAGTCTTAATGTACATTATATAAACTAATAAAGAACTATAAATACATAACATTAGGGCTTCCCTGGTGGCGCAGTGGTTGAGAGTCTGCCTGCCGATGCAGGGGACACGGGTTCATGCCCCGGTCCGGGAAGATCCCACATGCCGCAGAGCCATGGCCGCTGAGCCTGCGCGTCCGGAGCCTGTGCTCCGCAACGGGAGAAGCCACAACAGTGAGAGGCCCGCGTACCGAAAAAAAAAAAAAAAAATACATAACATTAAAAGCAACAATATAAGGTAAATATAGCTGTTAAACATTGGAAAAAATCACATTTTATTTGGTACATGAACAAAATCGAAATCTGTGAAGGTAAATTATAACTTCCTAATTTATAAACAATAGAAATACAGAAATGAGAAGAATTTTAAGTCATTATCAGGATATTTTTAAGTAGTTTTGAGTATTCAAAAAAGTGACCAGGGTTTATAATTCTTATCTTGTATTTATAAAATATATAATCTCAGCAAACAAAAAATATTAATTTTTTTGTTTCTTTAATAATGAACAGAAATAAACTTTGGTTATATTATATGCAATATTACAGTATTTATTCCTAGAAAGAATGGACTAAACATGCTTTAAAGAGGCATTTATACATAAGAAGCATTTTTTAGGCTACTGCTAGCTTGAGCAAGAATAATGATAGGGTTATAGATACTATTCCCTTAACAAAAAAAAAGGAAAGTTTGGGGTGGAGGTGTATTTCAACTCTCCCATTTTAATGACCTTAAATTTCATTCTTTAAGAGTCACTCTACAAAGTGAGTTCAGTGTAGTTTTTTCCTGTTATTTTAGTGGCAAATCTTCTAGCTGAAATTCTCTATGATGACCTTGACCAGAAGTTATCAACTGTTTGGTCTCAGGACCTTTTCAAACACATAAAAATTATTAAGAAACCCAAAGAGCTTTTGTGTATGGAAGTTGTAAAGCTATATATGTATGTATGTACATGGAAGTCTATATTTACCATAGTAAAAATTAAAACTAAGAGCTTTTAAAATATGTACTTATTAATACAATTTAAAGAACAATAAGCAAGCTCATTACATATTAACATATAGGACATTTAAACTTTAATGATTTTTGCACATTTCCTTAATATTTGGCTTAAGCTAATTGAATTTGCATTGCTGTTTCTGCATGTAATCTGTTGCAAACTGTAGTTTTGTAGCTTCACACAGTTTTACTGGAGAAATGAGAATTGCAGTGCCCTTTTTGAATAATTGTGGATATTATTCTTAGATACTACACCAAAATTCAACAAGTGGGAGATTCTTATAAGTCAGTTGTAATACAGAATCTAAAACCCTGCAATGAACATATTAAGGTCTATTACATTAAATTATTTAGTCTGATTTGTACCTCAGATGGATCTTCTACCTATGCATAGAAAATCATGTGTTAGTCATTTGAAAAATACTGGTTCACTCAACTATGAAGATCTCCTAAATGTTGATGCATATCATTATATAATAACAAAAAAAACACCTCATTCCTTAATATCATCATTGGATTCATAAGAAAAGTCTTTATATATTGGGAAGCTGTTAGTCTCTTAGTGGCAGATACAAGTTTTCCAAATTTCTAATTTTCACTTGAAAGCTAGAATTTTAACATTGCCCTTAAATATATCAGTTTGTCATGAAGTGAGAGATTTATTTGTTTTCAGTTTTGATAACAGATCTGCCAAATATCCAAGTCTGAATAACCAGAGTTGGTCTGTCATCATACTCTCAAGTAAAAATAGTTGCCAGAAAAACATTGGTTACCTCAGGTTGCAACTGAGACAACTGCACGAGTGCTGTTGCTCAAGGCAACCACTGTAGTTCAGTGTGCAGCACAAGTGCACTATTCATGTGCCCATTTGGTTTTGACATGACTTGTACTGAAAATTGAGATATAATAAACTTGTTTTTACTGCCTCACCAGGAACATTTTAAAACCAAATATACTTTCTTTTTGTCCTACAAGCATGTAGCCAAAAAGAATATATATCTACTAGTACATTCATGATTTGTGCTAAGTTTCTTGCAGTAGCTTACCCACCATTGTTTTTGACACCATCAATGCAAAAGTCAACAGAATGCAAAAAAAAAATAACATCTTGGCATTTCTGCGCAAATACTTCTTTTCACTTTGTACACACCTTACAGGATCTTACTTTGCTTTCCCACTTCCCACTCACCCACACCAAAGGGCTAGTGGACCACTCTTTGAGAAAGCCACTCTAGGTCAATTTCAACTCCTTATAATGTTACTGAACCAAACTTGGATCTGCTCTCCAATATGCAGTAGAGCCAATCTACTGACACAGGGTAGTGGTGAAGGAAAGGGCAGCGTTTATTGCAGGGCCAATCAAGGAGAACAGGCGCTCGTGCTCAAAAGACCTGAACTTCCCAATGGCTTTCAGAGAAGAGGTTTTAAAGGCAGTGTGAGGGAGGGAGGGGGCTGCAGGGTGCGTGATCAGCTCGTGCACAATTCTATGCTTGGTTGGCATCAAAGTGAAGTTTCTAGCATCATCAACCTTCTGGTTTCAACCAGCCTAGAGTCTATGTTTCGCAGTCAGCAGTTTTCATCTCGTGGGGTTCTGCTTCCTATAAAAACAACTTAGGAATGTGTGTCAGGCCTTTATCTGTATCTTTCAGGGAACTGGGAGTTCAGTGATTCTGCTCTGTGGTGGATTTATAGTCTAGATTGTTACAAGTTTCCTGGCTCAACAGCTATTCCTTGTTTCTACATCTTCACATTTCCCAATCATTAACTTTTGAGCCAGCCTTTAGAGACTCAAGGGAGGCCTGGGAGACTAAAGCAAAAGCCTTTCACTTCAAAGGGTAGGGACACAGGAGCTTGTATATGGTTTTATAAGGACCTAATAGACCTAGAAGACAAATTGTGGGGCTATCATAGAGGTTACATCCCTTCTTCCTTTAATTCTCTTTCTTTCATAATGCAACCCCTGGTTTTAGCAAAGCACATGCTGTACCACCCCTCTCAGTTTCCCTTGAACCCAGGATGGATACCGAATGGATGTAAGTGGAAGGAATGCATGAAACTTCTGAATTGGATCCTTAAAAAAAGAAGAATGCATGCCATCTACACTCTCATCTTCTCCCTGGCTAAAATGCAAATGTGATGGCTAGAACTAAAAATTATGACGTGAAAAAACATATTAAGATATGTAAAGCCTGATCTCTTTGAAATTAGCATATCAGTCCTTGATTGTTTATGTTTGCACTCTTATTTGAGAGAGGATGAAATTGCAGTTTTTCTGAGCCAGTATTATTTGGCTTATGTTACTAGCCAAACTTGCATCCCAGCTAATGAAAGTACCTTACTGTATGGCCTCCAAAATCCTTTAATATTGCAGAATTTGTGATTTAATTAAAAATAGCACTTATATATTAATACAAGTGAATATGCTGAGAGTAATTTTATATGAAACTGTATGGAAAAGTCAACATATTAATTTTCCTTATATTTCTATATTACATAGTAATTTTTTATTATTTTTTGTGTTTCAACCACTCCAATGACTCACAGGCATATGCTAGGTAATAATGAATCAGTAAATTTAAAAAGTTTAATATAATATTCAGATATCTTCAATGTGTTATTGAGAAATGTAAAAAATAGAGGAACTATAAAGTACCCAGCACATGGAAGGTGCTTAAATAATTATTATTTAATATTTACAAAGTAAAAAACATCATATTTTTAATCTACAGGTCAATTCTAATGTAGTGAATTTTCTGCAAAATGTGTTTTCATGTGTTTCATAGTCAAAATAAAATTTGTCATAAGGATAATGGCATAAATGCTGTAAGAAACACATTGTTCTTTGTACAGGATAACTCATATGTGACTGGATTCTTATTCAAGGGAGCCAGAGAGATGAATTCAAGGAGAGAAAAAAAAGAAAAAAAAAATAGTTGGTATGCTCCAATCTCCTGGGTACTGGGCCACTTCCAAACAAATTTCACAATAGGCAGATTTGTTCTTTCTATCATGCTATTTCCTTTCACCTAACTCTTGGAGTGACCTGTGTTTCAGTTCTCATGGCTCTAAAATGTCCTTATCTTGTAACTGTAATGTTTCTATTTGACCTTCAGCCCAGAGCTCATTTCATGATTTTTTGGTTTATTAGATCTTGCTAGATGTTAGTTGAAAATAATTCTTCTAAAGCAAATTCATACTTATGTATAAAAAGCTATTTGTGATTTTTTAAATCAATTATATACTAGTCATAGAAGTCTTCAGCCTTAGGCAGAGTAAAAAAATAATATTAAAACAAAATAAAAACCTGTGGGATTATTGTGTTGTGCTTGCCCTTCTTTTTTTTTTTTTTTCCTCTTGGATAAAAGATTATGTGGAGCAATCAGAGGGCTTGTCACCTTGAAATTTTGCCTAGAGAATGCTGTCTACAACCCACAGTCTATACAGGAAAGTGATCCAAATTCTTTTTAGACAGTTGCTTTCAATAATATTAACAGAATCAAAAGGCTCTGCTCCTTTTGGAAATTCTGTGGACTTACGTGTATGTGTTTATTTGTATGTGTGTGAGAATAGTGCAAAATGACAGGTCATCAGTTCATTATACGTTTTAAGTAAAAATCTTATAATGTTGTCTTATCCTTCTTTTAAATTTGTTTATTCTCTGACCTGAGGAAAAGAAAGCCAAAAGACAAGGGAAATAGTCTTGAGTATACAGATATTCCAAATAAGAGAGATTTGTTCCTTTTTGTTTTCATGTGGTTTACTGTGCAGATGTCATTTCAATACCTCCTACTCCATCTTCATGGCATTAAAACAGTCTTCCAAGAAAGATTGCATGTCACTCCCAAGTACTTTTCCCCCTGTAACTCAGTGGGGTTGCTGGCTTAAATAGTCAGATTTGAGAACAGTAACAATTTGGACGGCTCCAGAGAACTACCATGACACTTCAGTTAACTTTCTTGAAAGGAAAGTCCTATTCATAGAATCTTGGAAATAAAGTCCATAGTGTGCAAGATTAGGATGCCCATTTCCCAGGGCTATTTAGAGTGAGTACCACTTCATTTAAACAATCAGAATCAGTTCCTTATTTGACATTGCCCACAGGTTCATGCCACAGAGGGTACTTGGAAGCCTCTGCTCTTGGAAGCCTTCATTTTCTCCTCACTAAGCAGCTGACGATAATCCTTCATTGTGTTCCACTAAAAACTTGCATTTTGTGAGATATTAATGTTTGTTTTCTAAAATAAATACATAACACATACTTTTTTTTAAAGAGCCATGGTCAAGCAAATTCGGAGACTGTAATTACTATAAATTTTGTTGGAAATCTACAATGTATATATGCATACAAGTGCTCTACAATGTCTTACAATTAGAAAAAAAAAGTAGATTTGTTTAAACATCGATTTTTCCAGAACAAACTTTTTGCTTCCTAGAATACCTGTTACCTTCTCGAAGTATACACTTGGAAAACACTGTGCCACCATTTTTAATCCAATATTTACAGCTTCTAGAATTGTCCGCAGTTATAATGCAATCACCTTGATAGCCATAAAATATTTGCAATTACCTTGAGCTGAAGATGATTTTAGAAGAGTTTTGTTTTCTTAGCTTCTTTTTTTTTTTTTTTTTTTTTTTTTTTTTTGGTGGTACGCGGGCCTCTCACTGTTGTGGCCTCTCCCGTTGCGGAGCACAGGCTCCGGACGCGCAGGCTCAGTGGCCATGGCTCACGGGCCCAGCCGCTCCACGGTATGTGGGATCTTCCCAGACCGGGGCACGAACCCGTGTCCCCTGCATCGGCAGGCGGACTCTCAACCACTGCGCCACCAGGGAAGCCCTTCTCAGCTTCTTAGATGATTTCTGAGTGCTAGGTACCAATGCTTGGCAAATAATTATTTTAATTACTTTCTCAGAAAGACTTGGAGGTTACACTACCTTATTTCTGTAACGGAATTACTTGATCTGGTACTACAAATTAAATGCTAATTTATTTACTAAAACACACATTTGTCACATTTCTTTTTTATAACCTTGAACTCTGTGATTTTCATCCCAATATTTTGCATGAGATGGAAGGTTACATTAAATAAAAACCTTCCTGTGATGATTAATTGGTACATGAAGTTACATCTCAGAGGAAAAAAAAATGTTATGGAGAACAAGGAAATAAACTGAATATTTGTTGACAGCATATTAACTATCAATTATTAACCATATCTGGACCACAAAGTGAGAATCAATACAGATTTAAGGACACTAATGTCTCTCCAAATCTTACACTGTTATTGACAATAAAATTCTTAGAAGAGATACACATTCAATTTTTTAAAATATTTAAATCAGTGTTGAGGATCAGTCTCATTTCTACTTGAATCACTTCTAAACAATTTTACTTATTTTATGGAAGAAATGGGTATATGTTTACTTGCCAAAATAAATAGGAATCTGAACATCATCCACTACTGGGATGCTGTGGTGGCTTTATTATCTCAAATACGAAGCCCATCTTTTAAATCAGAATTATTATGTTATCCATGAAACTCTCCTCCTGAATATTCCCCCATTAAAATGTTGTAGCCAGAAGTAAACATAATGATGTAGGTGTGATCTGACTAACTTAGAGTAGAATAGAATTTCCGAACGTCTTATTCTGCAAAAAATATAATAGTATATGCATAAGAGAGGAATAACACTCAGTTTTCTCATATTATATGAAAGTTGGTTTTTATACAAATAATATTGGAGGCTTCAATGTGTGTAGATAAAATAGGTTATGTCAAAACTGTCACTCGTAAATGTATCAATAAGATAGTATTTGTCCTAAATTCTTTCCCATTAATTTGGTAACACCTTGTAGAGGCAGTGTGCAATCTTTAAACTTATAAACTTCATGCTGAGGACAAAAAACCAAACCAAAACAAAACAAAAATCAAATAGCTTTCCTTTCATCATTATTTTGTTCCATGTATTCCTCACATGTATATGTATGTATCTGTGTTTATGTATACACACACAGGTATGCATATATATAGCAAGTAATTGTAATGGTATATAACCAAAACCCGGAGTTCCTTTCCTTGAGCATTAAAGTAAGGTACTATTTTCTAAAAACAAATGGCTTTATGAATCAAGGATGGGAAAACTAAATATTACAAAGCTATATTACCAGCTTAAATCCCTTACACTGGAAAAGAAAACAAAAAATAAATAAACAAAAACTTTGAATCACTTCATTTGAGCAACCTCAAAAATCAATGCCAGTTAAAATCAAAATCCCCTATCTCACAATTCAGATGCACTTCAGACAGCGACAAATAGAACAACACAAAAGAACGCTGATGTGACAAAAGAACACAGGAGAAAATGAAGATCAGTTTGTTGTGGTTGTTCTGTTAAACCCAGCAGGAAGACTTCATGTAGGTTTCTAAAAGGAAACAAAAAAGATCAAGTCCGAGGTATTATCTTTTACTGAGCTGAAGTAAAATTAGTTCATATAAGCTGTAAACAAATCTAAAAGCAAAATAGTAAGAATATAAAAGAAAGCTTACCAATTTTAATATATACATACACACATGTATATATATATATCCTATTATGCTAAACACACACACACATACAAGTTGACAGTGTATTAAAAGCATAAGGAGGAAAATACATGACTATGAGCTAAATACATGACTTTTGTTTCATAACCTCATCAAAATTCCTATTGAAATGAACAGAATATCACTACTTGAAGTTATGGAATCATTCAATTAATATGGAGAGATTTTTGAAAGATATACTGCAAGAAACAAATAGGAATGAGGTTAAAGCTGATCAATTCACAATATACCACATCCAAGTGAAAGAGTGACCTAAGTAGCAAACAAAGGAGACATAGCCTTTATTGCAGGGCCACAGAAATAGCGTGATAAAGGGTGATGATTCCAGGGTTGACTTGCTATTGAGAGCTGTCATAATTAGCTAACATGTATTAAACACAGATTCCTCGTCAAACTCTTTTAAGTGCTTTACCTGTTTTTGCTCATTTAATACAATGTTACAAGGTAGTTAATGTTATTACCCTAAAATTACAATTGAGTAAAACTGAAGTTTAGATAATCTAAACAATTTGCCTAAGATTGCTCAACTGGTATCAAAAAGATTACTCAACTAGTGATGGCAGAGTTAGGATCCAAACTCAGGCACTTTGGCTACAGAGCTTGGGTTCTTAATACCACCGCCATGGTATTTGGTGCTTCCCAAATTTGCCATGTTTGTTAAAAGAAGGTTCCCAGTTCCTGCTCATCCCTCATTGCTAAGGAATTTGAGAGGATATTAAAAACGTGCAGAAGCATAAAGTCATGAAATGGAATCCTCAGAAAATAAGAAAGGTTTTGAAGGATTAAAAAAATATGATCATTAAATTGAAGACTAAAACAAAGGCAGCGAACTGTTAGAGAAAACTGAATTGCTTTATTAGAAGAAAATCTTAAGAAACTAATCCATAACAGCAAATAAAGAATGGAGAGATGTAATTTATGGAGGAAAAGAGAAAAGTACATGAAGAGCATGGAGAATGCATAATAGAATTTCCATAAGGAGAAAACTAATAGCTATTTGAGAAGGAAAAGAGAGAGAGAGAGCTTTTCTTGTAAGACCTGAATCTGGATGAGAAAAGGACAGAGCACCAAGCAAAATTTATAAAGAAGGATGGCGCTGTGTTGTGATTTCTGAGTTAACGTCAGTCATTTTTAGCTAGTCCATTTCAGTTCTTCTTAGTTCATCAAAGCATTTAAAGATGTGACACATTTTAAAAGCCAGCCTATCGTGTGCATGGACTCAAAAGAAAAGACAGAGGTGTGCACTCAGTCATCTTCATGTCACATGCGGTCTTCAAGGATGACCACCACGGCATCTGTCTGTCACAGATCAAGGCTTCTTCATCTCTGGATGGGATACCTGAAGGCAGACACAGCTAGTGACTCTTCCTGGATCAGTTTGGCTTCTTGAATTCCTATCATTCTTGCCCTAGAGAGAACCAGAGGAACAGAGCATCTTGACAGGATCCCATGTAGTTTATGCATATAAAGCCGAATGCAGCAAGCCAATCTGTAACCACCAGAGGGAAGCTGACTCCTAGCTTGTCTTCTTTTTCCAAGACTGTGACAGCAAAAGAGTTTTTATTTTTCTTCACTGAAAATGTAACTAAGTGTGCATGAAAAAATAATTTAATATACAGTGCTAAATACTAAAGTATGGAAGATCAATCAATGGTGTTTTGCGAGGAAAAATACTGACTCAAGAATTTTAGGCTTTGTCAAGTGATTTCCTATATAAGAGGAAAACAAAAAGACATTGCATTATGCAGTGCCTCAGATATTATAATCTCTAAATATTTCTTCTGAAAATATTACTTTTTAAGTCACGATATTAATAGAATAATTAATTTTTAAAAGTACATAAAATTGTTCCTAAAAAAATTATCCTTATTAGATATAATTATATAAAAATTACCCTTATTAGATATACTACCAAGAAAAGAATGTCTGCTATTGCTTTTATTACTTACTCTTGTTTAGGAACTTATGTTAGTAAAATAAAACTTAAATATGTAATTAACAAAAATAGAGATATTAGTATTTAAGAAGGTACGATTATTAGTTGTAGGTGGCATAATTATTTATCTGGAAAGCCTCCAGAGAATCAATTAGAGCAGAAAACAAAACAAAACCTAAACAACCTTAAACAAATTAGTTACAAAATGAGAAAATAAAAAAATCAGTAGCCTACTAAATGAGCAAAACCAGTGACAAAATATAATAGAAAAGAAGACTACATTCACAAGAATGTCAAAGTATATAATATAACTAAGGAAATAAGCTAAAACAAAACTATTTAGGATATTAAGGAAAATTATGAACAAATGGAGAGCTTAGTCATGTTTTTGAATAGGAAAAAATCTTATAAAGATATTATTTTTTCTTCAAATTAATATTATGCAATTTAATGCATATTAATCAAAATTTATCTGAAAAAAACAAGTAAGGGAAAGTGGTAAATTATATTTTAAAGGGGGATAATGATAGTAGACAAGCATCGCTAGATATTAAGATCTATTCTAAAGAAATAAGATAGGTTTGAGCATGGGGCGGGGCCTACATGGGGCAACGTTCAAGCGTGGGGCGGAGTCTTTGCTTAGTACCTGCAAGGAAGTGAGAGGCGGCAGGTCGAAAGGAGGGCCTCTGGAGTGTGGAGTTCCGGAGTTTGGAGGTAGGACCCTGGATGGGGGTGTAGGTGCGGGGCTTGGGTTCTGCGCCGCAGGAGGGAGGCTCCGAGGATTAGGCCTGGGAGCCCAACAGTCTCCCCGGTGCCTATGTGGACAGGGAAAGCGCTGGCCGCGTTTCCTTCCGTTGCTCCGCGCCCCTCCCCCACCGTCTCCCCCAGGGTCTCCCCTGTCGCCGCTTGACCCCTAGCCGTGGGTGGATCCCGCTGGGTGCAGGAACTCCTCCCCTCCCCCAGCCACCCCTCAGGGGTCCGGGTCCCGGAGGTCCGGCCTTTACTTTTGCTCGCCCTTCCCTCCCTCCCACTCCCTTAGGACCCGCGCGGCTGGAGAGGGCCTAGGTGGGCAGAGGATCAAGCCTGGGATCTCAGCAGGTTCCTTGGGGCCCAAGTGGGCAGGGGAAACCTGGCCATGCTCCCTTTTGATCCTCTTCCCTCCCAGTGGTTCCCCCATTTGCCCCTTCGGGTGTGGGATCCGTTCCCCTCCCGCAGCCGCCCCTCAGGGGCACAAGCCCTGTTCTCCTCCCCCTTCACTCCCCCCACGCCCTACCTGGGGTTCCTGCCATCCCCTTAGGTGTCCGTCATCCCCCACCGGTGCCTGGTAGGTGCGCTAGTTGTGAGGAGACGCGAATTCCACGTCCTCCTAGTCCGCCATCTTGACTCCGCCTGATGGATGACTTTTGACCAAATGAATCAGTGTTGGGGAAGATTGATATTGTTGAATTCAAAAGGTGGCAAAGATGCTGTGCCTTACTTAGGGAATATTTTAGAGCATCTGAGGGTCTGACCAGCTGGAGTCTGATAGCACAAGGGGAAGCTGAGAAGGGAAGAGAGGTGTTCTTATCTCTCCCAGGGCCTGGCGGCAAAGCCCTTCACTATGTCTGTAAGTGCTTGATGCCATTCCTCATCTTGATTTCAAATTGATTCTTTACTTTGCACCAGTTAGACATAGCGTGTTAGCCGCCCAGCACGATACCAGTTGTCTTCCAGCACTTCCAGCTGACTTGCAATTATCTTCACCTGGCTTTTAAAGAGGCATTTGAGAAGGAAATTCACTGTAAAGAGAAGGAAAGGGTCTCTCCATTTTTTTCCCATGACTGATGTCAATAAAAATGGTACCTCAGGGCTTCCCTGGTGGCGCAGTGGTTGAGAGTCCACCTGCCGATGCAGGGGACACGGGTTCGTGCCCCGGTCCGGGAAGATTCCACATGCCGCGGAGCGGCTAGGCCGTGAGCCATGGCCGCTGAGCCTGCGCGTCTGGAGCCTGTGCTCCGCAACGGGAGAGGCCACAACAGTGAGAGACCCGCGTACTGCAAAAAAAAAAAAAAAAAAAAAAAATGGTACCTCAAAGTAACTTCATCCCGCTTTGCAGCCTCAGTTCAATTCAGTATGCATTTATGGAGGTCATTCTCTGTGTGGAACACTGTGATAGAGACTCTCAGAATCTCAAAGATAAATGAGTACTAAGCCTTGTCTTCCAGATGGAAACATGGGAGCAGACACTAAGACATGTTGCATAAAAAGAGAACACTGGAGTCTCTACTGTCTAATCACTATCCACAGTTAGATCATGTGAAGTTTCATCACTTTGACCTTAGACACATATCTTACCATCCTCTTATTTTATATGGGTGTAGCCACAGATTAAAAACGTGAAAGATAGAGTGGTTTGTGCTATAACTATATGCTAAGTCCTCTGAATCCTGCTGTGGTGGCATGAGAAATCATATTAGTGTTTTAGAATACAAGGTTTGAAATATCAGGAACTATGAATGATGGAAAGCTACAGACACTTTCATTTTGTAAGGTAGGGGTATCCTGATGTTATCTTAGGTCTAAGGGTGCAGTATCTAGAACTCTTAAAGTTTCCCCCTCTTAAAGGATCTTTCAGATCAGCAAACATTTGTGGAACACCTACTATGTGCTACCTGTTTAGCTGGGTCCAGGGAGTAGGTACTAAGATAATTAATAGACATTTCCTGCCTTGAAGGAGTTTTCAACCTTGTGAAGGGTGCAAAAATGTACAATTTCAATAACTAATGTTGGGAAGTTAGGCAGAGAAGTACACAGTATACTATCCTAGCAGGAAAGGGCAGTGCATAGCCCAGGCAGAGGGTTTGAAAGGCTCCCTAAAGAAGCAGCTGCTCTTCTAAGCCTTGAAGTTTGTTCAGGTGAAGAAAGGTTTGAAGGGAAGCCCAGGTACAGGGAGAAGACAAGCCATGGAGGATTGAAGTATGCGGTGTTTGGGGGGAACCTAGTTTAGTTTTTTAGAATTAAGCGCAAGTCAGGACATAGTGGATGCCGCTGGAAAGGTAAGACAGGTCAGGCTTAAAAAGGTTTGGGTACCATGGTAAGAAGTTTACGTCCCCTCATAAGGGAGCTGCACTGAAAGTCACTGGGACTGCAACTTAGGGAACAGGGTTAAATGGAGCAAGGCAGGGGCTGGGAAAATGGGGAGCCTAGTTCAGGAGGCTACAGCTGATGATTTTGATGGTGTGAGCTAGGATGTGACACTAAAGGCGAAGGAAATGGTAAAATTTCAGAGTTGGAAATTGATTAGGTGTGACTATTGGGGAAGAAGAGGGAGTCTAATGACTGAAATTTGGTGCTTGGATGACAGGGTGGATGGTGGTATCATTTACAGGCACTGGAAAGAGAAGAGAAGAGAAGATTAGGGCAGGGGAAGAGAAGTCCACATCGGGATACGTGTTGAATTTGAGGCACCTATCAGATGACTGAGGGAGATGCCAAACAGGATATTAGACGTACAAGTCTAAAGTTCAGAGGAGAGACTAGGGCTGGAAATACAAGCAGAAAACTTGTCTTCTAATTCTCCTGTCTTAGATCAGAGCTTGGGAAGTAGTAAGGAAGTAAAAATTACGAGTTTAAGGCTGACAGCTGGGGGGCCATAGGGTAGAGCTATTTGCTACAGGAAAGAAGAGTAAAGAAAATCTTTTAAGATTGTCTGTGCCTTAGATTCTGCAGTACAGAAAAAAACACTTTAGACCAGGACAGGAGTTGGCTGTTAATCCCAGCCTGAAAGCACTTTTTTTTTTCCACTACCTATTTTTGGTGTCCTTCAGTTTATTTTTAGACACCACTGGAATTAACTTTGGAGAATCTTCTCTTGAGGTTTACCCAGGGGAAGGTGACCTGGATAGTGAACTACCTAGAAATCGTTTCATATGAGAATTGATTTAAATACTTGCAGATATTCATCCAGGAGAAACACACACACGCACAGACACACACACACACAGATATGTGCATACATAATAAAAGGCATCCTCCAAATATTTAAAGGGCCATCACATAGAAGAAACAATTGATTTATTGAACATATCTCCAGCAGATCAATGAATGGAAGCTACACCCAGGTAGGGTTAGCATTTACTCGGTAAATAATTATTAAGGACCTACGTTTAGTAGGCAGTGTTTCTAGGTACAGGTACAGGGATCTAATGAGAAACATGGTAGATAAAGTCCCTTTTCTCCTGAAGTCCATATTCTAGTGATAAGGAGACAGATAATCAACAAGATAAATGGCTTTAGATACAGGTAAGAACTATGAGGAAAGGAGTACATACGAAGAGAGAGTGTGGCCAAGTGGGGGAGCACATGGTGGGGGACACACTCCTTAGATTGGCTGCTGGGGAAGACCTTCCAAGGAAGTGACATACTGAGATCAGAATGACAAGAAGCCAGTCTTAGGAAGAGCTTTCTGGGCAGGGTGAACATCAAGTGAAAGGCTAAAACTCAGGGTTGAGCCTGGGCTCTTGAGGACAAGAAGGTAGGCCAGTGTGGCTGAAGGAAGGTGAATGGGGAATGGGGTATCAGATGAATTCAGATAGGTAGACAGAGAAAACCCATACGAGTCTCTTTGGGTTTTTGTTTTTTTTTTTCCCAAGTGTGATGGGAGACTATGTATTGTGTAAGTTTGGGACAGGATTTGTTCAGGAAGTAAAATGATCGAAATTATATTTTAAATGATCACTCTGGCCATTAGGCATAGAATGGAGTGTGGGAGAGTTGATGCTATAGCAGAATTCCAGGGGACAAAAGACAGTAGCTTGAAGCAAGGTGTTAATACTGTAGAAAGAGAAAAATGGGTGGATTCCAGAAATTTAAAATTTCTATCTCATTTAAAAGTAGAAATGGCAGGAGCTGCTGATGAATTAAATGTTGGGGGGAGGTGTCATTGAAGAAAAGGGATAATTAAGGATGACTCTTGGGTTTTTTGCTAAAATACTCAGTTGGATGGTACTGCCCTTTATTAAGATGGGGAAATACTGAGAGGAGCAAATTGTGGACAATAAACAGGGTTAAGAGTTATGGTTTGGATATATTCTGTTAAAATCCCAATTTGACGCTGAAGTGGATATATCATATAGAAAGTTAGATACATGAGTCTGGAGCTCACAAGAGAGGTCATGGCTGGAGAAACAAAGATTGGAAGTCATCATCACATAGATGGGACTTGAGCCGTGGGACTAGGGATAGAAGGAAATAAAAGAGGCCCCCAAACTGAGCTTTGGGGGCTTTCAATATTTAGAGCTCAGTTAGAGAAGGCAGAGTCAGTAAAAAGGGTGGCTAATGAGATAAGAGACAAACCTGGAGAGGGTAGAATAATGAAAATCAACAGAAGAAAGTATGTGAAGAAAAAGTCATTCCATTTAAGGAAAATTCCATGAAAATCAGATATTTCCCTACCATGGAAGGAATCTCACAGTTCCCTGTTGAGACCTTACTGTTCCATCTCTCTCCCCCTCTGGATGATGAAAACAACTTAACTTTACCAGCAGGCAAAGATCACCCATGCCAGGACTGATGCTGAAGAAGGGACAGAGAGACATTTATTGGTCGTTCAAGGCGTGGCCTATGGGCAGTCTTGTTAGATACATTACTGTGCCCTTGGAGACTCTTCCCTAATGCTGGGTCCCTGCCTTGTTCTCAGGTCTCAGGAATATTTTTCTTGTCTATTTCAGGGCTCTACCATCCAGGTAGATTCTAATTCTTGCTGTCAGACCTCACCACCAGCACCACCTCTATGATGGTCTCAGTTCTCAAGTCCTTCCACCCATGTGGGAAGTTATAACCATGGTAATTATAACTGTGGTAACTTCCTGTTATAGACCAACTCTCAAACTCACTTCCATGTGTCTTGTAAAACCAGAATCTTAACCTTTGCCCAGCACCACAGATCTTTCTAGATCCCACCACTGAGTTGCATATGGTCTGGGACAACTGAGAACACCAGAACCTGGTTATAATCATCATGAGTGGCCAAGCTTAGGTGGGATGAAGAACATGGAAAGGGCCCTGCTCTTAGGAGAACGCTTGCCCCACGTGGGAGTGTGATAGGGTTGGCCTTTGAGGACCCTTCCAACACCCAAGATTCTGTGGTATTTTCAGATGCCATGTAAAATAACAAATCCTGGGTTCATTTTTTAGAGAATCATTTTGAAAGCATTTAATGAAATAAAATTACATTTCTTTTCCCCTAGCACAGGACTGTTCTCATTCTGAAATCTTGTTTTTCTATCTTGCTCATATGTTTTGTTCTGGGTTGAGGAAGCTCTTACTTTGCTGGCAGGGTATTTTGCTTTAGGCTGTCATATTGTTACTTAGGCATAATTCCAAATGACAAAATTACACACTAGCGATTTCAGATCCTTCTGGTCAAAACTGACCTCCTACTATTTGCTTGCACATAGTAGGCATTCAGTAAATATTTAACGAGTTGAACAGAAACCTTTTAAAAAGTGGCTTCCTTACTAAAGAAAATGGCTGGTGTTGGTGTTCATTACCAGGACCTAGCAGAGGATGGGAAAAGGAGTTTTGTGAAGCACACTTTCTGTTTCTTTCCTCATCTGTCCTCTTATTAATGTGAAGATGACATTTTGATGCTTTCTTATTTGTACTAAGAATGTAGACAAGAAATTATAAATTATAGATTTGGGAAATCCCAAAATATTTCTACACTTACCTAGAAAATGACATTAGCTTAGTACATCTGAATGTGAGGTGGGTTCATGTGACATTGCCTTGTTCCCTGTGCCCATCCCATGGCCACATTCATTTCAATGTAGGCTTGCAATGTCCAGGGTAGGGGAAGAATTGTATCTAATACCTAACATAAAAGTCCTCAATGAGTGGTCTCCACGTTTAGGTCGTTTGACTGACAGAGGGTTTCTAAAACATTTAGAAGCCATGCATTCTCCAGTCTTCATTCTTCTGCGCTGTGTTGCTCTTGGCCTGCCTCATTCATTTTTGCTGCCTTGTAGGATTGGGATGCTTTTCAATGTGCAAACCTGGTCTAAAACATGATAGAACAGGAAATATGGCAGTGCTTATAAATCGTCATACCCAGGTTTTATTTGAACTCAAGAGTGTAAACATCACAGAGTTTTAAGATAGAAACAAATATAAACTATTATCAGTTTACTGAAGAAGCTGTAATGAGAAAGGGGAAGGCAAAAAGCGACTTTATTCTCTCTCACCACTGCCCCATTTTACACCTTGTGGAATTATTCTTCCCAACCACTGGATGACTCCTGGGCATATCCTTATTTTTTCCGTCATTCTAAGGCATTAATGAAAAACCTGGCTTATAAAGTATTTAGAAAGTACAGGCAGTCGGATATTGACGCTCCAGTTTCTCACCCAATTGAAGTACCCCACTGCTGGGCCCATATATCGGCTGGAGACTCACTAAGATACAGAAGCTTGGGAAGAAGCAGGCTGAGATTGCTTTCTTCACTCTTTGTCCTCTTCTACTTTTATTTTTCTTCTCTGCCTCTTTCCAACTCTCTGAATCCTATTTCTGCCCCCTTCTCGGGCTGGACTCAGGCGAATAGTGATCAGAGAAAAGGCCGCAGTCTTCCTTTGCTCATGTGTTTGTGTCATGGCATGAGGGCTCTCTGTATGTCAGGAACACACATTTATCTTTCTCTTAGAGATCACTTTTGTGGGTCATTCACATATCTCCCCACTGGAGGCTTCTTATCAGTGGGAAATACCCTCTCCAATGGGATTTTTTTGTTTGTTTTTTAAAAAAAAAAAAAGAAATAAGATAGAGTTTTAGAAGTGTCCTGACTATACTGCTGAATAGCCTTGAGAAATTACTTTACCTCTCTTTGTCTCAGTTTCCTAACTATAATGTGTGGGTAATAAGAGTACCTACCTTGTAGAAGTATTATGAAAACTAAACTGGCTTATATATGTAAAGTCTCAGCATTTATTAAATACTCAAAAAAATCTCTCTTTGATAATGGCACTGATGGTGATGATGATGATGTAGATGATGCTACAGTAATTAAATAGCAAAGAAAATACTGTAAAGTCTAGAAATATACTCAAGTATATGTAACAATTTGGTTTATGATTGCAGCAGTCCAGAGGATGTGTCCAGGAGAGAGCATACAAACCCACTTATTGTTAAATTAATATCTTGATCTTAAAAAGTTTAAAAGGTAGAGACTTATTAGGCCATTTTTAAACCATAGTCTAATAGGGTTAAATATTTTAACTGAAGTTTCTGAAGTGCAATGTTTTAAATGCAATTCTGACCTGGCTGGAAATCAAGAAATCCATCCCTAGATAACCTTTGGATCAAATAAAATCCAAAGGAGAATTTCAAATTCTAGAGAAAGCATTAAAATGAAGACTTTCATAGCAATACCTATTAGAACATAACAGATTCTGGACTCAGAGTAAAATTCATTGTTTTTTTTGTTTGTTTGTTTGGTTGTTTTTTTTTTTTTTTGCGGTACACGGGCCTCTCACTGTTGTGGCCTCTCCCGTTGCGGAGCACAGGCTCCGGACGCGCAGGCTCAGCGGCCATGGCTCACGGGCCCAGCAGCTCCGCGGCATGTGGGATCTTCCTGGTCCGGGGCAGGAACCCGTGTCCCCTGCATCGGCAGGCAGACGCTCAACCACTGCACCACCAGGAAAGCCCTTCATTATTTTAAATGCCTTAAATATTAAAGAAAAAAATTTTTAATTAATATTACTTAGATCTTGTAACCATTTATTTGTCCATTCAACAAATCTTTAATGTCATTTATAGGCACAGAAGGTGTATCAGCCTACAAAATAAAATGTATTTACTTATTTCCAGGAAACTTGGAGTTAATGTTTTAGTGGGTGAGGAAGAAAATGAACAGGCAAATTATATATTGATTTAGAAGGTGATGAAGGCTATGGAGAAAAATAAACCAGAGAGGAAGATAGAGAGTCTCAAGGATGGTGCATGCTTGCCTTTGTGTGTGTGTGTGTGTGTGTGTGTGTGTGTGTGTGTGTGTGAGTGAGTGTGTACAATTTTAAATTGAATTGACAGCAAAGACTTAAAAGGAGGTGAGAGAACAGTAAGCCATATGTATATCTGGGGGAGAAAATTATAGGCAGAGTGAACACGTACTCAGGCAAATACAGCGCCCTGAGCGGCAGTGGAGCCCAGGTTGCCTAAGGAATTTTTTGAAGCCCCAGTGGCCAGAATAGAGTGAGCCAGAGATAGTAATAGGAAATGTGGTCAGAGGTAATGGGGTGGGGTGAGGTGGCAGATATTAGGGAAAGGTGATAAAATAGCCAGTTTGAAAAGTATCAAGATGAGTTATGTTCACAGACAAGATTTCTCCAGCCTTTAAAGGTTAAGAATATTATTTGCTTTTTCCAGGCTACAGGAAGCTCTGGAAGGCAATTTGTTTTATAAAGACAACACAACTTCTTTTTCTTTATTTTTTATTGAAGTATAGTTGAATTACAATGTTATGTTAATTACTGCTGTACAGCAAAGTGACTCAGTCACACATATATACACATTCTTTTTCACGTTCTTTTCCATTATGGTTCATCACAGGATATTGGATATAGTTCCCTGTGCTATACAGTAGGACCTTGTTGGTTATCCATTCTATATATACCAGTTTGCATCTGCTGATCCCAAACTCCCACTTCTACCCTCTCCCAGGCCCCTCCCCCTTGGCAAACACCAGTCTCTTCTCTAAGTCCCTGATTCTGTTTCTGTTTCGTAAATAGGTTCATTTGTGTCATATTTTAGATTCCCTATATAAGTCATACGATATTGTCTTTGATTTCACTTAGTATGATACACAACTTTAATGTGAAAAAAAAAGTAACACAAAAGTGGAAACTATAGATGAATATGCTTAAATGTATAATTTAATTAGATAAAATATCCTACTGGAAATAAAATGACCACCTACAGGAAAGGCTACATAATATTGCATTGCAATTTCCTGAGGTTACCAATTTCTTTGATGGTATCACAGTTGATCACATTATCCTTTCACAGTATTCCAGGCCCAGCCTGTATTTTCATGCCCCAAACTTGAAATTAGCTACTCTCCAAGGACCTTTGCTTTGTTTTAGGACCTTTGCTTTTGTTTGACATCAAAGATGAAATATGGGTGCTACAGATGCCATGTATTCTTTTATGTGAGCACAGGGAACAGATACTAGCATGAGCCACTTCAGTGACAGAGGGAGAAAAAAAAAGATCTTGTGTTTCAAAAAGGTGTTGATTCATACTGAAATTTCCTGGAATATACTTGATGCATCTTCATGGCTTCTATGACTGTAAATTAATTGACGTTTATAGAATCCCATACAATGAATGGGATTCTAAAACCCTCCTATTCATTTTCATGGACAGTTGATACCCAAACAGACCAACCAGACGTCATTTTTCTTGCATGAACTTATGAGGCTCTAAGGCCTTTTGATTCACTCCTAATATCCTTTGGTAAAGTTATAAATGGTTACACCTATATGATTCTCAAGAAATTAACTGTTTCCAATAAGCTATCTGTATAGAGACTGTTAATTCTAAATTTTTGTAGCCCAGTTACCACTTGTTACAGGGATATTCCTTAGCTACCACCTTGACTTTTGACTAAAAGGACTTAAAATAGTCACAAGTATACCTCAGTACTGATACTCAGATACAGCCAGAACACTATGGCATAGGAACTGATTTCCATTATTAGCTGTTGGGGGTTTTTTCTGAACGGTTAGTATCCATGCAATGCTCTTCATTAAATATTTCAAATTCAGCCCTAGTACATCTATAAAAGTATGCATTGATCAGGTAGAGAACTTTCGCAGTGTTAGGGAGGTTCCTTGTTGAAGCACCACTCAGGATATTCTACTGTCATTTCCATAACCACAAAGGGCTGCTGGTCCTACAGAGGTGAACAGTCAAGAATGCTCCCTCAGGCTACCTTGGGAAAAGAGTTATCTGTTTCCTTACTTTCAGCTGCAAGGCTTGACTAGCCTTCTTCCTTCATTCCTTCGTATCTTCCTCCCTCCCTCTCTTCTTGCCTTTCTTCTTTTTTATTAAGGTATAATTGACAAATAAAATTGTAATATATTGGAAGTATACAGTGTGATCATTTGATATACATTGGGAAAAGATTCCCATGATCTTTAACATATACTTCACCTCATACATTTGCCATTTTTTTCCCTTTTTTGGTGAGAACACTTAAATTCTACTCTCTCAGCAAATTTCAATTATGCAACACTGTATTACCAACTATGGTCGCCATGTTACACATTAGATCTTTAGACCTTTTTCATCTTATAACTGAAAGTTTGTACCCTTTTTCTAACTTCTTTTTATTTCCCCCTTGCCCTAGTCCATGGCAACCACCATTCTACTCTCTGATATTATGAGTTTTGTATATATTTTATTTATATACACACACACACACACACACACACACACACACACACACAGAGTAGATTTCACATAAAAGTGATACCATACAGTATTTGTCTTTCTCTGTCTGGCTTATTTCACTTAGTATAATACTCTCCAGGTGCATCCATGTCGCAAATGACAGTATTTCCTTCTTTTTTAAGGCTGAATAATATTCTACTACATATATACATAAATTTTTCTTTATATATTCATTTGTCAACAGACACATGAGTTGTTTCCATAACTTGGCTACTGTGAGTAATGTGGCAGTGAACACTGGAGTACAGATATCTTTGTAGAATGATTTCATTTCTTTTGGCAATATACTCAGAAATGGAATTGCTGTATCAAATGGTAGTTCTCTTTTTAATTTCTTGAGGAACCGCCATACTGTTTACCATAGTGGCTGTACCAGTTTACATTCCCACCAACAGTGTACAAGGGTTCCCTTTTGCCATATCCTTGCCACTATTTGTTGTCTCTGGTCTTTTTGGTAATAGATATCCTGACAAGTGTGAGATGTAGCTCTTTGTGGTTTTGATATGCATTTTCCAGATGATTAGTTATGTAGAGTACCTTTTCATGTACTTGTTAGTCATTTGAATATTTTCTTTGGTTAAATGTCTATTCAGGTTCTTTGCCCATTTTCCAATTGAGTTATTTATTTTTTGGCTATTGAGGTTGAAGTGTTTCTTGTGTATTTTGAAAATTAACTCATTACACACACTATTTGCAAATATTTCCTCCCATTCCATATGTTACCTTTCATTTTGTTGATGGTTTCCTTTGCTGTACAGAAGCTTTTTAGTCAATAGAGTCACACTTGTTTTACTTTTTTTGCCTTTATTTTTGGTGTCAAATCCAAAAATCATTGCCAAGACCAATGTCAAGGAGCCTAATCCCTATGTTATCTTCTAGGAGTTTTAGGGTTTCAGGTCTCACAATCAAGTCCTTAATCTATCTTGAGTTAATTTTTGTGAGTAGTGTAAGTTAGGGCTCCAGTTTCAGTTGTCATTTTGCATGTGGATATCCAGTTTTCCCATTGCCATTAATTGAAAAGGCTTTTTTCTTTCCCAACTGGGTGTTCCTGGTGCTCTTATCAATGCTCAGTTGAATGTAGATGAGTAGATTTATTTCTGGAGTTTCTATTCTGTTCCATTGATCTATGTGTCTGTTTGTTTTGTGCCAATACCATACTATTTTGATTACATAGCTTTGTATACATTTAACCCTTGGACAACGTAGCGGTTAGGAGGACCAACCATCCACACAGTCGAATACTTTACAGTCAGTTCTCTGTTCCATGGTTCCCCATCCGTGGATTAAAGCAACTATGGATCACGTAGTGCACTTTTAGTGAAAAAGATCAGCGTGTAAGTGGACTCATGCTGTCCCAACCTGTGTTGTTCAAGGATCGACTATAGTTTGAGATCAGGAAATGTGATGCCTCCAGCATTGTTCATCATTCCCAAGATTGTTTTTTGACTATTCAGGTCTTTTATTGTTCCATAAACATTTTAGGATTTTTTTTCTTTTTCTGTAAAAAATGCCATTGGAATTTTAATAAGGACTGCATTGCATCTGTAGATCACTTTGGGTGGTATAGACATTTTAACAATATTAACTTTTCTGATCTGTGAACATGGAATATCTTTACATTTATTTGTGTCTAATTTATTTTATCAATGTTTTATAGTTTTCAGTGTACATATCTTTCACCTCCTTGGTGAAATTTATTCCTAAGTATTTTATTCTTTTTGATGCTTTTGTAAATAGGATTGTTCTCTCCATATCTCTCTCCAATAGTATGTTGTTAGTGTACAGAAGTGAAACATACTGAATTAATTTGTTAGTTCCAACAGGGTATTTTTTCTGTATATAATGTAATGGCATCTGCAAATAGAGAATATTTTGCTTCTTCCTTTCCAATTTAGTAGCCTTCCATTTCTTTTTCTTACCTAATTGTTCTGAGTAGGACTTCTGGTACTTTGCTGAATAAAAGGGGCAAGAGGTGAGATTATTGTTTTGTTCCTTATCTTAGAGGAAAAGATTTCAGCTTTTCACCATTGAGTGTGATGCTATGTTTGGACTTGTCATATATGGTCTTTATTAAGTTGAACTACACTCCTTTTATACTGAATTTGTTTAGTTCTACCATGAAAGGATGTTGAATTTTGTCAATTTTTTTATCCATTGGAATAATCACATGATTTTTATATATGAAAATATATACCCTCCCAAAGGGGAGGGTAGCAGTCAGCATCCAGATGCATGTAAATTAGAAGCCAGACCCTCAGGCAGTGGCTGTAAAATATACAATCAAACCCCTTCTAGGAAAGCCTGGGAGATGGGTTTTTCTACCTGTTCCCTCTGCACTGAGCCCTGGGGACATAGCTGCAGTGAGTGCTTGCACACCCATTAGCAACTGCTTCTTTCTTTGCTATGGTCCTGTGGAACTCATAAAGCAAGCCCTGTTGCTTTTCAGAGCTAGGTGATTTGGGAGCCCATCCCTCAGTTAGCGGCTGAAAGATTTGACTTCTGAGTAGGCCATTGGTGAGCCAGTTTCCCTTTTTTTAGATGTTGGGGAGCGTCACATTTTCTTCATCTGGCTTCCTTTGTTTTATTACCTGTCATGGCTTAATTAAATTGAACTGAGTGGATGTAGGGTCTAGAGGGACAGCAATCCCAGCGTGCTAGATGTAGTCTGACATGGAGCTGAGAGTCTTGCTGTGCTCCAAGAGCCAACCATCTCTATAAAGATAACCAGATGAACCTATAGACTCACAGTCTTTCATCTTCTTCCACGCCATGCTGATTATAATTCTGTGAGATTTTCAGATTTGAAAATATTTTCAATTTTTTATTAAAAATTATTTGCAAATCACCTTTATTTTAAACAATAGAATGGATCTCTAGCCTCTTTCCCCCTCTGTTCTTTGCTCAGAAACCATAGATCTCTCAAGCAAAAACTCTAAATCTCCAAAAGGAAAAATAAAATTACTTCCAGACTTTGAGGAAATCTTTTTTGATAATAGTTATTCAGGTATATTTCCAGTCTTTCCTTTTATCTCAGGTCTCTTCAGTACACCGTGGTCATTCTTTTTTTATTTTTTCTAATAAACTTTATTCCTGAAATAAAAGTGAGCTTTTTAATAAATCGTCTCAAGAATACTTCAATTCCATATTATAAAATTTCCATTTGTAAGTTGCA
Organism: Stenella coeruleoalba; assembly: GCF_951394435.1. Lineage (NCBI taxonomy): Eukaryota > Metazoa > Chordata > Mammalia > Artiodactyla > Delphinidae > Stenella > Stenella coeruleoalba. The sequence goes on from NC_137169.1 coordinate 135,139,362, forward strand.
TTTTCCTAAGTACAAAAATATTTTTGAGAAGCTGTTAAACACTGTTAAAACAAAAACCAAAACCCACTGAAATTTGCATTCAAGGTCATTGTAGTTTTTCAGATGGCATCTTCCATGAAAACAAAAAACAGTAAGATGAAGTCTATCATTTCTTTCCCAAAGCCAACTATATAAAAATTAAAATATTCTTAGCTCTGTTCTTAGCTACAGCCATGTGTAAATTATCAGTTTTCTTGCTTCTGACTGGAATGCTACCAAATATTTTCTTTCCCCATAACAAATTATGTTAAGTATAATTTCAGATGCTTATTGACTAGTCATATCATGTTCTGTGAAATGTATGTTCAAATATTTTGTTCATTTTTATCAAGCATTTTATTTTCTCTTACTGAATTATAATAGTTCTTTGTATATTCTGATATAAGTTTTTTCTCATATATAGGAATCACAAATATAGTCACCCAGTATGTGTCTTGCCATTTCATTTTCTTAATGCTGTCCTTTGAAGAGTAGATTTTTAAAATTTTGTTGAAATCTAATTTATCAATTATTTTCTTCTATGGTTAGCACTTTCAAGTCGTAAGAAAGCTTTGTTAAACAAAAGGTTGAAAAAATTTTCTCCAAAGTTTTCTTCTGGGAAAAGGGTCTTTTATATTTTATATTTGATTTTCCCTTTTTATATTTGCTTTTTATATTTATTTCTTACATTTTTTAAACTTTATGTACATTTTTCAAGACTGATATTATATTCAGTCCTCCCATTAGCTCTTTGAAATGTACAGGCTGGATTTATTATTCTGTCTTACAAATAGTGAAAATGAAGATTAAAATATTAAATGATATTCAAAAGATTGTACAGTTAGAAAATTGTGGTGATAAGTCTAGAATAGCCTTAGTCTAGTGCAATTTCCTCCACATTTCAGACAATCATCTGCAAATTCCAGTCTCAACCAAAAAGGTGTGTATTTAAATTCCAGGCATAAAATTATCTATATTACTGGAAAATAACCAAGAGGTATAGCCATTTAGTATAGATAAAGAAATGGGATTTTTATGTAAGAAACATTAAACCTATAAAATATATTAATCTCTTGATAGCAAAATTTGCACAGGAAACACAAACCAATTGACGTTTGATATTTTCATTAGTAAAATAAGTTAGATACAGTATGGAAGAGTTGATGCATTTAAATTAAGAGACCTGGGAAAAGCTGGCCTCATTTAAAGCGACATGGCATTAAAATGCTAAAGCGAAGCGATCCTTTCAAGAATATTTATAAGAGAGCCAGTGTATCATTCTGCACCTGTTGTTAAGAGGAGGTACAAGTGCTCAAGTTCCAGATTGAATTGGCTTCAAAGATTTTGAAGAATAGCCTCTCTGTTAGTAAATTTTCCCCTCTTGTGAATAGAGATTTGTCTTTTGCAAGGGGGGAGTGGCAGACTACAGGGGCATTCTCCACAGCAGGCACCTGTGAAACTTGGCAGACTTAAGGGTTCTAAGCTGCTGGTATGAATAGCTTTACAGTATGTGGGGAAAGAGGCAACCAGGACTTTCTGATGAATGAATCCATGGAATGCTAATTTTGTGATCCCTGAATTGTGTGACTAACTCAACGTTGAGTGTTGTTTTGAAATACAGTTCACTTCACCTCACAAAGTTTGAAAACATACCCTTAGGCTTTAATATCAGCATTTCATTTTGTAAAAGGTTCGTTGTGATGTTGAGAAAATATCAAAATTAAATTAGGTCTGGCCCTAAAGTTTGTGGTTTTAGTAAATAAACAACTCCTTTTTTAATCTAAAGTTAACTTTTATGTATGTGATAAGGTCAATAGTTAATAATAGGATTATATGCCTAAATATATTCCTGTTCTGGCCCATTCTTATACAATGTGGTTAAGTAAACAGGCATCCCACAGAAATTAATTTTTCATGGCAGATGACTCCATGGCCAACAATAAACATACAATATTGATGACAGTATAATATATAGGAGTAGATTTTGTAACTTTTAATCTATATGAGTTTTTATTTTAGACTGATATAAGCATGTTTTAAAGTACAGATCAGTATGGTTTTGAACATTAGTGAAAATGTGTATATAGGGTTACATCAATACAAACAACATTTGAGAGAAATAAAGTTTAAGTGGAGAAACGCTTATGGCCATGTAGAACAAACTACAAAAAACTCAAGTTAGCCCACCTTGGATGTTCTTTTCTTAATATGTTTACTCTATTTCTTCTCCTTATTTGCTTGGTAAATTTCTTCATATCTTTCAAGACTCAGTTGAAATATTACTCCTTTCCTGAAAACTTTTCTTAACCACCTTTCTCGCCAAAACGTTAAGAATTGCCTTTCTGTGTTCTCCATTCCTCAGTTAAAACTTATGGCATTTTTATTGTATATATTTGCTTCTGTGCCTGTCTTTCCAGTAGACAGTAAGCCCCTCAGAGACAAGGATTGTGTTTTATTTATTGTGTAGCCCTTGTTTAACATAATGAACACTGAATATGCAGTTACAATAGATATAATACTGGGTATAAAAGAGAGATAGATAACGTTATGTGTTCATTGCCTGGAGAAAACCTTAACTGCATGTATTTATTTCACGTACTACGTGGTTGCAGACCTGGCTTAGCTGAACTCTAGGTATCACTTAGCAATTAATTAGCATTTTCTCTCATATTTTACAGTGATTTGAAAATGTTTACTGTTTCCTCTAGTCATCTACCCACCTTTCCTTCTAATGCTCTTTCCTATGAGAAGATTTGGTATGATTTGCTTCATATTTAAAATATAAATAAGACACAGCATGACTTTGATAGCCACACCCTCAGTTGTGGAAAAAAAGGGTATCATTTTTTCCTCTGATGCAGTCTTTTGACATTGATCCATCTCTTTTATTCAATGCAGAAATTTCATCTAAGCATGTATTTTCTTCCTAAATCTAATGGCCAAATCTGGTCTATATTTTCATTGCATTCAATTATAAGATCATCTCTTTAGAATTTTTTTCCCCTCTTTCACCCTTGGGTTAGTCTAAACCTAACAAGGGTTTGCTAAGTCCCACTCTGATATGAATGTCCTCTTTGTGGAACTCCAGCTTTGTCTATCGCTGTTGCTCTTTTGGAGGCGTATATGATTCGGACTTAGGCTGTGTTTGACAAATGTACACATTCTCCTCTGCATCTTCCCCTCTGCATCTTTATGTTCAGGCCATTCAGATATTTTTTCCTCCCTCTACACCTCTGGACCCAAGGAAGGAATTGGGTGTTCCGCCCATCTTTCTCTCTGTTGCTGCTGTTTCTGCAAGGCTGCACATAGCTGGAGTTGTGCAAATATGCAGGTGGACTGCTGGCTCCCTTTGCACTGATCCCTAAGCTTAACAAGGGTCCCATTACAGGCCCCCCACCAATGCTGCCCCTTCTCAGGCTCAACACAGCGGACAGAGCACAGAAAGTGACCAATATCTAACCTCTGGGTTTCCCTCCAATTTTCTTCTCTGGGATGGGCTACCAAATCATTTTCTGACTCACACATACACCCTGATAATTCATGTTCAACGTTTGAACTGAAAATTCAAGAATTTGATGTTTTGCTTCTTAATTTCTGCAGTAACTTCTTCTTTGCCTTATTAGTATGGTTAGCTGCCTTCATTGGGAGAGGGATCTCAAAATGCTAATTGGAGAAGAGTAATACCTGCTCATCTAGATATTGTGAGGGTTTAGAATAGCTCAATTTTATTGAGTATTTATTTTATCTCAGTCACTTGTAAGCATTTTTATATAAATATATATTTAATTTATTTGGAGTCAATGATTTTTAAATGAAAGTGTTTAATAAATGCCTGATGTATAGTAAGTGCTCAGTAATCGATGACCATGATTATCCCATACACACTTCTTTCACTGTTCTTCTAGTCTTAAATTTGCTTCCTACTAGTGTTTTGGACTAGTCTTTTAAAATTTATTTATCAGTAAAAGTTGAGATAGGAATAATTATTCCTCTCAAATTACAGGACTCATGTAGATTATATGAAAAATGAATTTGTATATAAAAATGAATTGGATGATGGAACAGAGCAAAATTAGTAAATATACTGAAATTGTAAGCTCATGTTGATTAAAGTTTCAGTGATGACAGTAATGATTGAAGCATTATTTCATGGAGTTAAACATTTTGATGAATGAGATTGTTCAAAGAGGGAAGGCAGGAAGAAGTATTAGAAGCGTATCCCAATAACATGTTAGATAAAGACTGTACCTAGCACATTGCCAATGGGAAAGAGAAAAGAAGGACTCCATCTGACATGAACTGAGCTGACAAGTTATGGTGGCTGAATATATTTTCAAAAATGGTGATTTTTGTTAAACTATGTATGTTAGACCTTTGAGTACATTGCTAACTAAGTCAACTTTTTCAAAACTCCTCTTGAGTCAGATAAATTGAATTGCATTTTTTAATTTAAACAAAAGCTAGAGGAAATGAAAAAGATGATCATAATATAATATTCTGGAGATTTCAGATAATAATATGATTTTAATAAGATTACACTATACTAGGGTCTCTGTCTTAGAATATATATATATATATATTTTTTTACCATTAAAAAGACAGGAACCTAAGGCACATGCCTCTTATTGTAATTGAGTGAATAGAAGGTGTTCACACAGGCACACATGCACGTGTGTGCATGTGTGTCTTGTCTTATTATTTCCAGACTTAATTTTTAGTACATTCCATGGTAATTTTGTTCTGCAAGAAGTTAGCTATTATAGTAGTGTAGGTATTATTTTATACATTTATAAATTGGTATAGAGATAAAGAATTAGAGAAATATACAGACATTTTAACAAAATAGGCTGCAATGGCATATACTGCTTTTTATCTTACCTTTTTCCACTTACAATATATTGTAAAGATTCTACGATATTCAAATGAAATAAAGAATATAAACTAAGGCAGAAACAGTTATTCATTTATTCATACTTTATAACCTGTTCCTTTCTAAAATCATGATTTGAGGTGAATGCATTGATGCTCTTGTTTATCCTGGGGCCATAATCTAAAATCAAAGTGTTAGATGCAAATGTCACCGGTCATTATATTAAATGTAAACATATTTGTAATTGGCATGGCAATTGCTACCTCCACGGAATATGAAGCATATATACTTAACGATTTCTGGTTACTCCTACAATATTACCTTAATTCCCCAAAGTGGGTTCTGTTGCCCATGCATGTATCAATACGTGTACACCACAATAAAGTACAAGCACCACATTGAAAATAACATATTTCCAAAAACTTTGAAAGTGTCATCCCCACTGTATTAAAACTAAAGAACTCCAAATTCTACCAACAAATGAAAAAAGCATCAAAGCATGATTGAAACAGGGAACATTCCCAGAAGCATTTCCATAAATGTATTTTATGGAGAGCCTTAAACAAAATATATACCATTAAAGACATTTTATTTAAATATTTTATAATGGCAACATTACTGATTCTCAATTTAGATTGAGAATTTTTCATAGCAGTTCTTAAGGATTAATTCCCAGATGCATTTCTAATGACAAATGCTATAATGCCTTATGGAGATCAATTCCAGAAAGGCCATGTCAGTCTCTTAGAAAGATTTAAATTTAAACAAGGCCAGACTAGGCCTTGGCAACCACTTTTCATGCTAATTAAAGTATATTCAGATGTCACATCTTCCCTGAATTCCACGTGGATTAAAGCAGGTGATCCATGTCACTAAACCTGTAGTAAAGAGGACCCGGGACATAGCCCACGTCTGGCTTTTTCATAGCTTCCTCCAGAGGATTGTTGTCCTGCCCTAAAGGCTCATGCTCCAGCTCTCCAGGACCAGTTATCCTAAAGGCTGGCACTTCATCGTTTCTCATTTATGTAATTTGTGAGCATTATGCAAATTAAATACCCCTCCCAAAAAGCAGGGGCTAAGATATACGTTATAATTGTATAAATCAGATCATGTGATTCCATTCCCACCCATTTGCTCTGGGATGACAGGGAGGTCTCCAATCTGGCCAGCTTGGTTTGTATAATCCCTGCCTGTGTCTGGAGCCTCCTCCTCACCACACTGCTCCAGCCCCACAGCAGCCCCGCCTTCCTGGGAGGCTCCTGCCCTACCCTGAGCCTTTGCACATGCTGTTCCTTAGGCCCATTCATGCCCCTTCCCCTCCTCTGCCCACATAACACAATCTACCTGTACTTTTTGCACCTTTCGCAAAGGCCGTGTCATATTGAGTTATGTGATTATTTGATTAACATCTTTCTTTCTTGTTAGATAATAGTGTCCAAATGGTGAGAACCATTCATTATTTGACTCAATATTTGTCCTCAAAGTTTAGCATGCTTTCTGGAACAGAGAAAATGAACATTATCCCAATTTCACCTAGGAAAATAGATATTTCAGGAAAGGGAAAATAACCTATTTAGTTTTTATGCGTTCTTTCTGAGAGGCACATTATTAAGGGATTTCTGTGTACCAAGCACTGTGTAAAGTTCTTTTCATGCCTCAGCTTGTGTAATCCTCACGGGTAATGTACTATTATTATCCCCATTGACAGGTGAGGAAATAGAGTCAAAGAGAGGTAATTGTCTTATCTCATATACAGGATCTAATAAGAGGCAGAGATGATGATAACCCAGGATTTGTAATATTCAAGTTTATAATCTCAAATCCTACATATTGTAACTCTGGGAGGGAGTTGGAGGGATGTCTAACTATTATAAATGTATTGAGAACTCTATTCAGGTAAACAGAGGAAACTTTAAGCCATGTTCATTTTATACCTTTTCATTTTACAGTTAATTCTCAATTATGTTCATGCTTCAGTGTCTGATTTAAGATAAGTGACTCAATAGTCAAAAGGTTAGTTTAAACCCATTATTTACATAAGACATATTACCAATCTATACTGCAGTGTCCCCGTCCACTTAGTCGCTCAAATAAAAAACATAGGAGTCGGGCTTCCCTGGTGGCGCAGTGGTTGAGAGTCCGCCTGCCAATGCAGGGGACGCGGGTTCGTGCCGCGCTCCAGGAAGATCCCACATGCTGCGGAGCGGCTGGGCCCGTGAGCCATGGCCGCTGAGCCTGCGCGTCTGGAGCCTGTGCTCTGCAACGGGAGAGGTCACAACAGTGAGAGACCCGCGTACCGGGGGAAAAAAACAACAACAACAACATAGGAGTCATCCTTGCTTTCTCTCTTTCATACTACAGACACCATCCAGCAATAAGTCTTGTTAGCTTTCTTCTAAACATTTATAATCCATTTATCTAGGTCTTTCTAGCCTTACTTCTCTCACCAATGCCTAAGCGACCATCACATCTTCCTGAATTACAGCGACAGCTGTGGTATCATAACCGGTCTGCCTCATCACACTTCTGCTTTCATCTTTCTTTAAATTCACTCTCCACATAGCAGTCAGGTTGCTTTTCATTGTAAAACATTTTTTTTCCCTTGCTTCCTTTCTATTCCACCCTAAGGCTGTAATCCAAATCTGCCTCCTAAGATTAACGTAATCCTACTTGTTCTGGGCCCTGTTTTATCACTCTCTGCTAACTCATTAGGTGGCAGCCACAATGATCTTTGTTATCCCTTTCATGCCAAGCCAAAGCATCTGCACTCTGCCTGGAATACATATCCTTTGCTCAGCTTTGCAAAGATAGCAAATTCTAAACATTCAGCTCTTCAGCTCTCCGTTCAAATATCACCTCCACAGAGAGGCTTTTGCAGGGCTCTCTTCCCGCAGTAGCCCTTGTGCCTTTAACAGATGGTTAACCTTTTCATAGAGCTTATGCTTATTTAATATTTCCTGCTTTTGTTTATTGTTTCACTTATTTATTGAGAATTAAATCCACAATGAGATAATGTCTCTTTTTCACTATTGTATTCTTAAGCCCAAAATACAAGAAATGGTGTAGGTGGTTTTTGTTTTATCGGTTTAGTTTGTTTTTTATGGAACTTAGGTACAGAGATTTGAGTTAATCATACCTGCAGGTCATAGGTATAATTTTTGTTCTCTGCTAGGACCTTGTCTCACTTTACTTATACATGGATTGTATGTTTATTCTTTAATCTCCACTTCCATCCTGATGGTTGCCCCTTCCATTGGGCTTGATATATGTCTTTAAATGTGGAATGTCATTGTAAAATATGTAGAGATGATATTCAAGTATGCATATTTAATTTTCATGAATTGCATTATGCATTTTGTTCCTTACTTTTTTTCATAAAACATTTTTAAGATCCATGCATCTTCCTTTACCTATATTTTGTGACTTCAAATTGTTGCACAGTATTTCATAATTGGCATCCACCATACTTTCCATACATTCCTGAGTGACTTGCACCCAAGCAATTCCTAACCCCTGCCACCATATACTATGCCACAGGGAACATGCAGCTTCATGTTCTGCCTCTGATCTGTGGAGAATTCCTCTGTGATATATACCCAGGAGTGGGATTGCTGAGCCGTATATTCTTTTTTTCAATAAGACACGGTAATTTTTTTTTTTAGTAAACCCTTGTAGACTTACTTATTTTAGCCCTGTGTAGTAAAATGTCTTATCAATACATTATATTTTTGTCATGTGAATACATATAAGCCCCCCACATAAATAAACTATTACAAGTTCTTGCAGAATACGTTTATTGTCTTACTATAAACTAGAAAATATTAATTATCTATGACTGCATAACAAATCACTCTAAGATTTAGCAGGTTAAATAGTAGATGCTTATATCATAGTTTCAGTGAGTCATAATTTTGGGAGTATCTTAGTTGGATGTTTTTTTCTCAGTCTCTCTTGAAATTGAAGGGGAAGCTGTAGTCATCCGAAGACTTGACTGCAGCCGGTGGAGGTACATTCAAGATGGCTCACAGACATGCCTGTTGGAAGGAGTTCCTAGTTCCCTGACAGGTGGTGCTGTCAAAGTAACATATCACTGTATGTCCTCCCGATATGCTGGCTTGCTTCCCCCAGAGTTCATGATCCAAGAGAGCAAGAAGGAAACACAAAGCTTTTTATAACTTATTCTCAGAAGCTAAAATCACTTTCTTCCTTTTCTATCTGTTATATTCAAATCTAGCCCACAGTCAAGGAGAAAAGAATTCAGCACCACTTGCTGAAAAAAGGAGTGTCAAAGAACTTGTAGATATATCTCAAAAACACCACAACACCAGTAGGTCATAATGGAGCCCTATATCTTGTAAACTCTGAGTAAATATATTTTTATTATGTTCTGGCTTTGATTCTGTAAATATCTAGTTGGTGCTAAACATTTGTTAAGAAATGGGAAGGGTAAGATTTATTAAGTCAGGGTTTGTGCTACAATTGGATAAAAGAAAATATGATACAAATGACTTAAAATACAATCCAATGCAGGTGGATTGCATCGAAACACATTCCACTACAACCCAATATGATATAATTCAAATATCTGAGGCCACACAGTGCTATATGACACCATATGATACAATTCTTTGTGTAACAGAAGGGTACTGTTAACATAGGTGAAATTAACCTAATAAAATTTTCACAGTGAAGTTATAATTTGAGTTAAGATGTAAAGAGTGATTGATTAGGCAGCTGCCAGATAAATCACCCATCTTTAGGTGGTTCTAGTCAGAAAGAGCATCATATGCAATGTACAGAAGTGTGGACACTGCAAGTGTGTTCAGAAATCTGTGAGTATTAGCCATTGGCATATTTAATATGTAGATCCTGAGTACTTCTTGAAGTTCACATTAGAGAATGCTGCCAATTAACATGGACAGTTGACAGGCATTCTTTTTAGGCAGGTAATTTGCTTTAACACATTAGTTGTTATGAGCAGTTCAAACCTTTGTTGAGCATTTTGCATACTTTTTTAGTCGTCTCAACAACTCTATGTGTAGGTACCATTACATCTATTAAAAATAACTAACATCTCCAAAGGCAATTGTAAATGACCAATACAGAATACTCAATCCAATAATGCCGAGATATACTGTAGTTTAGAGTTGCCAACTCATACAATTCAAAGGGAAGAAAGAGGGTAAATGAAAATGAACTTGTAGATGGGGCAAGATCATAGACAGCTTTTTAAGCCCACAATGTGGAGCCATTGATTATTTGAGCAGGGCGATGGGGCTACCAGATTTACTTGTTAAATAGTTCTCTTTGGTAGTAGTATGAAAGATAGATAAAAGAGATTGACATTAGAGTCAGGGGATATCCAGACCAAAAGCGACAAAGATTTTCACAGAATAAGGGAATAAATAGGAGACACATTTAAGTAATAGAATAGACAGACCTTGGTGATAGAACAGTTGTTGTGGGGATGTGGGAATTGGAAGCAATTAGGAAGATGTGAGCTTCTAGCTTGGTATCTGGGTTAAAGATACATGATTTACTGACTTAGAATAGTTACAGTAGTTGAAATGGATGGTGTCTTCTGTTTTATTATTATTATTTCAGGGGTTTTCAGTGAGAAGATTATACTCATTTTCAATCATTAGATTATTTCTAGCTAATCTCAAAATCTGATCTCATAAATCCCCAGTATAGGTTACAGTCAACACAATTCATATCCATTTCACTGTGAGTGAAGGCATTTTGCACAGCTTTTGGTAGCAAAATTTTGGATTTAGGCACCTCCCACCTGTTTACTTTGTAAACTTTGGCAAGTAATCTAATATCTTTTGGTCTCATTTTTATCACCTATAAAGTGGGACTAATAATATCCATCTTTATTAGTTAGGGCAAGCTGACTAATAGACCACATAGACACAAATGTATAATCAAACACAATAGAGATTTGTTGTCCCTCGTTGAAAGAACCCAAGATGGTTCTGGGTTGGTAGGGGATGGAGTGCAGGGTTGTACTGGTGTCGGAAAGTGTGACTTCACTCCACAAAGTTCTTCGGGGATCCTGATTTATGGAGGCTTTGCATTTTCTATGAGTGGCTTCCAAGTTTACCTGGGACATCAACATCCAGCCGGTAAAAGGGACTGCAGTGTGTGGAGAAGCACCATTTGCTTCTTAAGGTCCTAGATCAGTACTTAAATCTTCCATTCCTACTTCATATCAAGAACCTGTCACATGGTCACAGCATAGCTGGATGCAAACCTGACTGGGAAATATAATCCCAGGCTGCGCAGCCCCTTCCTGGTGACACCTGAAAAATGCCAGGCTAACTTTAGAGTTGTTGAGGAAATTAAGGTAATACATGTGGCTCTCTTCAAACAGGATCTCAAATGTAGTAGGTGCTCAACAAATACGAGGTTGAGGGGAAGTTTGTGGGCAGCAATTCTCCTCTTCCTGCTTTGCTCAGAACCTTCACAGCACCTTTTTCCTCTCTTGAGATGATTACAGTAATGCTTAGGATAAATGAAAGCAGCTAACAAGGTTTGAGACCACTAGTTAATTAATTAATTACTTTACAAGAAGGAGTCAAAAGTGTTTTGATGAAAGATGTAGATTAAGTAAAACAAACTAACAAACCAAAAAGAGAGCAAAGAGTCTGGCTGGTTTAGACTCCTGATTGCTCAAATGGTAGTGTGAAGATGGGGTAACAAGGCTGGGAAAGATTGCAGAAGGACTTTTGTTTGTTTTTAAAGAAAAAGTCACACATACGGTCAAACAGCTCAAAGATCTTAGTCAACTCTTTCATTTGCTCAGACAAACCTATAAACTAGGAAGATAAAGTATTGTGTCTAAAATCAGATAGAAAGCTTGATGGCAGCAGTCGAATTGATATCTGGACAAGCTTTCAGAATTCTTTGCTGAAGATATGCTTTGCTACTGCACTATTTCCCTTGCTTGACAACTCCTATTGGTGAGCACAATCACATTGAGATTTTTACTCAGAAATTCAGACGATAAATCCATGTCTCCAAAATAGATATGTAATTATTTGTAAAGGATTTTTCTCTAAAAGGAATTTTGTGCACCATTTTATTTTTTTCTTTTAGAAGACTTTTATTAGATCATAAATGTACAACAGCATCTTAACTCTATACACGCACTTCAGTTTCTTAAAGGAATATGGTTATGTTTCCACTATGATCCTGGCTAATAGCTTTTCAACACTTTGAGAGAAAAATCTTGAAAAAGGTTTAATATGTCACCCAATAATTACAAATTTAACATTATCAAAGAAGGAATGCTTCTATACTCTTACAAAGACCACTAGAAAGAAACAATTAAAAAGCTAAGAGGGGCTTCCCTGGTGGTGCAGTGGTTGAGAGTCCGTCTGCCGATGCAGGGGACACGGGTTCGTGCCCCCGTCTGGGAGGATCCCGCGTGCCGCGGAGCGGCTGGGCCCGTGAGCTATGGCCGCTGAGCCTGCGCGTCCGGAGGCTGTGCTCCGAAACGGGAGAGGCCACAACAGTGAGAGGCCCACGTACCGGAAAAAAAAAAAAAAGCTAAGAGGACTGACTGATTCACATTCTTACTATCATCATTTACCTCTTATTCCTTATTGATTTGAGAAGTGTAATGTGCAAGTAGTGTTCTCTATGCTATTCATTACAGCATATGGAGTTAATGTAACCACTTCGCTATAAATCTTCTGTGACTTTTGGGACAAAATGCTAGAAGAATGAGACTGCTAACTAGGCAGCTAAAAACAACCTTTTATTTGCTAACATTATGTACAGTTTAAAAGTCTTCATCATGTCAATTGCATTCTCATTCTTCACATTAGGCATGCTGCTCTAAACACAGATTGGCTTATTGTCCTTACTGTTCAGAAACTGCACCTGTTCTTTTTTAATGGTATTTAAAAGAACATAATGCCCTAATTATCTACTGCACAAATTACAAGTATCCCCAGAACTGATAAATAATATAGCACGACAAACTATAATTACAGTTCAATGCTTATTTGCATGTAGATGACCAAAAATATGTCGCTGAGCACACTACATCTAGGAGACCAAAAAAAAAAAAATTACTATCATTTCACTTCCAAAAGATACTTCTGTTTTTAATTATTGGCTGAGCTGGATAAATTTTAGAATTGGTTTCTATAGAGGAGACGATCAGTAAGAATAAAAAGAATGAAGGAGTAGCGTTTGTTTGTTATTAACCTTCTCACAATTCTGTCCCTTATCTTGATCCTTACCTAACAGACAGTAATAGAGTGGTTTTGTGCAGAGGAGAGTATCAAATAAAATTGAATCTGATTTATTTTTGTTTTGACAGAAATTGAAATATGTATAAATGAAAGCCTAGTAAAAATTATATTTGACAGTCCTGTATAAACATGGTAGACTTACCCAATCAAATCAGAACTTTGAAGTGTTTGTTCTTATGAAATAGTAATCAGACACATTTAAAAGATTTTAAAAGTATTTTGTATTCTTATACTTTTTATTGTCTAATTGGTATTGACATAAAGGCCTTCTTTGATCTAGTGCAAGTCAAGCCTTGATAAATAAATGAATTCAGCAAGGACTTGCTAAACACAGGCTGTATGTAAATGTTTTATTCACTATCCGTCTGCCCCAAGTATATCAGAAAATTGGTTTGCATAGTTTATTCTTTGTCCTGATTATCCACTACTTGGGGCATAGGTAAAGCCATTCCAATATTCATTTGTTAAACTGGTAAGCCATGGCAAATGGCAAATGAGAGTTAATGCTGGGAACCTATCTTTTTTTTTTTTTTTTGCAGTACGCGGGCCTCTCACTGTTGTGGCCTCTTCCATTTCGGAGCACAGCCTCCGGACGCGCAGGCCCAGCGGCCATGGCTCACGGGCCCAGCCGCTCCGCGGCATGTGGGATCTTCCCGGACCGGGGCACGAACCTGTGTCCCCTGCATCGGCAGGCAGACTCTCAACCACTGCACCACCAAGGAAGCCCCTGAGAACCTATCTTATTAACAAATAATGTGTGTTAAGTGTGGCATTGTATCCTGCTTTGGCAGATCTCAGGCAGAATTCTCTTTTAAGAAATTTAATTTTGGGGAATTCCCAGGTGGTCCAGTGGTTAGAATTCAGCACTTTCAGTACCGGGCCCCAGGTTCGATCCCTGATCGGGGAACTAAGGTCCTACCACAAGCTGTGTGGCAGGGCCAAGAGAAAAAAAACAATTTAATTCTGGACCAAGTTGGTATTTAAGTTCTATGAAATGAGTAGATAATGATAACCTTTATCCATTAACGAAGCCTTGTCCATTTGATGTAGGTAAATTGATTTATCAGTTAGAAGCTTCAAAAAATAGTCTGTGGCAGATAGAATTGAATTGTCAGTTATGTAACACATACTAGTCCCTTGATAACTATTTGCAGAATAAACAAATTGTTACTAAATTACAAAATAATACAGTTAAAAGCCATTTTAAAGTCTAGGAAAGCAAGTAGCTACTTTCTGGGGACTACCATGTGATTATCTTTTACATATGTCATCTGATCTAGGCCACTGTGATGGTTACTTTTATGTGTCAGCTTGGCTATGCTGTAGTACCTAGTTATTCAGTCAAACAATTTTGGGAGAAACAAAAACAAGATTGTATAGTTTTGAGAGACTCTTTTCAGAGTTTTATAAAAAAAAGAAAGAAGACAGGATGAAAACCAAATGTGTGTTAGTAGAACATTTGATTACATAACTTAGAAAAAAACTGATCTTATATTTTACAAAATGTTTTATATAACCCAATCTTTTGCATTTTATATGAATGAAAAACTAAAGATATTTTAAAATATTTTTATACTTCAGATTAAATTATTGACCACATGTATTTTTACTGGGTATTATTTAGGCAGATAAACATAAAATGAATTAATGTTATCCAGTTTCAAAAACAAAATTTGGAATAGCTATTCAGATATATTGTTACCCCTTTAGGTGAGAAAAGAAAAATAAACTCATGTAAAAGGTAAAAAATGTATCAATTTAGATTCCAGTTTATTTGAAAAGACTCATCATACTGCAGTTTACTGATTTATGCACATTTGCAGTTTTGTTCAATATTGTGTACAATGCTGAGATTCAGTGAGTTTTGATTCGTACTTTTAAGAGTTAAATGGGTTCTGTTTCTGATTAAATTCAATACTTTGTTTTCATATGAGCCACATCACCTTCTTCATGATCACCATAGTCATTATTTGTTCAGTGTTTGTTTTCTTGACTGTCCTGTAAATCCAGTGAAGGTAGGAAATGTGTCTATGTTCGCGTTTGCTGAATCCCAGCATTCCTCTTAAGTAAGGTGCATCTAGAAGACTGCAAGGTGGCAGACAGGTAATAAATAACTGGCAAATAAATACATAAGATAATTTCAGATAAGATTAAAATCTATGGAGGAAATAAACAGATGGATTGATATGGTTGACTGTGAAGGAGAGAGCCATTTTGCATAGAAGAGCCTCTGAAGAAGTAAGATTTGAGCGAAGGTATGAGGATGAGAAAGAGTTTGGCCAGATAAATCTGGGAAAAGGAAATAACAAATGCAAAGACACTGAATCTGTAAACTGGGAGTTGAAAGCTCTATAATGAGGTATCCTGCCTTCAATGGAGAATAAAGATAAATAAATAAACAATTATAATACCAGGTGGTAAGTCCTACGGTAGAGGTATGTTTATGGGATCTACCTCTGGGTTATCCAGAAAAGCACAGAGGAGAGGCAGTCAAAGCAGACTGTGGTAGAAGGGGGAATGTGGAATTGACTTCCTTTTATTACAGCAGCTATTCCTCTAAATTCAGGGCGAGCTTATGGAATGTGCAGAAATGCAATTTAATAAAATTATTCTTTTTTTTTTTAAATCAGTGTTTCTGTTCAATGAATCATTAAATGGTTGATTATATTTTCAAATTCTTCTTAGGATGAAAGAATGCTGTCAGTGTGATATCAGGCAAAGGCCCATTTTTAAAATCTAATTTTGTCTAATATTCTGCACATAAAATTGTTAATGTAAACTTTTAAATTCCCCAGCCAAATCAATCCTGTTTGTATGAGGTCAGATGTAGGATAAGCTGCTGTGAAAGGAAGACTCGAATGATAGTTTACATGGGCTTGAAGTGTCTTTCCCTCTTATGTAAGCAACTGCATAGGACTTTTAGGGCTGGTATCACGGCTTCACAGTGTTATTGACCTGGGTTCCTTCCAACTGTTGCTTTGCCATCTTCGACACTCAGCTCTGATCTTAGGGTACAGATGACTGCTTCATCTGTCACCATAGTGACTCCATTCCAGTGACTGTGAGGGAGAAATGGAAAAGAGACCACACTTCTTTCCTTTGAAGGCATGACCCAAAAGTTGAATGTATCATCTTAATTGCAACCCAGAGACCAGAACTTATTCTTAGATCACTTAAGCTTCAAGAAAGGTTAGGAAAGGTGGCCTTTGGCTCAGCTCAGCTAAAAAGTTGATTGCTATGCAAAGAAAGGAAGGATGAATATTAAGAAACAAGTTGTAGTCTCTGCCATACCATCCCATTGTGATTTTAATTTTCAAGTGTTAGATTCATTTCTGGAAATGTAGCAGATTCTTAAGATATAATCAAATGAACTGTGCAGAAAAGCAATTACGTTTCTAGCATAGCTATCTCGTTCACACTGCTTACGCCTTCATCATTATCAACAAAGACCTCATGTGAATAATTAAGATGAAATGTGCAACATATACTTTAAGAAGAACAAGTATATACTTAAGTTTTTTGAAAAGAGGACAGAGGGTCTTCCCTGGTGGCGCAGTGGTTGAGAGTCCGCCTGCCGATGCAGGGGACACGGGTTTGTGCCCCGGTCTGGGAAGATCCCACATGCCACAGAGCGGCTGGGCCTGTGAGCCATGGCTGCTGAGCCTGCACGTCTGGAGGCTGTGCTCTGCAACGGGAGAGGCTACAACAGTGAGAGGCCCACGTACCGCAAAAAAAAAAAAAAAAAAAAAAAAAAGGGACAGAGACATATGTGCATATCTACATATCTTTCTATAACATTTTATATTATGTATATATATTCACTTTTAATCTTTTAGAATGTGCTTGATTGTGGAGCTCTTTATTCTATTTTTAAATGCTTTGGAACAGCATGACCTTTATTCAGTTGAAGGGACCCTAGTTAGGAGTTTGAATACTTATGTTCAAGGTCTTGTTCTGCTACTAATTATCTGTGCGACCTTGGGAAATTATCCTTACCAATATAGTTTCAATTTCCTCATCTGCCAAATGAAGGTGTTGGACAAGGTGATCTCCAAGGTGCTATTCTGCTCTAATTTCCATGATTCTCTGACTCATGGTACACTGTGAATGCTGATCTAATTCATTTTCTTAGTCACCTTCACGACATTCAGTGAAATATATTTGCTCATGATGTTCAAGAGGTTGATTTGTATATCCGTAAAGATTTCAGTTAAATATAAACACTAATTTTGGCTTTCCTGAAAGGCACAGAGTTGAATTTATGGTAATGCACACTAATTGCATGGGACAACTCTTCTCTCCCCTCTTTGTTCTTCTTCTTACATTAATTTTGCACATCTCTGTCTCCTCTGATAAGCTATGACATGGGGTCAAGTTCATTTTTATACCAACAGTGTTGCATGCAGTTCTTCATGTTCAAAACTATTTCTTAAATACATAGATAGCATAAACAAATGAGACTTCTAAACTAAGTTTTAAACTGTTTAATTTAGAATGGTTTCTTTAAATCCCACCATGTATCCTTTTCATGTACCATGTTGTTATTTTCATTATAAATAATTATTTCCTGAGAAGCTTCTATAGGTTGTACATTTTGCTGGACTCCAAGAACAAAAACATAAGATATTGTGATTAGCCCCAAAAGCTGAGCACCATTTAGGGGCTCAGTTAGGGCACAGATGGTATGTAAGTATAGAAATTCTTTAAATGACTTCAGAATCACCAAGGGGACAGGAACTGAAGACAGTTTAGAGAATATCTACTGGGTTTGTCCATTAATATAAGAGCAGGGCTTAAGCCAAGTTTGATGCAGTCATCTAAACAATGGAAATAATTTAAACAAAGGTGTGGAAGTAAGCCTATTTAGCTAATAATTTGAAGGAAAGGCTCAGTGATGGATAGTAAAATACAAATTTCAGGCACTGCATGTGAACAGATGCAAGAGCCCACAATGCTGCATTGGGAGCTTTGCAATGGGGACTCAATTGTTTTTCTCTCCTGCTGAGTGATATGCATGTTCATTTAGAAAATTGTTTAAAAAATGTTTTTAATAATCTAATAGATTTGGTGGCATTATGAGTAGGGCTAAGAGACACTGAAAATGATGAAACAATAAAATTTAATAAATAACTGGATAGTAAGGAAGTGTCAAGAAATGTTCATGATTCTGAGAATTTACCCTACTTGCAAGCTAATCTGTGAGCGTGTTACCTTTCATGGATGTTGACAAAAGACACAAGACTCCTGATTCAGAGACAAAGGACCTTATTGGTCACCACATAGCAAAGCAGTGAACAAAACTGCATATTTTGTATCAGTTCCCTTTACCTCCAGTGCACACGGGGATGAAGTGATGGGGCCAGGTAGATGCTTTATATATGGTGGGATTTCATCACAGCTGAGAAACCCAGCGCCAAGGGCCCAACACCTTTTGAGCAAAAAACTAGTATTATAGTAATCAGTAAACAAGCTAGTCCCCCACCCCTGGGAGGTGCATAGTTACACCGAACTCACCATCAGGCTGAGGTTGCCTTGACCTACTTAGCTACCTGTGTGATGAGCTACAGAAACTGCCCAGTATCGGGACAGATAAGGCTTGCCATCTGGCACACTCGGCAAGAATGTGCTGCGAAGCTCAGGGCTCATGGTGACTCTGTTCCAGCAAAAGGAGAATTCAGAATTGATTCCCATATTTTCTGCACTAGACTCTTAGCTTCTGAAGAGCATGGGATCAAATTTAACTCATCTTCAAAATCTCAGTGGCTGGCACAGTGAAGCCCTATTTACCAATATCTCTACCTATATCAGTATTAGTTCCCTAGAGCTGCTGTAACAAATGACCACTGGGTGGCTTAAAAACAAACAAACAGGCATTTATTCTTATAACATTCAGGAGGCTAGAAATGCAAAATGAAGGTACTGACAGAGCTGACCTCCGTCTGAAAACTCTGGGGAAGAATCCTTCCTTGCACCTCACTAGCTTCTGGTGATTGCCAGCAATTCTTGGTGTTCCTTGGCTTGTAGCTGCATCCCTCCATGATCACATGCCCTTCTTCCCTCTTTGAGTCTGTGTCTCTGTGCCACTTCCTCTTTTTATAAGGACACTAGTATTTGGATACAGAGGCTACCCTAATCCAACTTGAACTCATGTAAGCTTAACTAATTACATCTACCAAGACCTTATTTCCACATAAGGTCACATTGTGAGGTTTTGAGTAGACATGAATTGCGGGGGGGGGGGGGGAATTATGTAGCCCAGTATAACCTCTATATCTATATCTAGCCAGGGATTATGTGAATGAATCAGTATGTGAATTAACAAATAAATAAATGAATGAATTCAAGACCATGTAATGTCTTGACTATATGAATGAACAATGGATCCAAAGGCAGAAAAATAATATTAAAAAATGGAAGAATTCAATATTAGACATGCTGAATTTAAGTTGATATGAGACTAAAGGTGAAAAAAACCCAGAGGCAGTTGGAAAAAAGTTGGGTGTTGACACTCCATTGCTTACTATGCTATGTAACGTATTGTTCTCCACAATAATATCGCTCTAGCGTCTCCCTCCACTTACCCATATTATATTCATTCTGTAATCCTTGGTTGACATGATACCTCCTTTTTGTCTTTTTCTGTCCCCATGGTTTGTATTTTTATAACGTCTACCACACTTATTAGCATAACCCATAATTTGCTTTCGTGTTTACATTATATATTTATTACATATGTTTATGCATTTCTAGTGTAATAGGCATTTGGAATTCACAAAGAAAATCTATTTAATTTTTAATCCTCCCCTTCCCACTTTCCTCATATAATATAATCTAAAATGATGCTAGACACATAATTAGAACTTAAGTACTTACTGGCTATACTTTCACATTTATGCTTATGCAAGTTTTCCATAAGTAAACTAATTCAGATTTTCATCTGCATTTTAGCCTATTTCAAAGAAGGGTAATAAGGTAATTAAAATTTTAGCATTGGCTTATAGAAATATTATTCCCTTTTGTAAATAAATGTATACAAAGACACGTTTCAATAGCATTATCTGTACAAATTGGTTTTAAGCAGCATTGGGTATTCACCCAGCTCTGCTTTTTGACACTCCATATTCTCTTTGCTTTCATGTTCCCTTAATGTGTGCTTTACCCTTTTAATTGTACAACTTTCCTTGTTCTGTGCCTTTGGTTCTACAGTGCTGTAGTTCACTTTTGTTTTATTTCAGTTTTTATCTCTAATATTAATATACCATTTTCATTCTCTTCATATCCGCAAGTAATGAAACACATTTTGTCATATTGTTGGAGATTATACTAGTCACAGTCTTCCTCTAACAAAACAAACTACAGTTCCAGCCCAGGACATTGTGTGCCAGATTCAGTAGGAAGTTGTCTTTCAAGACTTTTTTTTTAGATTTGCAAATTTGTCTGATCTATTCATCATTCAGTAGTTTTATTTCGTGGCATTTTCATCTTGGTTGACAACATGTTGTGTTATACTAAATGGCCTCTTGTTTGCATTTTCCCTAGTTTAATTCCAATTCCATATGTTATCTCATAGTTTAATTTTGGTTTTTTTTGTTTTTTTTTTTGGTCTACAGACCTAGAAATGCATTATCTATGAGTAGTGTAGGTACATAATTCAAATGTTATTTTAAAAAGGTATTTTCAGGGCTTCCCTGGTGGCGCAGTGGTTGAGAGTCTGCCTGCCGATGCAGGGGACACGGGTTCGTTCCCTGGTCCGGGAAGATCCCACGTGCCTTGGAGCGGCTGGGCCCGTGAACCATGGCCGCTGAGTCTGCGCGTCCAGAGAGCCTGTGCTCCGCAACGAGAGAGGCCACAACAGTGACAGGCCCGCGTACCGCAAAAAAAAAAAAAAAAAAAAAAGGGTATTTTCTTTTGTTGTACAGCCAGTTTGAGGCAAATTCTGCACTTAATAAAACCTAGATTTGTAAAATTTTATTTATATGCTTGCCATTATAAGGAAACATTAGTTATAATGACAATATTTATGTGTCCTAGTTGATAAATCTACCAGGTGTTTTCTTTTCTTATATGTTGTATTTTCTAATACAGATATCCCATATAACAAAATATTTTCTAGTCCCTTTTCATGCAGTGGTCAAATTAAATTGTATTATCAAATACTTCATCGTGTATTGACTGCAATGCAATAAGGTACAGCAAAGAAAAGATCATCCTAAAGGGAGAAAAGGAAGAACTGGGCTTTTCAGAATCCTGTATTGTTAGAATTCAGAACCACTAGCTTCTTATCACTCGCCTCTGCGTTTTTTTAAACATGACTTTTGTAATGACCAGAGAAAGCAGTTAACCTCCTTTCCCTAAAAGATAAAATAAACTAAAAAATAAAAATATCTCTGATCTAGCAATTTGAAGGAAAGTGATAAGGAAATGCAGCAATGAGATGTTTACGGAAGAAATTTTCCTCTACCCTTCTAAGTTCTTCCGGCTGGTCTGAGAATTAATAGGAGAAAAGCAAACAAAATTTAATAACATGTATACACAGGAGAGACCCAGGAAAACTGATAACTTGCAAGAATGACTGAGAACCTCACCTTAAATACCAGCTTCAGCTAAAGACAAAAGAGAATGTTGGGGAGAGTGGTTTGGGACCTCAAAGGGGAGGAGGGCAATTGACCCAAAGATAAAAAAGCAAATGTTTGGTAAATAAATGTTTGCTAGGCCATAAAGAGACAATGGAACACAGATTGGACGGATCTCAGGTCTTGTCCAAGTTTCCCCACCATACCTAGTCAATATTCTTTGCAGATACCTCTGGTAATAGCTCTATTCTGGGAACAGGCCCACTATGTAAATTCTTTTAAGCAGTTAGGTTGAAAAACCAATGTTTCTTTTTGCATCTTTGGGGCCTTGATTATTTTCAGCTCAAAATAATCTGCACGCCAAAGAAATACTTTGGGTACCAAATTGTGCTCTACTACACTGGAGTCACAAATTGACTCGTTAGTTTATCACAAAATGAGAAGGCAGACAGCACACTCTGAGGATCAGTAGACCCTGAGAATGATGACACTGGTCCTGCCCACCCCAGTACTGAGGAGTGGCCTGCAGGCAGCCCCCACTTGAGTAGTCCACAAGCAGCACAACTGTTGTCCGCCTTGAATGCTACTAATATCAGATGCTGGGGCTTCCATCTAGAAAATTTTATTACACAAAAAGATGTATGTAAGGCGTTAATCAATCAATAAACTAGTTAAATCTCCTCATTGCTGCTCTCCCTGTCCCTCACATAATTTTACACAGTAAAATGCCTTAATAAAGCACAAGCTAGTTATCTGAAATATAGACATCTGCATTCAGTGTAAGTGAACTTTTTGGATAATAAATGGTTAAAAAAATAGAGAAGATAAAAAATGTTTAGTCTAATGTAACACCTGAAAATTTACAAACCATCAAGACATACTGACATGTAAAAGATGTAAACGTTTATATTAATTTTCATAATGGTAGCACAGAAATGAGTCTAACTGAATTTTATATTTTCTGTTTAGCTACAAACCAGAAAATCAGAGAAATATAAATAGCAATTATCCTTTGTTTCTCTTCTTATGTCAAACATGATTTCAACAGATTCTAAAAGTCCAGATTTTAACTGTTATTATTAATGTAGAAACACAGGTAAGCAAACCAGAAAGAACATGAGATGGGCTGTTAGAAGAAGCTTCGAATTGATGAATATGCCAGAAATTAAAAAATCTCAGCTCAATAAGTGTTTCTTGAATGAACAAATGAGTAAATAATTTAGGTTTTCTCTACTTCCTAAAAAATTTCCTCTCCAACAGTATGGAGGTTCCTTAAAAAACTAAAAATAGAACTACCATACAACCCAGCAATCCCACTACTGGGCATATACCTGGAGAAAACCCTAATTCAAAAAGAGTCATGTACCACAATGTTCATTGCAGCACTATTTACAATAGCCAGGACATGGAAGCAACCTAAGTGTCCATCAACAGGTGAATGGATAAAGAAGATGGGGCACATATATACAATGGAATATTACTCAGCCATAAAAAGAAATGAAATTGAGTTATTTGTAGTGAGGTGAATGGACCTAGAGTCTGTCATACAGAATGAAGTAAGTCAGAAAGAGAAAAACAAATACTGTATGCTAACACATATATATGGAATCTACAAAAAAAAATGGTTCTGAAGAACCTAGGGGCAGGACAGGAATAAAGATGCAGATGTAGAGAATGGACTTGAGGACACGGGGAGGGGGAAGGGTAAGCTGGGATGAAGTGAGAGAGTGGCATGGACATATATACATTACCAAATGTAAAATAAATAGGTAGTGGGAAGCAGCCGCATAGCACAGGGAGATCAGCTCGGTGCTTTGTGACCACCTAGAGGGGTGGGATAGGGAGGGTGGGAGGGAGACGTAAGAGGGAGGGGTTATGGGGATATATGTATACGTATAGCTGATTCACTTTGTTATACAGCAGAAACTAACACACCATTGTAAAGCAATTATACTCCAGTAAAGATGTTAAAAAAAGTTTCCTCTCTATTCCTTCTTCTACACTTGCTTACCTCTTTCATGTATAGATAGGTCTTTTATTGTAGAATTGATTGATGTTTTAATTACCTGAAGAAAGTGCCATTCCCTTTTACTGTGCCTTTATAAAGAAGCTAGTTTTATGGAAATGTAGGATTAAGTAGTGCATAGGAGTACCATATTGCCTGTTTGAATCCCAGCTCAGCCATTTCAGTGTTCATGTTCAAAATTACTTCACTCTTTACTGTAATTCACTTTCCTCATCTGCAAAATGGAGACATTAGTACCCATCTCAGGTTCACGTGAGTCTTAAATAAGTTAATAAAGGTAAGATGTTCATAAAAGTATCTGGAACATGGAAGGCAGTCAATATTAACACTATGGCAAAATTAAGTCCTCACAAAAACACTTAACTATTACAAAATTATAAACACTAGTTCATAATAATAATCAATAACCTTGTTTATGCACAAAGTAATTATTTTAAGGCTAAAATTGAAAGGAAAACTTAGCATTAGTCTGTAGCTAAGCTGGGTCTATAAGCAAGTACTTTCTATTATAATGTGTAGTCTTGGTGCCATATTTTCATAATTACCTCCTTTGAAGTATAAGCTTTTTTTGTGGATGCAAGGGAATCTGTTTTATAATAAAAGATTATAAGCTGTGGAAGAGTCCATTTTGGACAGGGGTTTCTCCTATAATTGTAGCCATCAGTGTATACTTCTGAGGTTGTGCTAGGGAGTAGAAAGGCCTTTGCTTAATCCCTCAGTTGCTGCTTACTCATTACCTATATGACCTTAGAAAAGTTACTCAGCCTGAGTCTCAGTAATCTGCCCTGTAAGAAAATAGTATCAATAACATTTACCTTAGAGTAGTGAGAATTATATGAATGTGTTAGGTAAAGTGCCTGAAACAGCTGCTTAATAAATGTTCCATCCCTTTATCTTCTTACTTAGAGACCTTGTGAAGGCCCTCTGGTGAAGGGCTGGGTCTGTTATAAACCCATTGCTTTTGTTGTTGTTGTTGTTTGGGGGGGGGGGGTTGTTTGTTTTTTAAATGCCAAACAATGTATTTATTTAGTAAGCAGATTCTTTAAGGATTATCCAACTTAGACTTTCCAATGATTTGAGAAAAACATTAGGCTAATGAGTTTATTCAGCAGCTTTAATGGTAATAAAGCCAATTTTATACCCCATATAATCCCTCAGTGGAGTTTTAAAAAAAATTAGATTTTGCTTTTTTAAAAATAGAAAAAAACAAATACTAGATAAGTTGTAAACACATTTCTTAATCTAGTTTCTGTTGTATTTTTTACTATGCAGTGTTTCAGTTTTATTTGCACAGGAGGAAATAGAAGTCTAGGGTTAGATGGAATGACCTGTTTTTTGGCTTAATTACACTATATAGAACGTTTTTTATGAAATTTTCTTAGTCACACAGCTTGAAAGCTAAGCTGTTTATACTGTGTGTGTTTGTGTATGAATGTGTGTGTGTGTATGCGTGTGTGTGTGTTTATGATTGGAGGGCAGAAAATTAATTTAAATATAAAAATAGTAAAATACCAGCAACACTTATGAAATTCTTTTGTACCCTCTGCCCCAAAACACAATGCACTTGGATCTAATAACATTTTGGCCGCCAACTTTTGTCTACAGGTAATTAGTTAGGGATAAGGGAGCAAGTCAAATAGCCCCAGGAGGAATTAATCACTCAAATCCATAGAGTGGGATATTTTATAAAACTTAGTCTTATTTCCAAAACGCCAATGGCATGGGGAGAAACAAAGAAGAAAATATTGAAAAAGATTTAGGGGACATAACTCCCTAATGAAATCGTAGAACCCTTTTGGATCTTGATTTGTAAGAATTAAAAAGAATTATTTTTAGGCTTTCAGGCAAATTGGAATATGGCTTGGATATTAGTCACTGTCAATGAATTATGGTTAATTTTGTGGTTAACAATGGTTGTGATTATGTAAGTTAATATCCTTATAACATTTTAGTTTTTGAGATGCATATATTGATAGAATCACACACACATGAGGTGGAAGATTTGCTCTGAAACCTTCCAGACCACTCCAACCCCACCAAAAAGTGGAGAGGGAGTAGATAAAACGTGTAAAACAAAATGTTGGTAGTTGTTGAGGCCGGCTAATGAGTACTTGAAACCTCAGGGAAAATCGCTACTGTTTTTGTGTGTTTGAAAATTGCATACTAAACAAGCTGTTAAAAATTAATAGATATTGAATGGAAGCTTAATATTAGCTCTTATGTCTTTTAGGGTTTTAAACAGTTATTTGTAGAGCAGGAACTTAAATATGTATTAAATTGTATGTATTGTTATGTGCACATTTTAGTTTATACTAACAGGAGTCTTTTGTAGAAATTTGTTAAGCAAAACTGTTTAAAGATTGATACTACAACTATAAAACCTTTAACAAGATGTTTCTTCTTAGATTAATTTATCCTGAATGATACTGAGACAGTTACCTCTAACATGGAACAATTGGATTGCAAAAGAATTTAGTCCTTTTAGTTCCGTATTCTGCAAAGGCATTATGTTGAGAAGGTCAAGTATATTTTGTGCAGAGTAGCAGTTTAAATACCAAATAGTGGCAATTGCTCCCTTTCATCAACCATAACTTGATTTAAAGAAGTAATAATCTTTTCAAGTTGGAGAATAACTGTGAGGATTATGGTGTCCTATACCCAAAACATTGTTTTTTACAGTCATGTAGAAAAACAGGAAGCTGTGTATAGGAATGTCAAGAAACACAAAACACTCAAATTCATTGGGCAGTAGGAGAACATGATAGAATCAAAAGTGTTTCATATGCAAATAACCAAATAATTTTATAGCTTCAAATCATCCCTTCAATTTCTCTTCAGGTAACTACTCCATAAACAAATATATATATTTATCTCACTCAATTTTTGAATCAGAAAATCTATTCAGAAGGGGAATGGAAATGTGTCTATTTGAAATTGTTTAGTCCCTTTAGAATGTTAACACGAACCAGTGACCTTGCAAGAACACTTGAGGACACTTACCCTGGGGTGGGTATCCAGTTATATTGTAGTCATGCTACTCTGAATTTAATTTGTCAAACAAATAACAGAAAGGACAGCAGGTGCTTTTGTCTAACCCCACTGGTTATGATTAGAGATATTACAAAACTATGAAAATTAATGTTGACGTACCACTTTGAAAGCTAATTTTCTTGTGTGGAGGATATGCCAGAGCATATCTGAAAGGTGTGTATTCCCACTTTCCAGAATAACACATTACTTGTTGAAGTCTTTGATTCTAAAAGCAGTTGTTGTCTGCTTCAATCAATATTCAGCTATTAATGGTAGCTTTTAACTATATTTGTGAAAGGCAGAGACATTCAATTAGTATTTTTCAGGAGCAACATGACATTTACTCTGAGGAGAAATTTAAGGCTGCCAGGATCTATTGTAACATAGCATCATGTAGATAAAAATTACCAGTAAAAGCAATTCTGTATGTAGCTTTAGAGAACAACTTCAGTTTTTCCTCTGATTTTATACTCTGTAGGAGACAATGAATGATGATTACCCTTTATGGTATAGAACGAAAAGAAGAGGAATAGAGTGAATAGATTAGCAAGGTTAAGATGGACCACAGAACTCCATAATGACCTTTCTTTCTCATAAAGTTGCTTTCTTTCTCAGAGGATTCCTCAGAGAAATATATATATTTACTTGAAATCTAATTTTCCTATTAATATGTAGGAAAACCAAATAGAAAGCTATGTAGAGCATGTTCAGAAAATCAATTTCATCCACCATGTTTTATGTGTAATCAGAGCCATTAAAGTAGTCTTAAGTTAAATGTTAAAGCTACAAGAAGAACTTATCTGTCACCTTTGCTTTTCCACAGTTGTCACTGACTATGACCATTCAGGGCTTCTCTCTTAGTCTCAGAGATTGTCCCCATCTCTCTGTCCAAAAAGCACTGAGCATGAGGGCTGGGGATTCCTAAGTTTTATTGTTTTAATTGTTTGACCTTGATTTCTATTGTTAAAATCATGTAAAAGCATAGAAGTTCCTTTCCCATGGTCTTGTTTTTAAGAAACTGTGGAAAATAATGAACTCCAATACTGATGATAGAGCAAGAGGTCTTTCAATATTGGATGGGAGTGACATTCATTTACTTTTCAGGGGAAAGGCAGCTGGATGCTATCCAGAGCATGTTATGAGAAGCTGGGATCTAGAAATATTTGTCAATGTATAAGGGACAAAGATCTTCAAGGATTGGTCCTTCTCTTTGCTCTTCACATTTGCTGTATTCTAAAAATTTCCCCTAACTAAAAATTTTTATTCCAAATATCCCAGTGCTTGATAAAAGAAAATGAAATGGAGTGGAGCTTTGATGGTTGAAGTACAAACCCTAGGGTTGGGAGCTAAAGGGAGAAGTAATGGTTAATAATTTTCAAGTAAATGTATTTCTAATTTGCTGAGAAGCATACTATACGTAAGAGAACCTTCTGTAAATTTAACATAGGCAAATTGAACAGACTTTACTTACTTGTGTCTACTAAATATGCCTCTCCCTTTATAAATTGTTGAAAATGAATTCATTCGTTCTTCAGCATAATTTATTGAATGCATACCATGAGCCAGATCGTGTTTCTGGGAAATACAACCATAAGGAAGTGAGATAAAAATTCCTACCTTTCACTAAAGTTAACGTTCTGGTGAAGAGAAACATTTAAAACCATATGAAATATTAGAGCTATAAGAAAGTAAAGCAGAGAAGGGTCTAGGGAAGGCTGAGGTGGCCAGCAACTTTAAATAGGATATCTATGAAAAGACTCAATGAAGAAAATAATGAGTTTACAGATCTGAAGGAGATGAAGCAGGAAACCATACAGACGTATTATCAAGGGAGTTCTAGGAATAGGAATCAGCAAATGTAAATACCCAGAGGCGGAAGCAAAGTGTGTCTGGAATGAGAGAGTGGGAAAGAGGTCCTGGGGAGGGTAGAGAGTAGTGGGGGTATGATTAGGGTCTTAGAGGTCCCTCTAAGGATTTCCACCTTTATTTTAAATGAGATAACTAGGAGGTTTTGATCTGAGAAGCAATACGACCCTACTTAACTGTTAATGGAATCACAGTGAGTTCAGAGGAGACCAATGTGAGTATAAATACATACAAACACAATGTGGCAAACTTATTTCTAAAATACTTGTAGAGAACAGAAGATGGTTGCCTTCCTTTGGATAGTACTACTCAGCTCTTATTAACAGACTTTTTTATAGGTACTACAGCTTTATGTATAGGTACTACATTTTTTAGAGTACTGTATAAGTATTGTTAGTGAAAAAACAGAATTATTGAGTCTTTAGATAGAAAGTACAATGTTCAAGCTGGAGCGAAACTTAAAAATAGTCTAGTACAACCTAGTTTGTGTTGTAAACCAAAAAAAAAAGATTCACAGAGAAGTTAATGATATCCTCAAGTCACATAGCTTTTAAGTCCCCAAACCAGGGCTTGGACAGGTCCCATTCCAGATTTCAAATCCAGCCATTGTTGTTCTGTTATATTAGCAATATGATAGAGAAATGCACACAATAATATATATATATATATATATGTGTGTGTGTATGTATATATACACTCTTTATAAATGAGAAAGTGGTTCTACTTGATTCTGATTGATTCTTACCCAGCTTTATTTTTCTGGAATTCCAGATGTCTGAAAATGAATTAATGTATAAAAACTTACTAAATGTGTTTCCTTAAAAGTAAAATATTTGGTTGACTTAATTAGCACAATTCTGTGAGACAGATTTGATTTATTTCCTTTGTTTTCCACGTATATTTTAAATGGGCTGACTTTTTGGGAATGGAATTGATCCGTTGATTTGGAAATTTATGTTCATGAGCACAGCTTGTGCCACCTCAACCTATATCCTCTCCAGATAAAAATAAGATAATCCAAGGCATTTGCATAAGTGTTTAAAGATGTTTTAAGAAAAAGAAGAAGTGGGGGGGAATAAAAGGAAGAGCAGGAATGGGAGAGTAGAAGGATTTGACACAGTTTTTTTAATACTTTTATGAATAAAACATACTCTGTTATTTTCATTTTACATTGAAAAACTATGCTTTGAATACTGAAATGAAAGTTGTAGGTTTGATTTACTCCTAGGTTCTTTCCTGGGAAATGTAATGCTTCAGTACAATTCTCACTAAAACAATTTAAGGCGTTGATATATGGTGACATGTTTCTTTCAATTTAGAGGAATAGGAAGAGGTTGTACTTCAGATCCTTTACAGGAGTGATATATGTGGGAATAAACTGAAGTGAAAAATAAAACATTTCTTATAAGATCCCAAATACTTGTTAGGAAGACACTAAAAAGACTTTTGGTTCACTGGAGGAGGAAAAGCATACATTGGTTTAAAAAATTCAGTATGTATTCATTGGCCTACTGACTTTGTTGCACATTCTAAAACTGTGAATGGATTCTCTAAAGTTTGCAGTGCAAAACCAAAACAGCATTGTGAAGTATTTAGATACAGTATTCTACTTGGATTCTGTGGCGCCATATTCAAGTAATTCATGATATGCTAATACATTGAAATACTCAGTGATTTTGATATCAGCTAAGTTAATGATGTATTATTATTTGAAATTTGAATAAACCCTCATGAACCAAGAAAACAGCATATCATTTCAGCATTAATTTGACTTTGTTTAGAAACAAATGCATTATAGGGTTACAGCTAACTGAGGCTAAAAACACTTAATTTTTAAAAAGGCTTTTATTTTAAACAAGAATTAAAAAGCTTTCAGGTCTATCCAATAATGCTTGAAGACGCCACACTCTTTCCCAAGTTGTTAATACCTTTGTTGATTGTTGTGTTAGGTGTTTTCAGGCTCTGTTCAGTGACATAAAATCACCTGTAGGTGGAACCAGTAGACTCAATTTTCTGTTTCAGGTTGTCAGTCTTTACACATTTTAATTCTGCAATTGTTCCAAGGATTTGGCCTGCTTGGCTTTCTTTTTAGAGTTCCTGAAAACAAGTATGGGGTATTTCCTTCGAAAAGCTTTCACAGCTAGGATGCAGATTATTTCAAGTTGCTCCACCTGAGATATCTATCTCTCAGTATCCAAGCACAGCAGGTTTCTTGATGTCTCAGGAGCAAGATCAAGGGACTATTTATCTGTTTTCAAATTTCGAACACTTATCAGAAACTTTAAATGGTTCCTAGTAATCAATATTCTACTACAGGTAAGTGAAAACTTGATTAATTGAAGCCTAAAAACATAAGGATTTTTCTTTTTCAAAGAAAAAAAATTCCGTGGAAAGTAACTTGGCAATGGTTCTGCAACTTGATGATTTCAGGACCTGTTATCTCTATTTTTTGGTTTTTTTGTTTTTGCCTTTCCCTCAACATACCTTACATGCTTTTTGGGGGTTTTTCCTCTTGAAATCACAAGATGGCTCCTGTAGCTTCAAGACACCACAACCATTTTCAGTGTGTTGCTGAATGCAAGTCCTTGTGCCCAAAGCACAGTGAGGCCAAACAAACCGCAAGTTGGAGTTTGGAGCAGAGAAAGGTTTATTGCAGGCCAAGCAAGGAGACGGGTGGCTCATGCCCCCGAAAACCCCAAACTCTCCGAAGGGTTTCAGCAAAGCACTTTTAAAGCAAGGTGAGGGAGGGGGTGAGGCTGGTTGTTACAAACTTCTCGGTGACAGAATCCTTTGTTCTTGCAGCTGTCCCTGTAGGTCAGCTCAGATGTTCCTTTAAGTCTCCAACAAAACAAATGTTTCTGCAACTTTTTGTCTCTACACGAAGGGACTCTTAAAGGTCAGAGCCCTGAGAATAGGCTATCCTGTATATTTCAGGCTATAAGCAACATTCTTTTACAAAAGGTGCAGAGCCAGCATGCCTCAGCCCAGGCAACAGAGCACAAAGGGTAAAGTAAAAGGAACAGCTCTAATATGGAGTCAGATTTGTTCTTCTCTATTACATAAGTAGCAAGAAGAGGTGCAGCAAGCCACGGCCTTTGACTTCTTTCAGGAGAAAAAAGCTATCATAGACTCTGCCACAATAGAACTGTGCCATGTAGCCACCTGTAACTTCAATGGAAACTGAGAAAGTAGTTTAATTTGGGCACCTTGCGTTGAACAAAACCAAGGTTCTGTTAGTAGGAATAAGGGACCTGTGGATATTGGAGAGGCAATTAACAGCAAATGAGACACCCATTTTTTTTTTCTTTAACATCTTTATTATCCTGAATATAAAAGACAGAAGTCCTTTTAAGATATAACAGAGTTCTTTATGTAAAACATTTTTTTACAAGTGAAAAAATAAATACCTCTTGGAATAAAGGCTTATATGCTAATATGTGCCATAAAAAGTAGAGCTTTAATATCTGAGAAAATGTCTGTGCAAAGAAATAAATGCATAAATACATTACTGCTGCATTAAGGCAATATGAAAAGTATACTCAGAAATCTCAGTAAAGTGACAATGTAGGTTTCTAGCTTTAACTTAGCTAGTATTGTACCCAGTAAAGTCATCTAGGTCCAAGACATCCTAGAAAACCCACAAGCTGACCAGCGTCCAAAATGCCCAAGTAGGAGTGGAAAATATGATTAAGAATATAGAAAAAAAAAACCGAAACCCCTCTAAAATATATAGAGGGGCAACAAAAAGTTAATACTTAAGCATTTACTACCCAAAAAAAAAAAAGAAAAAAGCTTAAATATCTAGGATATCTATGATAAGTCTGTAAAAGGCATGATGGCTCAAGCAAAAGCAACCCCACCAGGTGAAGCTGGAGCAGGGTGCATCGGAGAACTCACGAACTACCCCAGCTTTGCACACCACGAAGCCTCATCTCAGCGAGCAATGCTCTTCCTTCCAAGGAACATGTGCTCCCTTTTCAATCTTAAAATATTCCACCAACTCAAGAGGCCCAAGAAGTGCCGACTACTCCACAGAAATCGTCTAACCAAACTGGTAGCATTTTATAATTGAAAGGCTTTGGGACGGGGTAAGGAGAGGGGGAGGGAGAAAGAATAGGAAACTATCCACGTGGAGTGATCTGTTTTCCACTGGTCAGACTGGTTTAAATCTGACAGCTTTGTGTCTTCTCTAAAAAAGTCCCAGAATAGATTTTTAAATATGTTTGCCTCCCAATCTTTCTTGAACAAGTTAGAAAAACAGAAATGACATTAAAATGACGACTATGTCTTTAAAAAAAATTTTCCTATTAAAAATGTCCGGTGCTCCGTGACCCGTACAAAAAGAACCAAGTAAATCCTTAAAACGAATTCTTACAAAATTGGCTGCAAGTAGGAAACTTACCTTGGGATACGTAAAGGAGACTTAAACATCAGTTTCTAAAAGGTACCCACTTTGGGGCTATGCTGCCACTTAACTGACGTCAAAGATCTTCCTGATTTCTTTACTTGATCATAAAAAGTAGAAAAGTCCAAGGAATGTGTCTGGGTCTCAGAGCTCTTCCTGGTCGCCACCTGGGAGGTGCTGATCTACGCATGGTACGTTTTCGCGGTGAGGAGTAGTAGTAGTCTTTCTATTCTTCCTTTTTTGTTTTTTTCTTTCCTTCCCTAAACGTTGCATGGCAGATGGGCATTGGAGGATTTATTCTGCCCACAATCTATCATGTTTATAGTTTACACTAGTGCAGTTCATGGAGACGTGGCATGTCCAGTAAGTGCACAGTGGATCAGATCACAGTCAGGTTGAGAAGACTGGTGTGGGTTGGCAGGTAGGCTTGCTGGACGTGGTCCACCCGCGACCTTCAGACAGGACACGACTGGAGCTGGGCGGCACAGCCGTTGCAGCACACAGTGTGGCCTCAGGGGTGGAAGGTTGAGTTGATCTCACCCTCGCAGCATAGAACGCACAGCATGGCCTCCTTGAGCTTGCGCAGCTTCTCCTGGAGGGCCCGGGGCTGCTGGCGGCTGCCGCAGCTCATGCTGCTCTCCGAGGACTTCAGGGGAGAGTTCGGGGGGCTGGGGTCGCTACTCAGCACAAGATCCACCACACCCGCATTGTACAGAGCCCTCCTAGCATGGTCATACTCGTCCTTGGAGATTCTTTTAATATCGAAGACATACTTCTTACCCAGGTTGATGTTTTCGTTCAGAAACAGAGAAGCCAAGTGGCGCTTCAGGTCTCTGCTGTACTGCATCATGAGGGCACTGGGCACCAGAGACACCCATTTTTAACTGACAAATCATATTGTTGTTTCTCATTTACCTCCTCAGCTTCCCTTGGCCCTCACACAACCAGATACTGTAACACTCTGATGTATGTTAAGATGACCTCATAAGTAAAAAGAGAATGGGAAGAAGTCTTGAATAAACTACTGCATTTAGAGAAGTATGTGATTATCATAATGTCCAAGCTAATTCCCTTTCCTAGGTTAAACATTTAATGAAACAGTTTATTCCAATTCATGATTATTTTCAGACAGATTTGTCCTATTCTAGAAGAATCAGGAAACATGATTAAAAGTGCTTGTCCAACCCACGTTCATGTGCCTGATGCACAGTGAGGCCAAATAAAATGAAACATTAGAGTTTGGAGCACAGAAAGGTTTATTGCGAGGGTCAAGCAAGGAGAATGGACAGGTCAGCTCAAAAGACCCAAACTCCCTGATGGTTTTGGGGGAAGAGCTTTTAGTAGGCAAAATTTGTGGGGAGGTCTGCTGGGTGTGTGATCTTCCTCTAACTGGTTGGCGGTGAGGTAACAGAGTGGTGTTCCAGGAATCTCAAAATTCAGCCTTCTCAGGACTTCCCTTGTGGTCCAGTTATTAAGACTCCACACTTCCACTGGAGGGGGCACAGGTTCGATTCCTAGTGTGGGAACTGGGATCCCACATGCCATGTTGCAAGGCAAAAAAAAAAAAAATTCAGCCTTCTGGTTCCAGCCAGTCTGGGGTCCACATGCTTGTGCTTAGCCTAAAGTTACCATGCTCAACTTGGGTGAGAGCCTTAGTTCCTGCAGAAGACCTCAGAGATATGTATCCGATTGCTATGCATGTCCCCGGATGAGGAACCAGGACCTTGCCCCATCACTGCACTATTGTTTCTTGACTGCCTTTCCTTTGTTTCTGCATTCTCTCCTTTCTCTAATTAGTAACTGTTTGAATCTGCCCTTTGGAACTCAGGGAAGGTTTAGGAGGCTGAAAGCCTTTTTCCTACAAACAAGAAAGGAGGGGCACAGAAAGGCTTTTGTGGAGGACTCCACAAAGTCCTGCTCAGTTTCATGTTTACATAATAATAACTTCCAGAATCAAAGGCAAGTTGGTTTTAGCCCTGTAACCACTTAGTTTTTGTTGTTGTTTCTCTTACATGGAAGATCCACGTGACCTAAAAATGTCTTCATTATAGTTGCAAACAGAAGAGGAAGTGGGTTCACTCCTTCTTTGCTTATGTGGATAAAATGATTCTGGGACACTCTGACCCAAGTCGCTTCAGAATTTCATTTATACTGCATGATTCTCACTGTCTCCTGACTCTAACATGATGTATCAAATATGGGTTTTATTAGAGTGCCCTTGGCTAAAGAGTAGAAAGATTATTAAATACCATGATGATAGTAAGATGCCAGCGTGAGTCACATTCTCATCTCACTTTGTGTTGGTTAACCCAGAAACAGGATAGTACTTCACATTTTTTTCCAAAGCTAATCTGGGCTGCCAAAACATTTTAGACAACTGTCACCTTAGAAGGTAGACTGAAATTATAGTTATCTAGAAAAATGTCCTTTCTCAACATTTATTTACTTTGTATGTATTTCTTGGGCCAGTAGTACCATAGATCATACAGAAGGGTGGTAAAGAGCATGGGCTTTGGCTCATTTTAGAGTCTGTGCTGTCACTTAAGGGGCACCCTGTGTACCTTAGTTCCTTCCTCACCTAGAAATGTGAATAATGATAGTACTCACCTCACAGAGTTGTTACAAGGACTGTTAATATATGTAAAATGTTTAAATAGTCCCTGGCACATAGTAAGTGCTCTTTATGTATTTGTGATTATTACACAATGGCACACCTGAGGACTGGAGAGAATGTGGTTTTGACCTCTAGTACCTACATTCTAATGGATCTGATGAACTATGTCTGGAATGGCCTTTGTTAATCCTTGACTTGCAAATGGCATATGATTTTATTAAGTCAAACCATTTTTATTAGAATAGGTACTTACTTTATGTATCATATGTAAACACATGAAAGAAATTAATCATATAATCTTTTTACACCATGGTCTCAGCAGTTTTTTTTGTTTTTTTAATGTGTCTTTTTCCTTTTATTCCCCCAAGGAATCATTTTATTATCAAAAGGTGATAAATGACAAAGGTAATAAATTAATAGAAAAACAGAGTTAATTTAAAATAAATTTGTAACTAAAAAGTTAATAATGTCTCACTTTCAAATGATTTGAAAGTGGATTTACTGTCCAAAATTAAATTAAGGCTAAACTGGCAACACTAAGGAATGAATTTAGGGATTTTTCCCCTGCCAACAGAACAGATTAAGTTCTTAAAGTGACACAAGTTTCTGTCTTTCTTCCACTTGATAAGAGGCTCCCATTTGTATTGTCGTGGTTCACCCTGCAAATAAAAGAGAACAGTACATTTCGAATACCCATTTGATTTGTGTCGCTGCTGATATCATCTGGAGTGACTCATTTTTTTTCTCAATCAGATACATTATGGTTAATGGAACATCTTGTGCACTGAAAAAAAGGGATGTTCTACATTTCATGTCTGCCTGAGAACCCACAGATTAAAGTGCTTCCTCTACTATTTGTTTTCTGAATAGATGTGAGACTGTCATTTAAACTAATTCATCATTTTCTGTAGTCTCATCTAGAAAATAATGAGGCCAAAGACTAGACATGCTGGATTGCTTCCGTTTGCTAAAAAAAGAAAAAAATTAGAAGATAATACTTGTCTTAGTCAGTATGGGATGCTATACCATAAATACCATAGATTGAGTGGCTCAAATCACACACATCTATTTCTCACAGTTCTGGAGGCTGGAAGACTGAGATCAAGGCACTGGAAGACTCAGTGTCTGGTAAGAAATCTCTTTCTGGGTCGTAGATAGCCATCTTTTCACTAAGTCTTTGTGTCTGGTAAGAAATCTCTTTCTGGGTCCTAGATAGCCATCTTTTCACTAAGTCTTTGCATGGTAG
This sequence comes from Stenella coeruleoalba, assembly GCF_951394435.1. Classification (NCBI taxonomy): domain Eukaryota; kingdom Metazoa; phylum Chordata; class Mammalia; order Artiodactyla; family Delphinidae; genus Stenella; species Stenella coeruleoalba. Next base: position 135,176,277 of record NC_137169.1, read on the forward strand.
AAAGATAGAGATAGCTCTCTAGAAACTTTTATAAGGACACTAATCCCATTCATGAGAGCTTCACCCGCATTATCTAATTACCTCCCAAAGACCTTAACTCCCAATACGATAGTATACATTGGAGATTAGGATTTTAACATATGAATTTTGAGTGAATACAAACATTCCATCTATTGCAATACCTATATTTTTTTCATCCTGATGAACAATATCATGTGAAATAGGGTCAAAGGTGTTAGCACGCTAAGCAAGCCAACTTTTAGAGATGTAAATTGTCATTCCTTAAAACTTTGTATAAATTTTGCAACATTTAACACATACACAACCACAGTACTTGCTTATTTCCATAAAAGGTGACATGTGTAAAGACCATGGACACCCATTCATTTTTTGGTGATACCATGGTGTAACCATTAACCACATTTATAATTCAGAGCACAGGTCCTTGTAGCCAGCACAAGCAGTGTTCATATAGAGCCATTGCATTGAGGGTATGACTTTTGAGGTATTTTGATGAACGTTACCTAAGCAGGACCCCTGGAAGATGATGTTTCCCTGGTGTTTTTTTCAATGGTCCAGTTTCTGAAACTATAAAGCTCTAGGATCTCCATCCACATTAGGTCCTTAAGGATGACCAATTTAAGGATCATAGCCCAGGCAGTCAAGTTCCTGAAGAAGAATATATAGTTCATATTGTTATTTGGTGACATAGTTGTCACGTGACTTATAATACTTATATAATTTGATCAGATTTATTCTTATAGGAAACTTACATGGGAAACCAAATTATTATCATAAACTTTACATATCATAGAATAAGAGAATTTTAATTGGCTTTCATTTGTTAGGGAAGAAGAAATTTTTCTCTGCCCTTCTAAGTTCTTCCGGCTGATATAGGAATTAAACTGACATGAGACAGATTAACAGGAGACAGTCAAACAGAAGTTGAATAATATATACATATATATGGGAGAGACGAAGAAAAACTAACTGGCCAAAATGGCCAAAAACCTCACCTAAAATACCATCTTCAGCTAAAGACAAAAGAGGATGTTGGGGGTAGTGGTTTGGGGCTTCAAAGGGGAGCAAGACAGTTCTCATGGAGATAGAAAACTAAATATTTTGTAAACATATTTGCTGGGCCATGCAGAAACAATTTTACACAGAGTTGACCCTGATCTCTCTGGTGAAAGCTCTATTCTGGGAACAGGCACTTTAAGTTCTTTAGGCAGCTAAGAACTAAAAAGAAAAACTTCCTGAGTCTTTTGGGCCTTGATTGTTCTCAGCTGAAAATAATCGACATTCCAAAGAGACATTTTGGTGTGTCAAATTTTGCTCCCCTGCACATTCCTAATAACATTACGTTTGGATATCTGGATACATTCACGGACACACATATCACTTGCCAAGAGGTCTGAGCCCACTCATCATTTAGTAAGTACAACTTCATCCCTGGATGATGCTAGATAAACATTGCCAAATATCACTTCACTGAATCCCCACTTTTCTTTGTTCTCATGTTACCATTCCCTTTATTTAGATAGTTTTAAATACTTGTTAATACCGTTGACTAGTCTGACATTATATTCTTTTGTTCCAGTTTCTGAATTGGCAGGTACTTCGTTTTGTTTTTTTTTCAGAATGACATCACATATGTCTTGTCTATAAAGATTAATGATTAAATCAGCACTCTGAGTGCTCCTGTATACTATCACACTCATAATTCACAAGGTCAATAAAATTATTGCAATTTTCTGGTTAGTGTAGAGCACTGGTATTCTTATTATAGAATAAACATCATTTCTATACTACCCATAGTTCAGTAATTTGAATGACAAAATATTCTACATCATACTGATGCTTTATAAATTATAATTTGCACATTTTTAGATTTCCTTGTGTGGCACATAAAAGCATGATTTTACCAGTTTCTTGTCATTTACTATCAAGATAATTTTTTGTTAATATCTAACCTGTGCCAAGTGTTGTACTAGGCACAAATCTTATCTTGAAGGACTTCATTCTCCTAAAGGAGGGCACAAGGTAAACAGATAATCATAATAAATTATGTTATATACAGAGCTTAGAGTAAATACAGGGTACTATGTGTTAACTGAAAAAAAAAAAAGCACAATGTAAGAGCTATGAGTTGAATTTTATTTGTTGTCTTACTGAGGACTCTAGTTTGGGAGACAGTCTCGCAGATGTATCTTGAGGAACTGCTCCAAAGAGGTAGGAGGATTTTGGCTAGGGAATACATGCAGTCAAGCATATATCTCAATAAAAGGCTACTGCTAGTTGCAAGGATCAGATAGCTCAGTTAATGATTTTAATGCTTTTCTATGTATGGGAAGATGCAAGAATCTAAGTTTGTTGATTTTTTTTCCCTGAAATATCTCCAACTATCTAAGGGGCCTGTTTCTCTAAAGCACAGAGTACCTTATTCTGTTTTTGTCCTGAGTTTCTTTCAGGGTGTACTGTCAGTCAGTGACTGCAGTGGCTAATGACTTGATCCTTGTAGAACTAGGTGGTGGGCAACAGTCTTTGTTTTACAGTCCCCCCACTTTTGGTCATTAATTCAACCAAGCTTTGAGAAGCATTTCATGACAAATTTGTTCCACAGTGGTAGGAAGGCTTTTTCCTAGTTCAGGAAAAGTTTTCATTAATAGGCCACTCAGTGTGCTGTTATTGGTCTGTCCTGTTATTGTTAGCCATAAAAGTCTCTGGACCACCTGTCTTCCTAGTCTGTTATGCTCTAGGAAATGATTCTCTCTGTGGCTTCTTCCCAAATGTGGAGTTACACTATTACAATCATTTTAATCTTGTATAAAACTGTGTATTTAGTCAATGATTTCCAGTTCCTTAGTCATCATTATTTTTGTCAGAGGCTCAGTTATATACTGGGTAATAAAAGAAAGAACAATCTTATAGAATAGGCAGAATTTAAGTAATATAGCTAGTGGCATTAGTAAAGCCATAAGTAAGAAATTAAGCCAAGAACTTCCATTAGGTACAGCCCAGTATATCCCCAGTCATCTGACCCAGTCTCTTTCATACCAGTTGCTACCTTTAAGGGCCATGATATATTGGCATTTTTCATAAGGCACTCAGCCCAATTTCCTAGTGTCATTATGCTGATTACTCTTAGCATGATTCAGTTGTTCCCAGTATAAGGGGAGTTTTAAACTTAAGTGACTGAAGCCTGCTATTACCCATATAAATCTATCCTATAACTGAGGAAGGGTCCCTCCTAATAAATGAGGCAGTTATGGGTTTTGACTGAAATTTAGCCAATTGCTCTGATTGAGCTTAACTAACTTTTAAAGAAAATTCACCCTTATGGCCATAATCAGAGCAAGTATGATTATTGGCCAAGTGAGGGGACCCACCTAGTAGTATCAGTAATGGCTCAGACAGAAGTATAACTTCTTATTTTTAGAATAAATTTCCTAAGGGTCATCCAATCAGAACCTAGGAGAGGAGAAATTCACCAAGGTAACCAGAAGTACTAGACATAGGTAATTGACCATAAACCCAAGAATTTGATTGATTTTTAAACTCTGCATAGGATTGTGCACATAATAGAAAAACATTTGATTTATATGCAAAAGGTCTAAGAAATCAAGAAAATACTATAATCATATGGGTCAGGTTCAGCATCTTGGGATAGCTGTCTACTTCTGATGTCATCTTCTTCTTGTCCTGATGTGATTTTTCCTCTGTTTGAGCATTGTTTTTAAGTGAGTTTGAGGTTGTCCTCTCTGTAGACCAGGCTGATGCAGGGGCCTTTTTTAAGTGGGAAATATGAATCCAAAAATCACTTCCCTTCAGTTTTGCTATATATGAACTGGTTAAGAGGACCTGATAAGGATCCTTCCATCTAGGTAGGAAAATGTCCTTTAAATGATGTATTTCCAGTATGCATAACCTCCTGGTTACAGGTCATGGAGTATCTGATCTTTGTCCAAAGACAGATTATTGTGATAAGCTTCAGAAACGAGCATAGAGTATCCTTTTAATGATTCAATTAAACCTTACAATAATGCAACATAGTAACAGGGAGCCATCTTGGAAGTGAGTCTTATGCAGTAAATACAGAATCCCAAATAATATTAATGATACTAGAACTTAATATCCACTTAAACATATTTTTTATTTCTAAAGTTACCCTCATTTCTACAAAATATAGCCAAATTTTGTACCAAAATATAGCTTAATTTGCTTGCAAAATGAATCTTGTTTCAGTAAATATGGCCTGATTATTTACATAAGTAGTTGATCACATATGTTATTTTAAATTGCCTTTACTGGAACTTTTCATAAGGAATCTCAGGTTGAGCTTTTAAAAGGCTTCTCAAGGACAGAAAAGCCATGCCAAGGAATTGCCATTGGATTCTGCCTGCAATACCTACAGATTTGGATGGATTCCTCTCTTCTCGAGGTCTGCAAAATATGTTGGGGTTCCTGCACCTGCCAGGAAGTGTCTTTCCTTATTTAGCTGATAAGGCTTCTGGGAACCCTGTGAGCAAAGCACAAGGTTGATTTTCCAAGGGGCTTTGTGGCTCCACAAAGTCCATCTTAGTTCTTTAAAGCTGTCTGGTCATATTTGATTCTATACATATTCTCAAATATGACGTTGTAGTCAAACTCATGCTAATATAATCAGTGTTTCCAAATTCTGGAGGGATCAGGTAGAGAGAAAAGGTAAATGTTTCAATTCTGTTTACAAAGGTATAATTTATCAAGTTGCTGTAAGTCATAATTAGCTTAAAGGGAAAGGTTTCCTTATATCTGGGAAAAAAAAGATTAAAGCCAGTAATATTTCAGACAAAAAGCAATAAAAATTATTATTCAGCCATATGTAACTAATTATTGTTGACCTATATCTTCTGTTAACAGTTTCATGAAACCATCAGATTTTCCATTAGAATTCTTTGATTTATTATCCAGTTCATTCTTAGGACCTGAAAGTTATCAGAAACTTATACTTGTCAAAAAGTGGTTTCTGGGGCTTCTCTGGTGGCGCAGTGGTTGAGAGTCTGCCTGCCGATGCAGGGGACACGGGTTCGTGCCCCGGTCCGGGAAGATCCCACATGCCGCGGAGCGGCTGGTCTCGTGAGCCATGGCCGCTGAGCCTGCGCGTCCGGAGCCTGTGCTCCACAACGGGAGAGACCACAACAGTGAGAGGCCCGCGTACCGCAAAAAAAAAAAAAAAAAAGTGGTTTCTGTGGATCTTCTAGAAGATGAAGCATTTTTGCAAAAGCATCAGGGTAAAACAATAACTATCTGTAAGTGACAAGACTTAACATGGCATGGTTGAATATCTGATTACAATGCAATTGTCAAAGAAATTTGGTTATTTCTGTGACATATAACCTCTTAAAATAATAACTAGAATTATGACTGATAACATTATACCAGGGCATATCCAAATTTTAGAAATTTCAAATAGTTTCTAGAACATTCATATTAACATTTATCCATATAATATAACCTAAGAAGGTTTATTACCACTCATTTGACAATGCTTTCCATCTAATTTAACATGCCAAATGAGGCTACTTAATTTAATCTCTCTCTTTGAGATGTTTCAGGGGCCCTGAAACATCCCAGAGTTAGATAGAGGTCAGAAGAACTTTATTTAGAATTTGATTTGGGAAGTTAGTCAAAGATATCAAAAGGTTTTAAAACACTTGGTCAAATAGATCACTGTGAAACAATACTTATTCACTTAATCAAAATGACAATAAAATATTTCAAAGGCAAATACAGGAAGTTATAACAGATTACTTAAACAGTAAAGAAATTTACAATCTGTTTTCAAAAGCAGATAAAGAAGTCTTGTCCTCTTAACAGAGAGAAAACCAAATTCTACTTTTGCACCACCTTACCTTTAATATTAAAATTTATTTACTCAAATTTATTCTAAATTAGCCAGTCCTGACTACACATTAAACTCTTTTCCCATCGTCTCCTTTCCACAAACCTTCTATAACTTCCTTTTTCACCTTCAGATTGTCTCTTTTTGTCATCTTAGCCTCTTTTTAGGACAAAATTTCTTTCTTTTCACTTTACAAAATGCATTTCCATTCCTTATACCTACTTTATTCCTTGCATACAAAGATGTTTTACTTTTTAATTTTTAGTGGTTTTAATTAGAAATATTAAGCTCTAAAAGCTTAATATTAAGCTTTTAGAAATATTGGAAATATTAAGCTCTAGTGAAAACTAAGAAGTAAGCAATTATAAACTGTCTTTTACATTAGCATTCTGTAGAATGACAAACTTATAAATACTATTCATAATTTCAAAAACATGTACTTTCTTATAGAAAATGTCTCAGTGTGGTACCAAACCTATTTATTAATAGTCATAAATAACTTTAGTTTCTTTGTAAGAGCCTATGCTCAGTAATTAATGTTTCAGTATCTTATTTTATTTGGGAATCTAGATATTCAATAAACTTCCATCATTTAACTTAATTTAGAAAAACTCTAGTTTCAGGTTACCAAAAGTCTGGAGAAACTATTTTTAAGTAGACGCACCATAAAACGTAATTATTCTTCAAGAGTTCACCTAAAAGCTCTTACTCCGTTTATGTCTATTTAATTCACTTGTTCCCAACAATTATACTTAGATTACCCATGAAAACTTCATGAGACATTGGACCAAGCCAGCCACCATCCCCCAATTTTTGCTAACAAATTTTGTAATAGAGATAATGTGAACTTATTTGAGTTTTAGTAAACCTACGTACAATAAAAGTACTATACTTACTGTTGATGACTCTAAAGACATATCTATATGAATTAAACCAACAAACTTAAACTAACTTTAATACCGAATATTAATTTAATACTGAATAATTCCCAGATCACATGAACCTGAAATTCATTTGGGTTAGTTTCTGAGAATTTATATAAGCACTTATTTTCTCTTAAATTATTAAATAGAACTCATTTACAATTAATTTTGGCAATACCACCCAAAGGTAGAAACATATATTTATAATCTATTGATTACACAGACATACATACATCCAGATAGACACAAAGAGAGATCTCATAGTTTCCATTTTTAAAACTTAGTTATGAATCAGGTATTACAATATAAAACTCACTAGTTTATGAGTAACAATTAGAATAAGTTAAATTTACTTGTTGAAGTTTCAAAGACCTCTTTTCCCTTTTTTGTTTTAACTTAATCTCAGGAATTGGAGATGGTCTAGGTCAGAGTTCAATGACCTGTACAACATTTACATCTCAAAGGCACAGTGAGGGAAATGTAAGCCTCCTAGAAGGACTTTTGTTCCCTTAGGGTCAGAATTTTGAAAAGATGTTTTATCAAGCTGGCTTTCTTTAACTGCATACACAAAAGCCAGTTTTGGAATGCTAAAAGAGCTCCATCTTGGCCATTTCGAGGCAAAATATTCTTAGTTCCCAATAAACTGAGCACTTGCAAGAATAAGCTCCATACGTATTGTGTTAGTTTGTGATTGGCTATCTGACTTCCCTCTGTCTTGTTCAGAAGTCTTTATTCCTCATTTTAAAGTTGGTTTGTCAGGATAAAATTAGTATTGAAAACTGTGTGGTAGGCAGTTGTGCTGTTTGTGAGCTTAACTCCTGTACGTATTACCCTCGAATTGAGTTATTTCAGCAATTTTATGTCTCAGTTTCTGGTTTCTCCCTCTGGCAGTCTAAAACCATCATGGGTGCTCGGAACAATGGATGGCAAATCCTTATGTGTGCATCCCTAGACAAGAGAGTTTTTTTAAATTAATGAGTGGCTTTCCCTATAAGAGTGCTGCATGGTATGAGGACTTGCCTCCACCACTCCCATAAATTTCTCAGTTGCTTGAGAAAGCTGTACCGACTGGGAAGAGCTGTGGCCCTTATCTTTGGAGCTGAAAGCTCTCATATGGTATCTTCAAATTATTCCAACTAACCCTGTTTAAAATAGCCAGTTCTAACAAAGGCATCAGATCAGCCTCCTACCTAATAACCCAGTCCAAACCTCCTCATTGTCTTTCAACTGAGCAAAATCTTGTCAGTGTCTTTCAACTGGGAAATCCAGATACCTCTTCTTGAACTTAAGTCCAAGGGAAACCTTGGCGTTATATCAAGGAGTTTAGCAACCACTGAATAAAGCCCAGGATTGTCAGCCAAGATGGGAGATCCGAGACCAGGAGAGACTCACCCAATTCATCTGGATTCACCAAGGAGGTAGATGGGCATAAGGGGCCCTTGTTGGTACCAAGGATCCAGATCTTTGTAGAGTTCACGTGAAGGAGAGCAGTCTGCTCTGTGTCCTTCATGGTTGTCAAAACTGTTGACTGAAAAAAAAAAAAAACCACACACACAATAAGAGCTATGAGTTGAGTTTTATTTAGCGTCTTACTGAGGAATATAACCCAGTAGACTGACTCTCAGATAGCCCCGAGGAACTGCTCCAAAGAGATAAGAAGAAGTGGCCAGATATATGTGATTTGGGCTAGGGAAAACAGGCAGTCAAACACATCTCAATAAAAGGTTACTGCTTGTCATGAAGATTAGATATCTCCATTAATAATTTTAGTGTTTTTCTGTGAATGGAAAGATGCAGGAATCTGCGTTCATTTTTACTTTTCTGAGAGAACTCTAATTATCTAAGGGACCTGTTTTTCCAAAGCACAGAATGCCTTATCCGGTTTTTTGTCTTGAATAATTAGAGGTTTAGGTTTTATTTTAATAGGTAAAATTGCAATTTGAATAAACCCATCTTTGCTGGAGAAGTATCTGGCAGTTTCTTTGTTTCAGGTCAACATTTGTCTGTAAATACCAATGATGTAGACTGTCTCAGGATCTGTTTCCATCAATAGCTTTGTCTCCTTGCTATGAATGACATTTGCTTGCTTGTTCACAATTCTCATAACTACATATTTTTATTGGGTATTGTAGATGATAGTATATATTGACTCTGAAGTATGTTATTTTATTGGAATAATGTTGATTTTTAACTTGGCAGGCAGTTTTATTATTTGTTGACTACATTGTCTTTGCAGATATTTGGTTTAACATTTTATTACAGTGAGTCTGTCCTAGTTCAACACTTAGTTTAGGGCTAATCTTTAGTCTTGTGAGGCTCTTAACTACAAAGACATGGCTTTTCTGGCATTTGAATGTGTTTACCAAACCACTCTACTTTGGAGATATCCAAACTGCGAACACTGTCTCATCTGTGATAGGCAAGAAATACAGCCTTTATTAAGCACTGCAGATCTTTCAGCTTTTGCTTTCTGATTGGCTCCTCAAAGTTTGTCTCACAATTGTAGAGTTTAGGAGTCAGTCATGGATTTGAGGGGAATTTGTTCAGGGTTTTCTCTCTCCTTTGCTTCTTTCAGAATTATTTTCCTCAAGTTACATCTTCTCTGGCAACTCCCCATTTCCATTCTGCACACATCAAGCCTTTAAGAATGTCGTTTCTGACTGAGTTTCATCCTCCCCGTGTTGCCCAGATTGGGGAGTGTCCTTAGGGCAAAACTAGAGGACTGCAACTCTCAGTTTCTCCATTCATGCTGCTCCCTTCCTTTAGGTTAAAAACTCATTTAGCTTTTGACTGTTTTGGACTTTCTATAACTCCTTTAACTAGTGGTTCTTTCTATTTTGCTCAAATTTTGTAAATTATTATTGGGAGGGTTAATTGAAGACAAACTACTCTAGTATTAACTGATTTTCAACTAAAAAAAAGCTGAAGGAATTTTTATTGGAGTTGCACTAGATATAGAAATACATTTGTGGAGAATTGATATCTTTCCTAACGAGGCTTTCTATTTGTGAATATTGTGAATGCAACTGCATTGATTTACTTATGCTTCAATGTCTTTTAAATTTTTTTTAATACTTTTATGTTTTGTTACCTCTAATTTTTGTTATTTATAACAAAAGTTTGTTGCATATAACAAGAACTACATGTTAAGTATGGTATGAATAGGTATGTATTTCTATTTATTTAACTTTCTTGGAATTTTTTGTGCTTCATGAATCTCAAGATTTACGTATTTCATTGATTTTGAAGAATTCTCACTTACTATAATTTTATATAGAATCTCCCCTATTTTCTCTGTTTGCTGCTGCTGGAATTCTGATTAGGTATTTGTCAGTTTTTGTAACATAATACTCTAGATATGTTTTAGATTTTCAATCTCTTTTCCTCTCTGTGGTGTATATTCTCAGTATTATTATTTCATTTATCTTTAATTCACCAGTTTTGTGCTCAGTTTAGCTAATCTGCTGTTTTACATTTTAATAAGGTTTAAATTAAAATCATCATCGTTATCATCATGTTAGTTCCTTTGTTTTTTCAGATTTGTTTTGGTAACCCCTGGTGCCTCTCTCATATTTTACTTTACCTTGAAATTATTTAAATATGTTTCTGATAATTGACTTTAATATCACATAATTCAATTTCTGTAGTCTGTGGTGTTAAGATTATGCCTTTTGCACATTTTTAATCTTGGGACCCTGATTCCTCTTTCTTTTTTTTTTTTCCTACTGTGAGTTCATGGTCAAAATAATTTCATCTGTATTGATTCTTCAAGTCCTTCATAAAATGTTAAGGATGTGCATTCTTTTAGAAAGTATATATTTCATTTTGCCACAATAAAACAATTTGGAGCACTTTAAAATAAGTTATGATTTTCACTGGTGTTTTTGAATTTTTAGATTATGTACTTTCTGCAAAAAACTTTGAATTTGTAGATTATGTATTTTCTACTAACAGTGAGGTCAGGGCAGGCACTCATTTTGCTCTCTTCCTTTTCTAGGCCTTTTTGTTTGTTTACTTGTTTGTTTGTTTTGTTTTTAAGCTGACTCTTTCTTTAAGTGCATAGTCTCAGTCTTCCCAGCTTCTTAGAGCAGGTCTCCAATTCAACTTCTTGCCCTTCAGTTGTTCTGGACTTTGTTTCCTATACCCAACACAGCCACCAAAACCTCTAGATCAGGTACACCCACATCTTCCTACATATATATTCTTTTAGTTCAGTTTCAGCAGCTGAAATTTACTCCATATTTTTTTCTGCATCATAAATGCATTTAAAAATTTTTTGCCAGAATTATTTGGCATTTTGTGTTGAGGAGTTTTTAAAAGTATTTCCTCTGACATTTTTCCATAAACATAAATCTAGAATTCAATTTTGCTTTAGCAATTTGGTTTAGCAGGGTTGCATGGGAAGAAATTTTGCTAGTCTCTAGGGATTCCAATGAAACGACATTCATTTTCTTCTTTCTGAGGAGCCTATATTCCAACTATGAAAACTAACATGTAAAAATTATAGTTATTATAATGAATGGTATACTTTAGTTGAAATAATGAAATAAGAATCTATTAAACAGTAATATATGGCTGTACGTGGCTTAATTACAAATACGGTAATATAGATAAATAATATACTCATTCAAAGAATTAAGTTGTTGTAAGTAGGATTATTAAGAAAAACTATTTACAGTAGAAATGATTCAATTTGCATTGAAGCGGAAGAGAAAGGACATTAAACTCTGTAACAAGAAAATTCATTGTGGTTGAAATTGATCTGGCGTATTTAGGGAGGGGAACAGGGAGAGCCTAAATGGAAAACATACTTTATAGAGTACTGAAAGCTAAGTGTTGTCTGATTGTAAAGGGTTTTAAAAGTTAGGCAAAATATATATTTTATATGAAGGATATTGGGTGCCATGCAATAAGAAATAAATCAGTTTTAGAAAGATTAGCTTGGAGGTACACAAATGTAATAAAATGACAAAAAGAGAAGGTACAGGACCTCCAGAAACTAAGTTTTACTTTAGTTGAGACAGGAAGGGATGAGTTAATATCCATCATTGTAGATAACAATCATGGTTGTATTAGGAGAGAAGAAAATGAGTTCAGAGACATTCAATTTGGAGAGATGCTTATCACACAAATGCAGGCATAACATAGACAGTTCATACCATAATTGTGTTCATGGTTATATGACTAGAGGGACATTGAATTTGGACAAATTATGTTTTCTTTATTTAATTGAAATATATACTTTAGATATAAATAGGATCACTTTTAGAAACATATTAAAATTTGATTAAATTACTTAAATGATAGTTTAATTTGTTTTCAAGTTTTCAGTGCCCAACAAGAACATTTTATTGTTTTTTTCTAAATTGATGAGAAGTTGGTCATGAAATGTACTTTAAAGAAAAACAGAAATTATGTAAATAAGACAGTTTTTGAAAATGTTTATCACTCACTGGATATCAAGAAAATCATATGAAATACTAAAAATAATAAATACAACCAAGGAATTAACAATTTAGCCTTGAAGTTGCTTCTTTAGTTTCTCTTTTTTGTTCATTAATTTATTCATTCATGTCAAATTTATATTTAGCTTGAAATATTAGGGTCAGAGATGAACAGATCTGTGAAAGATAAAATAAAATGGTCTTTTCATAAATTTTATTTTAACGTATTCTATTTATATTGTTTAGATTTTCATATTTGGATTCATCATAACATATTTTAAGACTAATAGTTTCAAAAGGTTGTAATAGGAAAACTTAAGCATAAACACTGTAAACTGATTTAGGTATGTTATGATAATAAAATGATGAAGTAAACAAATATATCTTTTCCCTCACAGCATGTATAATGTAATGAGGGATACAGATGATTGGGTAATAATGACTTGGTATAATGAATATTATGGTGGGTGAAAATCAGGATGTTATAAAAGCACATAGGAGAGACCTGAGTTACTCACATTTGCAGAGTAATTGCATTTGTGTCAGTATTCCTCAATTACAATACTTAATAGACTGAACTTGCACATAATAAATACTTTTCAAGTCTTTTTAACTTAACATCTAATGTGATTTAGTGGGCAAAATATTTTGATTTTTGGTAATCTTTGGAGGAAAATTAGACGTGGACTCTATTTTTTTTTTGATGATATATTCCCTTTATGTCCAGTAAAGTAATTGTGTTCTTCGTGTGCCTCACATTTCATACCCTGAATGTTGACTTTTTCTTTTCATATTTTATGTTATAAGTAGAAGGAAGACATATCTATTGATTTTTCTTGAACTATAGCATTAAATGCAGCACAGATGTGGACAAAATGTTTCAGTAGCTCTCTAAGAAGTAAGCAGATTTTTCTGTGTACACCATTCAACCAAATGAATTACAGATTAGTTGGACCGAAGCTTTTTGCTTTGATATAGTTCCACTTACTACTTTTTTGCTCTTATCTTTTGTGCTTTTGGTGTCATACCCCCCAAATTGTTGGGAGTAATAAAGATCAGGATACACTTTCAGTTCTACCACTTACCAGCTATTTGACCTTCTATAAGTTCTAATTATCTAAGCTTTTTACAACTCATGTCCTTAAATATCGATTGGGATAACAAGGGTCCTTACTTCAAGGAGTGAGAATTGGGAGAATTAAATGAAATAATGCCTGTAAAAAGACTGTGCACATGAGAAAACCTTAATGAATGTTACCTTGGCTAATATTATCTTTAAAATACGACCTACATCTTCAACTGCTTCACTCACTTTTCCATTGTCTTCCTGCAAGCCAAAAGTTTTAGTAGATACTTGAACTCAAGTTTATAAAAATAAAATGTGTATGTATATATGCATCTATAGGTTTATAGATGTATATCTATATACACATGTGATACATATATATACATATGCTTCCTTGGGAGACTCATAACCAAGGGACCTTTGACAATGATATTCTTTTTCTTGGGATGTGATACAGTCTTGGTGGTGTTATCAATAACTAGGTCTATTTGATAAAAGTGAATTGCAGAGATAAAGAGTAAGATTATGCATGTAGTACACAAATGGTTGAAGATAAAATGAAAATTTCCATTTCCTGGAAGAAAATAGCATTTGTAATAAAGAAAGTACATATGATGCTATTTCTTTAAAAGATAACAATAGTAATAACAGTGATTATAAGAATAAGCATTTCCATTTATTTACCATTTATTCTGTGCACAGGCACTCTTTAAGGGCTTTTCCAGCAATTGTGCTTTAATTCTTACAACAACCTATATTTTATTCCCATTTTCCATATGAGTTAAGAAACAATATTCAAAGTTGATAGTTTAGCTCCCAAAAGTGGGTTGAAGCCAATATAGTGGGCTGTCACTCAAGTGCCTAATTTTATTTAATAATTAAAAGTTATTTTACCTTTGATGCTGTCCAGCATGGAAATATTTTTTTCCTAAAGTCATTTGTTAAGCATTTTTCCTCACTATTCAACACACATTATAAAAACAATAGACTTGCTTCTCTGAGTCTGTCTTCATTGTAATACTTAATAGATACATAACCAAGAAAGTCATTGAAACTCTGAGCCTCAGTATTTTTCAAATTTTAAAATGGGTTTAAGTTTTACAAGTTACTGTGAAGAATTAAAAATAACAAGTACAAAGTGGGTGGCCCTGATATGAGAGAAATTCACTAAATAGCTAATTATTATTACTGTAACACAGTAGAATTTATTAAAGTAGGCTTTAGTGTTTGGTTTATTCTTCTGTGTATGTGCATGCCAAAGATTTCTATTGCAGGGTTTGCAAATTTAGCATACACGGTGGCCACAAGGCCCCAAATGCATGTTAATTCAAAGCCATCTGCTGCTGCCCTCTTTACAGAAATTTTAACTTTTCCCTACCTTCTTCTGGACATATTCTTACAGCTTGAGAGCTAATTGATATTTAAAGAGCCCCTAATGTTGTTTTGGTTGTTAATTTTCATACATAGGAAACTTACAGCTTCTGTGTACAAAACATTTCTCCAGGACTGCTTATTTTGTTTTATTATAGCCCTGAAAAAAAAAAACATTTTATTAAAAGTACATCAGCTTTACGTGATATTTAAAATACTATTGGTATAATACAAGGAGAAAGATGGTTGTTAAATTTAATACAATCGACTTCTGGCTAAATCTCTTTACCACTCTTTACTGCACATAGAATAAATTTAAAACCTAAACAATACTCTGCCTGATCTGGCCACTACTTACTACACAGTCTAATATTGCACTGATATTCTCTTCACTCCAGCTGTACTGGCTCTCACTTAGTTCCTTAAAACAAAACCTTTCCTAACCTCAAGTCCTTTGCAAATATAGTTCTCTTAGTGCAATGCTCTTTGCTTTGCCAAGACTGGTTTTTTCTGTAGGACTGCATATTTTAAAAAGAGCTTCCTGAGCCCTACTCCTAGGAGTTCTTATAGTATGTCTGGGGTGGGGTCCAGGAATCTGTTTTGCCAATCCCATTTAACATTGTCGACTGAAAAAAATGCACAATCTGAGAGCTGTGAATTAAGTTTTATTGGGGGCAAAATGAGGACTATAGCCTGGGAGACAGCATATCAGATGGCTCTGAGAAATGGCTCTGAAGAGATAGGGGGGAAGGTCAGTGTTCTATATGATTTTAGTAAAGGGGGGGTACACACAGTCAAGCACACATTGTGGCAGACGCTGTTTGCTAGTCACGAGGAGCAGACGTCACCATGAAGGATTTTAGCATTTTTCTGGATATGAGGAGATACAAGAATTGGGCTCATAAATTCTTCTCCTGGCAGTACCTAACTATCTGAACGCCTTTTCTGCCAGTTTTTCCCAGAGCACAGAGTGCCTCATTCCCGATCTCCACCTTGAACTCCTTTCGGAGGGTGTTGAAGGACAGCAGCTGCAGTGGCTAGTGACTTAATCCTGGTAGAACCAGATGGCAAGTGCCATGTGGGATGGGATTTGTTACATCACCTCATCCTGACAACAGATCAACAGGTGAACTCAGGGTGAGCCATTGAGGTTCAGAAAGCTGTACACATTCCCCAGGGTCGTGCAGAATCAAAATCTGAACCAATGTTTCTTGGAATTCTAAAACTTTCACTCATAGTTAAAGAGGCTAAGTGACTTGTCCCAGGTCACCAGGTGAAGTCTGACCTAGAAATCCAGTGTTCATTCTCCCAGTCTAGTGCTCTTTTGACACTCACATAACATGTGTCCTGTAGAGAAGAGCAGATTTTAACTACATAGAGAATATTACAGATTAAACAGAGACAACTGAACTTAATGTACGTCTAATCTTCTCAACTTAGTTTGCTACCTGATTTTTCAAATAAAAACAGGCTATCGGCTTTTTAGCTAATTATATTTTTTCCAAAAGTTTAACTTAACTCTGGAAGGTATTTTTCTTTCTGTAACACTATCATCTTAAAGCTTTTTAGAAATTATTTTCACGTGCACACTTACTTCCTGATGGAAAAGGAGTTCCTGTATCCCTTGAATTGTTCCATATCATTGTCATTCTCAAGTCAATGGCTTTAATACTGTCTTCCCCTAGTTTCTTTCTTCTGTTCTTCTATAATCTGTGTAGTTCCTTCACTTTAATTTCTTTCTCTCTCCCTCCCTCCTTACTCCTTCTCTCCGTCCTTTTTCCTTCTTTTCCTATTTCCTTTGTTTAGTAAATATTAATTGAAGTGTTATTAAGTAGATGTCAGGGACAAGACCACATGTTTGATAAAAAGAAACCTACCTGCCTGCCAGGAGCTCATCTTTCAACACTGCATCCTCTGTCCTAGCCCTAGTAGATCCTAAATAGTTTATGTGAATAAAAGTTATATACGAGAATAGAAACTGTAGCATTACTTTGTTTTAATACTTAGGTATAAAAAGAAAGAGTTTAAAAAAATACTTGCTACCACCTAATTTTAATGTTGAAGACATTTCAAAAAAAATGTTTAGATTTAAAAAGAAAAACAGTTAAATTTTACTTTGTCAGGGGAAAAAAAAGTGATCTTTTGGGTAAGTGAATAATGCATGTACAGTCCTGAAATTTGCTCTGTTTTCTATTTTTGACCACTGCCTTCACCAAGACTTTACAAAGAGTAAAGACTAATTATCGAAATTTGTTCCTTTAAAAATCTATTCCCTACTTGTGAAATGCACTAAAACAGTCAAAAGGTAGGTAATGGGGGAAGGACAAGAAGCAGCAAGGAAGAAAATCCACGTGTTAGCTCTTCTGTCTCAGGGAACAGGAGCTTTGACAGCACACCAAGTTATCAATAGTCATACATGACAAACTGAAACCCATGAAGCTGGGACACATTCCTTCAGTAATGCATCTGTGGGGACGTGAAAAGGATTGGAAAAGACTGAAAGCTAGAAAAGCCATTGCTTTTCTAAAGTGTCCAAATGAGTCTTTCTGTGGTGCCCTAGTTTTGTGAGCTCTGCCTTCAGTCTTAGGTCTATTATTTCGTTTTTTGTTTGTCCTTACGATTTGGAAACATGATAAGAGCTTACAGTGAGAGATGAATTGACTCAGGGAATTTATGCTTTGGTTCCAAGGAAGAAAATACAATTTTCAATCCGATAGCATATATATTTTATATGCCTTATAGTAGATAGATGTAAATAGAACTACAGAAAGAGAGAAAGAGGAGAGAAAGGGAGAGAGAAGAGAAAGAAAGAAAGAAAAAGCAAGGAGGCAAGCAAGCAAGAAAGGAAGGAAGGAAGAAAAGGAAGGAAGAAAAAGAAAAATGGAAAGAAATGAGGGAGGAAGGAAGGAGAAGGAGAAAGAGAAGGAGAGAAAGAGAAAGAGGGCAAGAGGGAGAGAGATTAATTCATTGAGAGCATATTGATGAAATAAATATATCAGTAACTGCAGAAAGAACAAGTCAGCAATAATTTCTATATTCTGAGACTGAATACAGAAATAATGAATCAGGCTCTTTCCTCAACCAGAAAAAGGAAACTTTGCACATTTATTCTGCAGCAAGAAAACAAGGAACCAGAGGAGAGGAGGAGAGATACTCATATAGAGATGTATGGCTCACAAAGTGCCAATCATTCCTATTTCACAACCCCAGGCATCCTCCTGGGAGAGTTTTCCTGAGAACTTATTTTTAAAGTATCTTGAGAAAGTTAGAAATGAATTTTGTAGATGTAGTTTCCCAGTCAGTGTTTTTCAGTGTAAGAAATAATTAAGAGGAAAATGTTTCATGTTTTGGTTGGGTTTGATTTGGTTTTACCTTTTATTCTGGGTCTACAGAAAACAGTTCCATTTAGGGAATCTGGAAAAGAAACGTTTTTTAAAATATATGTTTACTAAGATTTTTTTATAGATTTAATTGTGTGCAAATGTCAAAGTGTATGTTGTGAAACCACAACTTGGGAGTTAGGTCTTTAAAAGTGTATTAAATATGCAGTTTAGGGCTTTAAATTTCACTTAAAAATATGCTTATTGAGAAAATGTTCCTTTAATTCATCTATGCCTTTGATCTAATATTCATTAAGTATGAGAGGCATTCTGCTAGGCATGGGATATAAAGCTATAAGCAAAGCATATATGATTCTGGCAAGCTGAATACTATATTTAATGGGATAAATGGAGTATAAACAACTAAGTACACAATATAACATTTTAAGTGGAAAAAGGCAAGCTGAATATTATATTTAATGGGATAAATGGAGTATAAACAAGTAAGTACACAATATAACATTTTAAGTGGAAAAAGGCACTACGAATAAAAATAAGTAAATGTTATGAGAGGGAATTAAGGAGTTATTTAATTTATTTGGAAAAACAGGGAGGAGCTTACTTTAAAAAAAAATGTTATATTGCAAAGGGGAAGGAGCAGAGACCAAAAATGAATGTACAAAAATGAATATCTAGCCCATATGTTGTTCTGAATGTGATAAAAAATTGTTTTTATTGATTATTTACACAGATTAATACCTGTATTTTACCAGCATATACAAATTCTTTAAAATGGCAGCAGTGTAATAAGTCTAAAGGATTGAGTACAATATATACAATTTGTAGAAAACCTCATATGTACTGAATAATGAACACTGGAAAGGCATAAGAATACCAAAAAGAGATGCAATTTTTAGTGTCTACTGTGACACATGCTCTATACAGTTGTCTAAAGACATGCATCCAGTCTGAGCCTATTTCTCACAAGAACTCAATATGGAAGACATCACTAACATAGGCCATTCAACTTTTCCATGATCATACAGCTAGTATGAGAAAGCAGCAAGATAAAAACAAAGAATTATCTGATTACACGGCCACTCGCTTTTCCTTCATTATTTTACTGAGATTTTAAACACACTAAAAGAGTTTGAATAATGTGGGAAAACAGGAAAAGTAAGATCTTAAATTTGCATCATGATTAGCCTGATTTCTGGATATAAATAATGTTAATGATCCAAATCAAACACATTCAACTAACACACTTAACCCTTATTAAGAGAACTTGTAGTTAGTTTTAATGAGATATTTTCAACAATTTTCTTGAGCAGACCATAAGGATAAAAATCAAACATGTTTTAATAATATTTTCCCTCTCAGTGGGTACTTGTTCTTTCAATGTTGATGAAACCCTAGGATTTAAATCCATTGATTGACAATTTAAAGTTTCTTGTTTTTCTCTCATTTTTATTTCACTCTCTATTTAGGTTTCCTGCAGCATTAGTGCTCTGTGAAACTAAGAGTGAATGAATGAACAATCGTCATTCATACACTCTAATTCTACTCTAGATATTTGATGATAAAACCATTTTTACTTCCCGTTGTTGGATATCATTTCAAAACTATAACCAAGGGCTTCCCTGGTGGCGCAGTGGTTGAGGGTCCGCCTGCCGATGCAGAGGACACGGGTTCGTGCCCCGGTCCGGGAAGATCCCACATGCCGCGGAGCGGCTGGGCCTGTGAGCCATGACCGCTGAGCCTGCGCGTCCGGAGCCTGTGCTCCGCAACAGGAGAGGCCACAACAGTGAGAGGCCCACGTTCCGCAAAAAAAAAAAAAAAAAAAAAACTGTAACCAACCCATTTATAGTCACAGCCAGCTTCCAAGTACACTAGTGAGATGCCATGCAATGTCTTCAGAAGGTATTTCATGTAGTTTTCCAGTTCAAATCAAGTGTATCCATCGTTAATGTTGTACAATGATGAATGAAAACATATATACATAATTTAAATATACATAATACTTAAATATATGAATATTATATGTGTATATATCTTTTCAGTTATGGTGGGTTTTTTTAATATCACAGTTAAATAACTGGGAAGGACCTAAGAACGTGATAGTGAAGCTTTCAAACCTAAGGTAACTTGATTGCAGGACACACAAACACAAACGCCTTTGCATTTATGCAGATTCCTTTTGTTTTCTATTCTTAGAACCTCAACCTACTGGCTCACTCGCATCCAGTCTTTTCTCTACTGCAATGAGAATGGGCTCCTGGGCAGCTTTTCAGAAGAGACGCACTCGTGCACGTGTCCCAATGACCAGGTGGTCTGCACGGCCTTCCTGCCCTGCACGGTGGGCGACGCGTCCGCCTGCCTCACCTGCGCCCCTGACAACCGCACCCGCTGCGGCACCTGCAACACGGGCTACATGCTCAGCCAGGGGCTCTGCAAGCCCGAGGTCGCTGAGTCCACCGATCATTACATCGGCTTCGAGACCGACCTGCAAGATCTCGAGATGAAGTACCTGTTGCAGAAAACGGACAGGCGACTAGAGGTCCATGCGATCTTCATCAGCAACGACATGCGCCTCAACAGCTGGTTCGACCCCTCCTGGCGGAAGCGGATGCTCCTCACTTTGAAGAGCAACAAGTACAAGTCGAGCCTGGTCCACATGATCCTGGGTCTCTCTTTACAGATTTGCTTAACTAAAAACAGCACCCTGGAGCCGGTGTTGGCCGTTTACGTCAATCCCTTCGGAGGCAGCCACTCTGAGAGCTGGTTTATGCCTGTGGATGAAAACAGCTTCCCCGACTGGGAGCGGACTAAGCTGGACCTCCCCCTGCAGTGTTACAACTGGTCGCTGACTCTGGGGAACAAGTGGAAGACATTTTTTGAGACAGTGCACATCTACCTGAGGAGTCGCATCAAGTCAAATGGCCCCAACGGCAACGAGAGCATTTACTACGAACCTCTGGAGTTCATCGACCCTTCCCGGAACCTGGGTTATATGAAAATCAATAACATTCAAGTGTTTGGCTACAGCATGCACTTTGACCCGGAAGCAATTCGGGACCTGATTCTGCAGCTGGACTACCCCTATACTCAGGGATCCCAGGACTCAGCACTTTTGCAACTTCTAGAGATAAGAGACCGTGTAAATAAACTCTCCCCACCCGGTCAGCGTCGTCTAGATCTCTTCTCTTGCTTGCTTCGTCATAGACTCAAGCTGTCTACTAGTGAGGTGGTGAGGATCCAATCTGCTCTGCAGGCGTTTAATGCCAAATTGCCAAACACAGTGGATTATGACACGACCAAATTATGTAGTTAACCATAAATGTCAAGCACAACCCCAAATCTTGAAGGAGTTTTTACAGTGCTTTTGTGGAACGGTTTATGTTTGGAAGAGTAAATTTAAATTGTCTTTTCAATATCTGTCTTATATCAGTCAATAACATTGGATGGCAATTTACACACATGAACTTGCTGACAATGAATATATTATACTGCAGTTTTGGTTTCTGAATGAAATAAATACTGACGCCAGTCTAGAAGACATTCTACTTTTTACAATAAATTTCATTTGTAATTTTATATGTTCCGTGGCAATGCTTTTGTGCATTACATCCTCTAGAGGGAACATAAAAAGATACCAATAAAATTTTGTAGCTGAACAGTTATTAAAAAGAAGTGCTGTGGGATTCCTTTTTTCCATGAAATGAGTTCTATTTTGATATAGCTTGTTAGAACCTGGGGAAAATTCCCCAAGATATTTTAATTGAAACACTTGAAGGTCCCTTTCAACAGACTGTAGGGGAAACTCAACTAGGTAGAATGCTTAGCGTTCAGTTGTATTTTTATGGTTAACAGCATAATGGCAGTGCTTTATTATCTATACTTGTAAACCATTCCTAGAGACACCATCATTATTAAAATAAACAGATAAACTTATTTCGCAGCTAAATATCAGAACATTTTGGCAAACATACAGAAAAGTCAGTGTGATTATAAGCACATCGTGGAGAAAGTAAACCCTTAATTTCCTTAGCAACTTGCTTTGTCATTCTCTTTCTACATTCTAACAACCAACACTCAGCATACTCTGCACAATCATTTTCATTTCAAGTGCTGAAAACCTAGTTATTCCAACACTGTACCAATGTCAATAAGATAACATTTCTAGAATTCACAAATTGTAATGTGTTGGTGTAAAATAAATGATCAAGTAACTAATTCAAGTGTAAATAGACATTTTCTTTCCTCTCAGAGAAACTAGTATTACTAAAGTATATTTTGAATAGCAAACTCTTTCAATACAAACCAGTTTTAGTCCAAATTTTTGGTTTGAAATTCCCATATTACCCAGTGTAATATCAGATAATATAATTCATACTTTTTTATCTGTGAATTTAAATTGCATTTTTGTTTAGATATATGGATGTATCTGTGAAGTGTGGTTATGATATTTATTACTCAGCTCTTGTTTAAATATTTCATAAACATTTCTTGTAATGTAAACAAATGCACCGTCCAGCCCAGCTTTCCTGTTGTGGTCATGAAGTCATTCCTCAAGGCACAGAGTAGGGAACCTATGACATGAATGAAAAGAGTAAGACTGATGATGAAAACATCACACCCACATTCTGTATTCTTAAGCTGTTTGTTTTATTTTATTTTAAAATTTATTTATTTATTTGTTTATTTTTGGCTGCTTTGGGTCTTCGTTGCTTTGTGCGGGCTTTCTCTAGCTGCAGTGAGCGGGGGCTACTCTTTGTTGCGGTGCGCGGGCTTCTCATTGCGGTGGCTTCTCTTGTTGCAGAGCATGGGCTCCAGGCGTGCTAGCTCAGTAGTTGTGGCTCACGGGCTCTAGAGCACAGGCTCAGTAGTTGTGGCTCACGGGCTTCAGTAGTTGTGGCGCACGGGTTTAACTGCTCCGAGGCATGTGGGAGCTTCCCAGATCAGGCTCGAACCCGCGTCCCCTGCACTGGCAGGCAGATTCTTAACCACTGTGCCACTAGGGAAGTCCCTTAAGCTGTTTGTTTTGGATTCCAAAGCATTTTAAGAGAAGTTAGTTCAGACAACAAATATTTATTCAATCTACCATATGTACAGCATAGTTCTTACACCCAGTATCTGGATAGCTGCTTTTCTTTCTTTATTCACCTGATTTTTTTTTTTTTTTTTTTACTTTTGCTATTATAGGTAATCCAGTTGAAAATATACACAATTATTTAACACCATCTTTCTGATATCATAATACATATTCTTTTCATTTAATTCTGACAGTACTAGGCTATAGATTATTATTCCCATGTTCTTGGTGGAAAAAAAACAAAGAAACAGAGGTCAGAGTGGTTTGTCAAATTCCCCAAGATCACAAAGCAAGTTAAAAGACCAGGATTCCAACACAAACTTTTCTGCAACGAATCTGTCTTCTTTTCACTGTGCCACTGAGTTTTAAATGAACCATCCTGTTTCTGTATTTAATCTCATTACATGCAAAGGTTTATGGCGAAACAAGAATCTCTTATGAAATTGAGGTCTAAATCATTATAAAACACATACCTTCACAGTACACTGGAGTAATTAAATAAACCAGAATGTATCATCCAAAATCAATCACCCACAAAATGACCAAGCTTATGAAATATAGATCATACATTTAAAAAGACATTTGCTGTAAAAGTCAAAATTGCCACTAAAACTTTTTCCAGAAGCATCTTGGAGGCCCAGATGTCCAGAACCACTGATCCCGGAAACCACCTGAGCAACATGTGTGGTCACCAGTGGCCTCCGAACAGCAATCATTCCCTGGAACTTAAGGAAAATGTCAGCAATGCTACTTCTTCTATTGCTCAGCTTGCTCTGCCCTGACTGACTTATGAGAGAGAAGCTCCTACAGCTACAGGTAAGGAAGTACATGACTACGGGTCTATCCTGAGCCTTCTTGTGCCTGGCGTGTGTTGGCACAAAAGTCCAACTGGATAGGATCAAATTATCTTCATTCTAACTGTCTTGGTAACAGTGTCAGTCAGTGAGTCCTTTGTATCTCTGAGTCTGCTTTTCCCCTAAAAGTGGAAAGTAATAAGAATGTCTTTCTCTGAATGCCGGGTGTAAGATAACATGAATACAATATAAATAAACCTACTAACCAAATTCTAAAGTCCCGTACAGATTTAAAGGGTAAGGGATCAACATCTTTTTGTATTTTTCTTTCTCATATGTTAACCAGTAGTGTCCAACAAGCAATAGACAATATAATCTAGTTTAATTCAGCATTTGTTTGCCAACATATGGGAAAAAATGCAGTCTGTGAACATTTCATTTTTCCTGAATTTGCCTATATGCAAACATTTTTGCTCGTTATTGCTTTAGGAATTTGAAGATTTTTAATAAAAATAACTTTACTCAAAATGTTATTTCGAGCAAACGTTGAAATATATATATGTAAAATCATATTTTAAAAGACAGGGTATTTGATTTCTTTTTTGATATTTCTAATGTAGGTCTCTAAATTAGGGGTTAATTGAACTTAATAAATTCAATGAAACTTGAAATTCTGAAAATTCACAATTTATTGAGTATATGATTTTCCAGGAACATCTCTTATTCCTCTAGCTATTTTGATGATTATCATAAGTTTGATTTGCCTTCCTGTCCCAGGAACCTCAAGTTGATTTTTAGCAAGTTAAATCAGTATTCAAATGATCATTGTCAGCTCAAAAAAAAAAAACCAAAATGCTGAAATAGCTGGTGGTCTTCTCTGATTTAAATAATGAAGAAAAGTAATTTCCCTCCCGCCTCCCTTTTTTTTGTGACTCTTATCACGATATGAATGTTAGGCAGGAAGTTAGCCATGAGCAACGAAAGGTGCCCCGTGGGCTGAACGTCCAGTAGCCGCCTAATCCCGCCAAGTTATATGCTAACCCCGCCCCAAACATGCCCCCATCAGTACTCCAAAATAGGGCACTGGAAAAATCCCCCACTGGCCGACTGAGGGACTTTCCCCACTCTGGCACATGCGCACACCTCACGCCATCATGTCCTTAGATAACCTTTGGCAGCCACTGGGCTCATTAAATGTTCATAAATATTCTATGAATACCTACATCCAATTATAACAGGCAGACTGAATTCTGGGAAGTACATGCGCAGCAGAGCCTCTTATATAACCGGCAGCTGTCAATTAAGACTGTCAATAAACGACCTCCTAGATTATGCAAAAACCTTGCTTAAAAACTCTACACCCCAGCCTTCCGGGGCCATTGCCTTCCTTGGCCTGGCCCACCTCTCTCTTGAGGTGTTCTCTCCTTATCTTCAGTAAACTCTCTTGCAACGGGTAAGACCTCAGATTCTTCTTTGCGTCCTTACCAAGAACCGAGGCCCACGCGAGGGGGTGTCTCCAGACCCTCTTCCTCTAACATGAAGAACTATTTTGGAAGGAACCAGGACCATGCCCCGCCCTCTAATCAGATATGTCCCCTTTTTGTAAATGAGTCTCCTTCTTTTGTTATGGAGGATATTTAAGATATCTTCAGGTTGAACAGACCTAGAAAATAAATAATTTGAAAGAATTTGAGAACAAAATAACACTATATATATTTGTGAAGTGGGAGTTACAGGATATAGGAATTCAACTGGAAGAAAAGTTGAAAGTTTTGGAACCCTAGTAGAAAATACAACTTTTAAATAACTAACTGGGCCTAAGATTTTTAAGAAGCTACATATAGGTCTCCCAAATCAATGTGACAATTGAAAAGAACATACCAAATAAGTCAACCTTAGAGAAACTAACATAACAACCTCATTCTGGTTTGGTGCCCAGATCATTTAACTGGAGTGATAAACCTTTAGGAAAAATGCATCTTCCCTCTGGCCATAAATAAGGTATTTATAATTTGAAAACTCAGAGTCACGGATGTTAAGCATGTGGTATTCTTTGGCAATAATAGTGCAATCATCTGAAATTTTAAAACCTGAGACTTTACATGTTGCCATGCCCGTTCACCGGACTACTTTTCTACAACGATCGATGTTCTACTTTCCTCCCCTCTCCATCTATGTCCTCAGAGTTATAGTTCTATCTCCAGGCTTTCCCAGAGATAGAAAGACAAATTATAATTCAATCACCTCCATAATATTCTAATATTTGGAAAATATGCCTTAGCTGAACATTTTTACAGGCATCTCCATTTCTTTTACATGAAGGCAACATTAGCCGTTTTAATGAACTATCAATGGCTGATGAATGAGACTATCCACGTCAGATCATTTGATATTGAGGTCATGCAGCCAAGTGTGGTAAATTAGTACATATAAATGAAATTCAAAGCAAAAATTCCACACTTGAAATTAATCTCATGTGCTGGCAATCAGACTAACCATTTAATGACTGAAGTACTGTTTTGTTCTATGATTCTACAGTACAACTATCACGTAATAACCATACTGCATAACACTTGATTAATTAAATGTCTCCGCAGTATGTACAATAAGTAAAGCACTGTTCAGAGGGTGTAGTGAATTCAAGGATTTCGAGGTAACATAGTGACATAACCACGAGTGTCTAACTTGTCTGTGCCTCCAGTCACCATTATTATGGGCATTAAGCAGTCCTGAAAGGGTTTTCAAAAGTGCAAGAATAAATAAATAGGAAAAAATGAGCCCATAAGAAGGATTTGTAGCAAAAAAACAGGCTACGACACTCTAAGTGCCAGCAGTAATACACTTTAAAATTAACTATATACTACAAAAAAACTGAAATCAATTTAATCATTTTACACAGAACTATTTAAAGAGGTATCTCCCACCTTGTTGATTTTGAAATGTAGCTTTTTTTGCTCTTTTACAGTAACGTGGGCAGGTCCTTTAAAATATATCCATTCCAATCATTACAATGAGAGAAAAAATAAGTAAAAATTTCTCTGTAGAGTGATTATACTCTACACTTATGTAGGTTATATACTTAGTATTTAAGAGATCCAGCATAATTAACATAAAAACTATTATAAAAATAACAATAATAAATGTTTTAAATGCTTCTAGATAAACCACCAATGATGAGTTTGTAATGGGAACAAAAAATGCCTCAGTTTTTATAGCAAAGAATAAGCCATTAAACTCTTATTTCTAATGTAGTTGGATATTTCTCTCACCATAAGTTGACAAAGTCTTTAATGAAGAAACTGTAATGTAAAAGACAGGGGCTTAACTAGAGAAATGTAAAAAATAAAATTATTGCAAAGAAAAAATACCAAACTAAACTGACGGTTTGGAAAATGCATATATGCTTTCAGAAATTAGATCAATAGTGTAAAAGATGTAAACTCTTATCTCAAAGTAATTTTTAAGTTTACTTCCAATTAAATAAGATCTTAACAGAATCTCATTATTATAAACATAACATAATAATTAAAAATATGTTTGGGGAAACAAATGGCTGTGAACAAACCAATCAATTTGAAAATGAGACTAGTTAGTGGGAACTTTCATCAACAGACATTAAAATGTATAAATGGTGGAAAAAATAAAATATCCAGAAACATAGTGTAATAGTTGTGAAAATGGCATTTATAACAAAATTCTCATTTTAAATGATTAAGGGGAAGATGGTTCATACAGGCTGGATCATTTGATTTTCTATTTGGAAAAGGATATTCAATAATTAAATTTATATCTTAAAGCAAAAGCAAAGAAGAAATTAAATTCTAGTCGCTTAGGGAGTTAACACTATCACCAAAAAATAATACAGTGACTAGCCAGAGAGATCCCTTGTGTTAAAAAATTATTCCCCAGGACAGAGCAGTTCAATAGAAAGATAATTCAAGCCACACATGCAAGCATGTATGTAATTTAAAATTTTCCTATAGCCATATTTTTTAAAAAGGAGAAATAAATTTGAACATATTTTAATTAAATCAGTGTATTGAAAATATTATCATTTCAAATGTAATCAGTAAGAAACATTGTTAATAAAGGAATATTTTATATTACTTTTTGGTACCAAGTTTTGGAAATCGGGTATATATTTTACATTTACACCCATCTCAGTTTGGACCAGCCACATTTCTAGGGGTCAAAATCACACGTTGCCAATGGATACCCTTTTGACAGTGCAGCCCCAAGGTGTGACACTTTCCTACTTTTTATTTTGCCTGAGAGCTTCACCTCTAAAGTGATGTTTTCTAGGTGAGAGACTATCCTGCCATCTTGATTCAACCTTGTTACCTGCACGTTGAAAGTTTTTCTTTATACATTTTCAAGGTCTGTCCTGATGTTCGTACACTGGTTAAAATCTGAACTAATTGCTTAGCAAGACTCCAATTGCTCCCCCTCTGCCATCACCAACCTCCCCACGCTTCCTCCATTATCCCAAGGTTGACAGCAGCCTCTGCTTTTCCACTTCTGCTTAACTTGGGGGCTCTGACAATTTCTCTTGCTTTCTTGCTAGCTCTGCTTAAAAGGATAGTTGAATAGTTATTTAATTGGTCAGTTTTAAGTGTTTACCAGGGAGCTTTTTTTTCTCATATTGCTGAGTGTGCTGTATTCATGGAAGCCCACAGTACATGTTCTTCACTATTGGTCTCCATACTTTTTCAGACTTCCACCCAGTCACCAGAGTGAACTCTTAAATTATAAACTTTTTAAAATGAAAATGTTAGACATCTCTCTACAGAATAGGGTTATAATTACCCTTTATTTGGCATGTAATTCCGTTCTTAATCCAGTCCTTGACTATTTCTTTGTCTTCCTCTTCAAAAGCATTTATTTCACACGGAACTATAAGCTACCTGTATAAGCGTGCTTTCAGTGCAAAGGTGACATGCTTTTTCAGGACTACAGACTTTTTCTTATGCAGCACTCTCCATTCAGCCTGTGACATTCTTCCATCCTCTAGCCCTTGATTGCCTTCTAAAAAGTAATAACAGTAATTCTCATTCATGAGTCAGATGAAAAATTCTCATATTTGAATTTATTCTTCATCTTCCCATTAGCAAAAGGAACCATTACCTTTTATACCCCAACTGCAACAAGGTAAAAATGCTAAAAAACATTTTTGATATTTTACTGAACTTAATTTTTTATATATCTAATGGATTGTACATTCCAGAAGGCAGAATACATACATATTCATATTCTTTTTTATAAACCTTTAATATGTGCAGTTAGTGACAAGCCTGAAATCAAAGTTTCCAGTACATAACACATTGTATAAGCCCAATAACTGATTGGTTCAGTGAATGAATAATGTGAAAGGTGGTTCTAAATTTAAAGATTCTTTAAAATAAAAAGCTCCTATTTGTAATTATTTGAACCTCATGCAGTCCTTTTTGGTTAGTATTTCCTGAGGGGCAAATAACTTCCAGTGTTGTTAATTTTGTACTGTTGTTGTGTTGGTGTATTTTTTTTTTTTTTTTTTTTTTTTGCGGTACGCGGGCCTCTCACTGCTGTGGCCCCTCCCGTTGCGGAGCACAGGCTCCGGACGCCAGTGGCCATGGCTCACGGTCCCAGCCACTCCGCGGCATGTGGGATCTTCCTGGACCGGGGCACGAACCCGTGTCCCCTGCATCAGCAGGCGGACTCTCAACCACTGTGCCACCAGGGAAGCCCGTGTTGGTGTATTTTTAAACTGTGTGTTACCTGCAATAAATTATATCAACTGAGAAAGAATATATAGTTGACATATAACATTAGGTTAGTTTCAGGTGTACTGCATAGTGATTGGACATTTGCATATATAATGAAATGATTACTTCCATAACCTCCCATACAAAGTTTTGTTTTGTTTGGTTTGGTTTGGCTGCATCGGGTCTTTTGTTGTGGCATGAGGGACCTTCATCGTGGCATGTGGGATCTTTCTGTTGCGGCGCATGGTCTCTTCGTTGCGGCACACGGGCTTCTCTCTAGTTGTGGCGTGAGCTCCAGGACGCATGGGCTCTGTAGTTTGTAGCATGCAGGCTCTCTAGTTGAGGTGCACTGGCTCAGTAGTTGTGGTACGTGGACATAGTTGCTCCGCAGCATATGGGATCTTAATTCCCTGACTGGGGATCGAACCCACTTCCCATGCATTGGAAGGCAGATTCTTTACCAGTGGACAACAGGGAAGTCCCCATACAATGTTATTGCAATATTATTGACCATTTTTCTTATGCTGTATATTACATCCCCATGGCTTATTTATTTTATAACTAGACGTTTGTACCTCTTAAACTGCTTTAGCTATTACACCTTCCCTACCCTCCTTCCTTCCAGCAACTACCCATTTTTTCTCTGTATCTATGAGTCTTTTAATTTTGTTTTGTTGGTTGGTTTTTTAGATTCCACATATAAGTGAGATCATATGGTATTTGTCTTTCTCTGTCTGACTTATTTCACTTAACATAATACCCTCTTTATATATATAAATTTATATATATATATGCACACACACACACACATATATCACATCTTCTCTTCTATATTCATTCATCTATCCATGAACACTTAGGTTCAGCCTTACATTTAGGTCTTTAATCCATTTTGAGCTTATTTTTGTGTATGGTGTTAGGGAGTGTTCCAATTTCATTCTTTTACATTTAGTTGTCCAGTTTTCCCAGCATCACTTATTGAAGACACTTTGTTTTCTCCACTGTATATTCTTGCCTCCTTTGTCATAGTTGAGGTGGCCATAGATGTGTGGGTTTATCTGAATTCCCCCTACTTGGAAATCCACGAGTGGGTGCCAGGACCCAGTCTGCTGTCCTGGGCACATGCAGGTAGCTGTTAATACTAGGAAATCCACTGTGCCCATTTCTTAAATTGAGTTTTGTTTTTTTTGTTTTTTTTATGTTGAGTTGTATGTTTCCTTTGTATACTTTTGGCAGTTTTGTTGGTTTTCTTTTTTGTTTTCTTTTTTAAATTATTTGTATATTTTGGATATTAAACCCTTTTAGAATATAGTTAACCCTCAAATGACGCAAGGTTTACAGACACTGACCCTCTGTGAAGTAAAGTATCTGTGTATAACTTTACAGTTGGCCCTCTGTATCCCTGGTTCCACATCCTCTGGTTCAACCAATGCCCGATTGTGTAGTACTGTAGTACAAATTTAGTGAAAAAAATCCATGTGGACCCATAGAGTTTAAACTCATGTTTTTCAAGGGTCAATGGTATATCATTTGCAGATATTTTCTCCCATTCATTAGTTTGCCTTTCTGTCTTGTTTATAGTTTCCTTCACTCTGTAAAAGCTTTTTAGTTTGATGTAGTCACATTTTTTTTCCCTTGGCAGAAGAGACATATCCAAAAAAAATATTGCTAAGACTGATGTCAAAGACTGTATTGCCTATGTCTTCTTCTAGAATTTTTATGGTTTCAGGCCTTATATTTAAGTCTTTAATCATTTCTGAGCTCTCTATTCTGTTTCATTGATCTATGAGTCTGATTTTGTGGGAATATCATACTGTTTTGATTACTTTAGCTTTGTAGTATAGTTTAAAATCAGGGAGTGTGATACCTCCAGCTTTGTTTTTCTTTCTCAAGATTGTTTTGGTTTCTGCATTGTTTAAATTATAGTAAATTTGAAATCATCACAGCTAAAAGTTAACACTATATGAGTGATAGCCCTCATTTTTCTTCTAAATTTGAACATCATCATTCAATGCTTTCAATAGTATTCACTGGTCATTATATCAGCAACATATGGCTGTTTCCACTGCTACATCTCAGTATCATTCATCTGAGACACTTCATCTTTTAATATTTAATAAAAATTGATAATTTAAACATTCATTTTAAATATAAACTTATATGTCCTTCTCTTAAAGAGCCACCCATACTACCCAACCTAAAAGGGAAGAAGGTGGGAAATGAAATAACTTTCCCAAGAAATTTATTCCCTTGCATTTCATACAAGAAAGCTAATGTATTTAATTTTTTAAATAAAGTATTTTTGGTGGAAAACCACAGTTACTGGAACCGTTGTGTTATTTTTAAAAATTATTTATTTATTTATTTTTGGCTGCATTGGGTCTTCGTTGCTGCGTGCGGGCTTTCTCTAGTTGCAGTGAGTGGGGGCTACTCTTCGTTGTGGTGCACGGGCTTCTCATTACAGTGGCTTTTCTTGTTGTGGAGCATAGGCTCTAGGTGCATGGGCTTCAGTAGCTGTGGCACGTGGACTTCAGTAGTTGTGGCTCATGGGTTTTAGAGCTCAGGCTCAGTAGTTGTGGCGCACAGGCTTCATAGCTTCACAACTTGTGGGATCTTCCCAGCCCAGGGCTTGAACCCATGTTCCCTGCATTGGCAGGCAGATTCTTAACCACTGCACCACCACCAGGGAAACCCATGAACCACTGTGTTATTATTAAGCACTACTTTATAAATCTTTTAAAGTAAGTGGTTGCTATATGCTATTTCCTGTAGTGGACAGCCCTCCTCCACTTTGAGGCTACTAAGGTAAAAGGCTGGCAGCATCAATATTTTAAAAAAACATAATAACACTTATGTACTTTTTAAAATAAAATTTAGCCATGCCAAATAATTTTCTGGCTTTTCAGGCTCTATAATGTTTATATAATAATTATACACAGCTTCAATAAATATAAAAGCACATCTTTCTTTAAAAGAAAACTTCTAAACATTAAAACTAATGAAAAAATATTATAGTAAATCTTTTAAATGCAGATTATAGTTGTAAAATGCGTGAGGTAAAATACTTAAAAGGAGTTTTACTTATTAGGTATAAGGAAGTATTGAGTGTGTTAAATGTGTTGTTTCAATAATATTTATGAAAATTCCGCTATGATCTTCTTGAGTTAAGGAACTCTACACTCTAGTGTGTTAGATTGTCTTGTTTAATTTGGCCAGAAAAATTCTAATAAGTAATAAGATAATTAATAAAATACATCATTTTTATGTTCTCTGTCTCCACAAAACAACTTTACCAGGTAGGCTCTTATCTCCTATACTAAATTCACGGTTTAATAAATACCTCTTTCTAACAAAAATATTCTCATCAATTTACATTATATGTAACTGCTATTTTCTTTTGAAATAGCAAAAATCTAAATCAGATATACTAATCACAAATACATTCAGTTTCACCAGGAAATTAAAACATATAAGGCAAAATAATAGCAAGGAGGGAATTGTAGAGTGCTGCCCCACTAAAGGAATTCAAATATTGTTTTGTTATTTTTGTTGTTATTAATCAATATTGGACTGGTTAAAGAAAAAGAGAAATAAGGGGGAAAAAACACACAAGTTTCTACTATCCAGCTTACCACATTATCATCTGTGATGTATTTTCCTAGAAAGACTTTTACAAATTTTAATAGTCTATATTTAGTCTAAAATGATAAAATACTCACTTGCTGTTAACTTAGAAATTCTAACATGTACTTTTTATTCAAAATTTAATTGAATTACTTAAAATTAATTTAGGTAAATATAGAGTGTCAAGGCCTTGATCATTCACTTTCCAGTTTACTGCTTACTATTTTTTTGCATTTGATTCACTTCATATGTTATCAGTATTTATTAAATCACTTATTGATTTATCATATAAATATTTGCTAATATATGTCAGAGACTGTGTTAGGTGTTGAGCATACAAAGAATTTTTAATCTTATCACTGCTCTTTAGTGTCTCAGTATGGTAAAAAAAAACAGAACAGAAAGGGTTGGGTAGAAGGGGCCTTTACTCTTACTTTTGTATCTGTAATGAGAGGGTTAGTGGAATTATACAAATAAAATTTGACCATAATTCATAAATTTTATTTTCTATGCTTTGCTTCCATCCTGTTTACTTTATATAATTTAACATTGGCTGTACTAACCATCTAATTTCATACAGAAAGCTGATGGAGTCTTCTAAACTCTTAAAAATTAAATCATGAAATATCCTCTCAATCAAATATGATCATAATTAAATTTTATATGTTAAATTCATAGGAAAATACTATGCAGTAAAATAATAATGCATTAAGTATACAAAATAAAACCTCATAATTTGACTTCCAGATTCAATGTTAACATATAAAGAGCTTGGAAGTCATCACTTCTCTCCACAGAGTAAGAAAAAAATGGATCTAACTTAAAATAAGTGACTTTCATTGACTCTTAGAGAACTGTGTTTGCAGAACAAACCTCAACCCTCATATCTAGAGAAACAAGTGCATCTAGAGAATAAAAACCAAGATATTCTTTTTCTGGAACAGAAGCTGCTGGAATCAAACTGGTGGGAAGATCTAAATAGTAATTTTGATGAATTACTGGAAGCTGAGTTTAGTCCAGCACAATGTTAAGAATCTCCTGGGGGCATTCTTAGCTTGCCTTCCATTTTTGTAAATTTTACCTTTGGGAACCCCAACTGGTCCTCATAGTGAAGATCAAAAAGGATAACCACCCACGTCTGACAGAGAATGGGGAAGAGAAGTCATCGTGAAATATGCCCAGAGCTTTCTCCAGGTGAAAAGCTTTTACCAGAGCTTATCCCATCTGATGGAAGGGGATTCTGCTTATTCTAGTCCCCAGTAGACTTCTTTTCTTGTGTAAGTGGTGGCAAGAAAGCTATACCACTAAAGAAAAACACTTGTTCACAACCAGATCCAGAGATCCACTAAAAGACTAGCGTTTAATCAAAAGATTATAGGAGACTTCCTGGTTGCGAGGTGTTAAGAATCCACCTGCCACTGCAGGGGACATGAGTTCGAGCCCTGGTCTGTGAAGATCCCACGTGCTGCGGAGCAACAAAGGCCGACTGCCCCAGCTACTGAAGCCCGCGCGCCTAGGGCCTGTGCTCTGCAACAAGAGAAGCCACGGCAATGAGAAGCCTGCGCACCGCAACGAAGACCCAACACAGCCAAAAAAAAAAAAATTATAGAATACTTCTGCTCTTTCTCCCATACTTACCATCACACCAACAGGGCTCCAATATAATAACAGTGGGTCAAGCTGAAATAGCTGCAAGTTGCAGACTCTTTCTGAGAGGAAATACTAAGGGAACAAAGTGAAAAGGGGAGACGAAAACAAGGGAAATAGAGGAATTTGAAGGCTCTGGCGTCTACAGCTCCAGCAAACATTAAACAGCCCAACCGGCAGGTTGACGTTGCCAGTTTTCACTAAGGCATATTCACCTCAGTGTCTATTACCCAATACAACATGTCTACATTTCAACAAAAAATTACAAGGCGGGCCAAAGAGAGAAAAAAAAGAGATATTAGAATTTTCTGACTGGGAATTTAAAATAACGATAATTAATACGTTAAAGCTTCTAATGGAAAATGTAGACAGCCTGCAAAAACATATTAGTAATATAAGCAGAGAGAAAAACATTCTAATAAAGTATCAAGGGGAAATGGTTGAAAACAAAAACACCCTGACAGAAATGAGAAATGCCATCGATAAATTTATTAGTAGATTGTACCAGTTGAAAAAAAAAAATCAAAGAATCTATGTGCTTAAAGTTAGGTCAATAAAAATTTCCCTAACTAGAAATCAAAGAGGAAAAGAATGAAAACAATAGCACAACAGAATATCCAAGAACTGTTGTTATGGGCTGAATTGTGTACCCCCAAACCACCAGTACCTCAGAAAGTGACTGTATTTGGAGACAGGAACTTTAAAGAAGTAATTAAGTTACAATAAAATGAGAATCATTTTATTCAGTAACTGAGCAGGAACTAGTTTTTTTTATATGAAATGCAAACTTTACACTCCGCTTATTTCCTCACTGTAATTTTGCTGCAATTTTGCTATAATTCTTTGAGGAAACTTTTTCTAAATTTCACGTACAAGTACGCTAAGTAATCAAAATGACCGTTAGCTACCTTATGCTATTGTAATAGCATATAAAACATAGCGATTATTTTGGCACATAAAATTCTTTTGCTCTATACTGACCTTATATTGCTATAATTTTGTTGTTTAAGTGATTTTTATGAGCATCACCCTACATTTGGGTACCTAGCATCACGTAGCAATTGTTCTATCCTTCCTTTTTATTTATTTATTTATATTTACTTTTTATTTTGTCAAGAGCAAGTTTATTTGAAATTTTTTAAAAATTCTCTTCTTTACATAAAACCATGTCTGTGCTTTATTAATCCTCTAATGGGGCTTCACATGTAAAATATAAAGGTATTTTTCTCCTATCTCCTACTTGCCAGCGAAATGCTATACTGTCCAAAACAGCAGCCACTAGGTCATGTTAACCCTCCTTTTAAAAAACATATTTCTCTTAGTTAAGGTGGTTATAAAGAGGAAGTTAGGACATCCAAATGTGTCTGAATTAAGACTTCTTTTTCCAGGAGTGATAGAACATACTGAGTGATTAGAGAACATGAAGTTTTAAACCTCTGTAACATATGGTTTGAGCAAATATGATTTATACTTATAAAACTAGAACTCCACAGGACTACTACTTATCTACTTTTGCTTATCATGAGCCAAAATTTTGGAAGTATTTTCTAATCTTTGGAAATGTTTACCTGATATATTAATATTATTAGATTGGACCAGTCTCATTTTCTTAATGGCCTTGATGGCATGCATGCATTTACCTAAAATTGAAAGGTTTAAGTTTGTTTCTGTTCTGTCGATTCAGTTATTGATCCACATGTTCATTTATTCAACAACAACAAAATGCCAAGCACCAACCGTATGCCTGTCCTATTGCTATGTTCTGGGAATGAAAAAGGAAAATGCAGACAGTGTGGTTGAATTCACCAGATATAAGTAATATTCATCCTTTCCTTTTTAAATTATAGTTGATTTACAATATTGTATTAGTTTCAGGTGTACAGCAGTGATTCGGTTATACATATATATGCATATGTTTATATTCTTTTTTGCTTCTTTTCCACTATAGTTTATTACAAGATATTGAATATAGTTCCCTGTGCTAGACAGTAAATGCTGTGGTTTATCTATTTTATATATGGTAATGTGAACCTGTTAATTCCATACTCCCAATTTACCTCTCCCCTCCTTCCCCTTTGGTAACCATAGTTTGTTTTCTATGTCTGTGAGTCTGTATCTGCTTGGTAAATAAGTTCATTTGTACTATTTTTTAGATTCCACATATAAGTGATATCATATAATATTTGCCTTTTCTCTGTCTGACTTACTTCACTTAGTATGATAATCTAGCCAGAAAAGACAAAAGCTCTAATTCAAAAAGACATGTGGACCCGGATGTTCACTGCAGCACTATTT
The DNA here is from genome assembly GCF_951394435.1 of Stenella coeruleoalba. Lineage (NCBI taxonomy): Eukaryota > Metazoa > Chordata > Mammalia > Artiodactyla > Delphinidae > Stenella > Stenella coeruleoalba. Next base: position 135,213,475 of record NC_137169.1, read on the forward strand.
ACAATAGCCAAGACATGGAAGCAACCTAAGTGTCCATCAACAGATGAAAGGATAAAGATGATGTGGTAAATATATATACAATGGAATATTACACAATCATAAAAAAGAATGAAATAATGCCATTTGCAGCAATATTCTTTGCTTCTTTTAATATTAGAACTCCTGAGATTTAGCAGGCAAGATAGTACGTTCCTTAGCATTTCTTGGGACTAGTTGTGGTCATGTGACCAAATTCTGGCAAATAAGAGATGAAAAGAAGTAATGTGTCTGGGTCAATCTAACATGGACAGCTACAAATTTTCAGGGTTCAATGCAAAAGTGAAAATGCGGGGGCCTTTTAAAAAATTAATAATTTCAAGATCATGACAATAGAGCATTAACTCAAGCATGAGGCTCTTCTAAGTCTGGGGTCCTTGGAATCTCACTTGGTGGCACATCCCTGAAGCTGACCCTGCATTTTCTTAAAAGAAACATGGTTGAACAGTTTTTTGTACATTTATCCCTTCCTTACTTGCTGAGATACAAAAATTATGTCAGGACCTGGAAGAGCCATGGATCCAAAGATAAAAACCACGTAATGAGAAATGAAACAGCTACCCATTATTGCTGGGCTAACTATGTATTCCTTCAATATTATGTGAGATAGAAATAGAAATTTTATATCAGCTATTATAAGTTTTAGTCCCTTCATTATAGGCAGATGACAAAGTTACATGCAAACATTTTCAAAAGGCCATCTTATAAATTTGACTCTGTCATTTCAATACCCACAGAGTTAATTTTTCATTATCATTATGTTTAATTTCTAGAGTTATAATTTAAAGCTGAATAGATAGATAGAATGTTATTTATTAAGGTGATCTTAAACTGCCTTTAATATAGTTGAGCATATGCATATTGTACTCTGCTTTATAAGACATGTTTCTCTGATATTTGATTTCATTTAATGAATCATTAATTTCATTAATTAATGTTGATGTCAGTTATGTCAAATGTTGATACATATAAAATTTACATACTGTTTCAACTTCAGCTGATTTCATTACTCTCATTATCATCAATATCAGAAATTATACTGAATACATAGTTTATTCTAGGCAGTTGTGAATCAACTAGGTAGGTGGGAGATGATATAAGGCATTGTCATTCCCTTTGAAGACAGTAACATTAAAATCATGTGACAGGAAATATACATTGTTTCTTATCTACTCATACAGATAGATGGATGGATGAACGGATATATAAATGATAGCTAGACAGCAACACAAAGGAAAAAGTACATGGAAATGAGCAAAATTTCAATGTAGCAGTTTATTTTTTAACAATAAGACCATTTCTTCTAACTAAAGCTCATGTAAACAGTACAAATTAAAATGATCCTTGCACTCTAGTTTGAAGTATCATGTGGGAAACTAAGCCTTGGTCATTCAACAACACCATTGACCTCTTCAGCAGCACCTGACTGATTTTCATGGACCCCTAAAAACACAAATATACAATATAAAAACTACTATTTTAATAATAAATAGCAGCCGGGAACTCTAATTTTGTGTGTGTGTATGCTAAGCATTTTGTTGCAGTGGGGAAGCCACTTAACTCCTCTGGGACCTGGATTTCTCCCATATAAAGTTACGTCTACTTGTGCTTTAAGTTCTTTTTCAACTTTAAAATTTTTATGACCTCATGTGCAAAATGATTCAAATAATAAAGCTCTATTTGGGTGAAAGCTGTTGGAAAATATTGATGGTGATGATGGCTTCTAGCTGAGCCTTGAAATAAGAGTAGGATCTTAATAAATTAAGAGAGTTTGAGAGGACATTCCAGATAAAGCAAATGATGTATAATTTAGGAATGAAAATGCATGTGCTGGTAACAAGAAATATATGTGTTTATCATTGCTTGAAAGTTTAATTTTCACCCTTGATCCAAACACTTTGATTTTAGAAGAGTAAAAAATACTTTAAACATTGCTGAAGACAATGATATACTCATTGTTCAGAGAGATTTAAAAATTAATGCCACTTTCCCCTGGCAAAAGTTCCTATACACAATCAGATATATTTGGCACTTGCTATAACAAAGCCACAATTAAGTTTTCCAATACAGCAGTTGCTAAAATCATAATGTCTATTGTCCCATGATGACTGAAGGGTGAGATTGAATAGAAAGAATATACAATGAATGATTTATTAGGTTAACTCACTTTCTACAGTAAATTAAGTTCCTGAAAATTTATGTTAGTCATGTTGATTCAAGAGGTTACAGAAAAGTATACCTAAAATTTAGAGACATGCTACCTTTCCAAAAGATGAATTGTTAAAATCAGCACATAAGAGATTTACCTGTCTATTCAGAAATGTTAATTAAAAAAACTTTGAAAATAAATCAGTGTAAAAGATGGCTATGACATTTTCAATCGAATTGCCATTTACAAAGGAAGAATATCTCAACAAAAGTAAAGTTGCCTACATGGATTCTAAAGAAAGAAGAGTCCAAGGTCATGATTCATCTATAGTTCTCCAATACCATCCTGAGGCATGCATGCCCTGATCAGGCTATTTCCTGTTTTCAATATTTGTTTTCTATGTTAACATTTCTGAAACAAGTTACTCCTAATGCATAGCATTAATATGGGAGTATTATTTTATTTTTCTTTTAGTTTTCCAAAACTAGCAGCTTTTTATTGCTATTGATTGAATGCTTGTGTTCCACCAAATTCTTTTGTTGAAACCCAATCCACAAAGTGATGGTATTTGGAGGTGTGCCCTTTGGGAGGTGATTAGGTCTTGAGGGTGGAGACCTCATGAATGGGATTAGTGCCCTGATAAAAGGGGTCCCAAAGGGCTCCCTCACACCTTCTACCATGTGATGAAACAGGGAGAAAGCAGTCTTCTGTGCACAAGTATGCAGACTCTCATCAGACTGAAATTGCCTGTGCTTTGATCTTGGACTTCCCAGCCTCCAGATCTGTGAGAAATAAATGTTTGTTATTTAAGCCATGCAGTCTGTGATATTTTTGTTATAAGAGAACAGACTAAGACTTTTATAAAATTGGTAAAACTTCTTAAAATCACCAGTGTGTCCTAAAAATCATAAATTTAGGTTGTGCCCTGAGTGGTAATGGAGTACTTTAGTCTCTCTTGTTTATTTATTAACAGGCATTTTTACAGAACTAAATGCCTGGCATAGTTCTAAGTATTATACAAATATCAACCTACTTAATTCACAGAGAACCCAGTGAAGTCTATTTTTATCACTAGTTTACAGATTGAATAAACCAAGGCACAGAAAGGTGAAGTAATTTACCCAAGTTCACACAGCTGGTAAATAATAGAACTGGGATTTAGACAGAGGAATTTTAGTACCAGACTCTCTGCTCTTAAGGACTATACTTTTTATCTCTTTTAAAAATTACAATATGATATATGGTATGTGCTTATATGTATATCCTTTTTAGCAACTTCATTCATGGTTTCTATTTTAAGAAAACCTTGGAGACTGTAAGTGACTCATGCTGTTAGATTCATAGAAATAATTTTAGCAACTTTTTAAACTGTATTAATAATTATCCATTCACTTCAATTACTTCACTTGTTGCTCTTATGTTTTTTAAAATGATAATTGAGCATTTACGCATGATAATATGAAAACCCTGGAAATTAATTTTCCTTTAGCCAAATGCAAATTACTGCATACTTAATACTATAACCAAATTACTTTCTCAGATACTAACCATATCCCTTGGGTTCTTAGTTCTTAATTTCTTTCTTTCTTAGCTCTTTTTGACTCAGTCTGTATCATTTATTTTATGGGTTTTACTTGTTTGTTTGCATTCAAAGCACGACTCATATACCTATGAAGTTAGCAGCTGTATTATTTTCCTGTAGCTTCTGAAACAAATTACCACAGACTGGGTAAGCTTAAAACATTTAAAATTTATTTTCTCACATTTCTGGAGGCCAGAAGTAAGAAATCAGTGTTACTGGGCTAAAATCAAAATGCCAGTAGGGCCACACTCCCTACAGAAGCTCGTGGGGAGGATCCATTCCTTGTCTCTTTGAGCTTTTGGTTGCTGCCGGCATTTTTAGCTCCTGGGGACATCACTCTTTTCTGACTTCATATTGTCTTCTCTGTGCGTGCTGTCAGATCTCCTTCTGAACCTTTTCTGAGACGGACACTCATGATTCCATTTAAGGTTCACCAGGCTAAACTAGGATAATCTCATCATCTCAAAATTCTTAATGTAATCACATCTTCGAAATCCCATTTTCAAAGTAGGGTAACATTTAAAGGAATTAGGACTTGACATTTTTGTAAGCTATTACTTAGCTTACTATAATAACGAAGGGAAAGTTGTTAGAAAATTAATCCATGGTTTTCTTATAAAGTGAAAAGGGGATTTATGAACATAGGCCTGGTGCCTAAGCATCTCTTACACTTATTCCAAATTAAAGTGTTCAAATAAGGTCAGGATTATGGCTTCTAGGCTGACTTCTATATGTCTAGACAGATAAAATATATGTGTAAATATGAGTGTCTTCTATTTTTAAGCATTTAGTTCTAAATTATCCAGTTATTCATTTATTAATTTTTTATTGTGGTAAAATACGTATAACATTAAATTTACACTCAACTATTTTCAAGTGTATAGTTCAATATTGTTAAGTATATCCACATTGTTATGCAACACATCTCTGGAAGTTTTTCACCTTGCAAAACTAAAACTATACTAATTAAACATTAATTCCCCCCTCCCCCTAACACCAGCCCTTTCTGTTTCTATGATTTGACTACATTACCTTCTTCATATGAGTGGAATTATACTGTATTTGTCCTTTTGTAACTGGCTTATCTCACTTAGCATAATGCCCATGGATATCTGGTCAAAGTGGATATCATCCACTTTGTGGACATCATCAACAGGATGGGCAATATGGCAGTAAAAGCAAATTTGGCAAAAAGGATAAGGAGTTTAATTTTAGGCATATTGAAGTTAAACTTTGAGGAAACTTTCAGGTGAAATTATCTAAGGGGTATCTTGATGTATACATTTTTAGCTCAACCTGAGTTGGAAATATATATTAGATGTCACACATATATCAGTAGTATAGAGCCAGAGGCATGGACAAAATATTATAGAACAAGTATGAATCATCAGAAATGTATCACAGATGGAACTCTGAACAAATAAATATAAGAAGATAAGTCGACAGAGGAAACAAAGAAGTGGTAACAAATAATTTAAAAAAATAGAAAAACCTGGTTTCTTCCTACAAGCCAATAGGTAAAAGGAGAGGACGCTCAGTAGAGTCACAGACTGTGGGTAGCAGCTAGGACAAAGATTGTCATTCTTAATCATCTTAGCTATAGAAAGTCAACGAAATCATTTGATGAAACTCTTCATTATTGAAGGAGAGGATGGATGATGAGAAAGTAAAGGTCAGAAAGCATAATATCTTTTTTAAAAGTTTGGTTATGTTATCTGGGCTAAGGGTCAGTCTATATTGGCCTTCTAATATCTTTACATATTTTGTCAGAGGTATTCAATAACATCTGCAGATATTTTGAAATACATTCCTGAGAAATGCAGAACTGGAGCAAGACATGGAATAAAACATATATGAGTATCTGCACACCTTCCAACATAAGTCAACTCCTATTACTGCTACCTCCACTTTGTACCAATGTTATAATGCCTTTCCTGGTTTTTGGCTTCCTTGGTACATCCCCCCGCCTCTCAGCCTTTTGGGAAAACACTGAGAGTAGAGTACAAAGAGGAAAGTTTAGCTCCTAAGAGCTCCTTAGGAAGCAGTGGAATGGATCCCATATGTAGAAGAGGATTCATGGTAAAATTGCTATTGTAAAGTTGTACTTTAGACTGGAAAGCACACAGTCACATGCATATACCAAGATAAGGAACTAGTTGAAAGAATGAAGGTACATGAAGGAAAGGAAATCAAGAGAATTGTGGTGATGAGACGGTAAACAAACATTGTTGGTTTAACTACATACAGTAACAAGCTTTTGAAATGAAAAATAGTAAAAATAGGAGTCTCAAGGGAATCACTACAATATAAGTGGGCACATATGGGTACATGAGTGATCCTGAGGAGGATGGAAGTGTTGATCCAGAATCAATGTTATTAAAAGGCAGGGTTGGCCCCAATGCATTGGGAGATTGGGATTGACATATATCGACTACTATATATAAAATAGATAACTAATAAAAACCTACTGTATAGCACAGAGAGCTCTACTCAGTACTCTGTAATGACCTATAGGGCGTAGAATCTAAAAAAAGTGAGTATATGTATATGTATAACTGATTCACTTTGCTGTACAGCAGAAACTAACACAACATTGTAAATCAACTATACTCCTATAAAAATTAATTTTTAAAAAGGCAGGTTGGATTTGGGAGAATCATATTATTATTAAAGTGTATTTTAGGTGATTCTTGACTTAGCTATGGATGTAAAAAGCTTCAGGCCATTCTTTCTCATTGACATGAACAAACATTGTAAGAGAGAAAAGTTACAAGGAAACAAAAAGAATTTTAAAAGGGTTTGAATCATATTTCTCCCTAGGCGAAATTTTATAGAGTACACATCAATAATTTGGTGCAATATCAGTATGGGCAAGAATTTCTAAATGAATAAAACTTTCATGACAGGATATTTTCAAAAGAATTGATCCAAAAAGCTTGAATTTGTTTTCAGATCATATAGATAGATAGATAGATATAGTGTCTCTGTCTTCACAAAATCTAGTGAAAACCTGAAATTCTCAACTAGGATTGTATGTCATATTTAAATTAGATGTGGAAATGAAAAACATTTTATGTTACTTGCTTAGGAAGTTTTCTGTGTTTCCTAAGTTCACTCTTCTAAATTCCTATTAAATAACTCGACTGTAAAAGGGAACCACGGAAAGTAGATTGCCCATTTTCATTTGATATATATTGCTTATTATTTCTTAAGCCTAGCAAAATGTTATACCATCAAGTGAATGGACATCTATTGACAATTTTGAATTGATTTTTAAATAAACCAATAAGACCAAAATGTATTCATAATTCTAACTACAAATATAAAAGAATTCCTCTTGTTGTCTATTTATCATCTTCTAATAGTCAATAATTAATATAAAAGCTTGAAACATTGTATGAGGAAGCTACTTTTTGAACATATTGAGTTACAAAAATATTTAAAGATTCAGTGTAGAGAGCGGTATTATTTTATTTGCAGATTTTTAGCAGCTATTGAATGTTCAAACTTGCTAGAAGGCAAGCTAATAAATCACCTTTTTCAGGCTAATGAAACTCTGTTTCACAGCCTGTTGTATTGACATCTGAAACACTACTGGCTACATAGAGGCCAAAACCTGGGGCTGCATTTCAATGGCCAGGATGCTTCAAAGGAAATTCTAATAGGAATAAGAGGAAAACAGAGTTAGGGTAAATTAAGTGGCAATTGATACTGGTTGAAATAATGAAACAATGAAGTAGAATTAAATTCCAAGTTGTGGACAGACAATTTTAATGTCTTTAATTTTTTTTTTTTTTTGGTTTGGTGTCTTAAAATAAATTTCAAAATATTATGTTCTTTAAAATAATTTATAGAGGATGTAGAGATAGTAATTTTTGCTCATTCATATTATAATTTAATGTGGAGGTATATTTATAATTGAAAGAAATAAGTGATAAGAAAGTTATAGTTTTCACTTGAGTAGAATAGTCACTACTAGTAAAATAGTTTTGCTACCCAAAATACCCCTAAATGCATCTAACAGAACTCGAGACATAAAGAGTCAAGAAAATATGGATTCCAAAGTCAACATATTATAGTAACAGACACTATTTGATATGTCTGCAACAAGTTTGTTTATTTTTTGTTTAAATTTATGTCATTTTTTCAAAGAATTTGTCTCAATCAAAGAAATATTAAAACCTTGATAAGGAGTATATTAATTATGCCAATACTGTTATAATATTGGCAATAATTTCAATTAAATAAATAGAAGTTCAATTTTTGCTCATAAAATAATGTCATTTGGAATGTTCCTGGTCAGTGGGCAGCATTCCCACTAATTGTCCACAAGCCTGGTTCATGGACAAGACTCCTTTCATCTTAAAGATCTATCTGCCCTTAGGGTCAAAAATACTTTGGATCAAGTTTGTGAACAGGCTCTAAGCTAAGAGAAGGTACACACATTTCTTACACTCCTTAGCCAGAAATTGACAGTGAGGTTAGGGAATAATCCACTAAAACATCCTCACTCCTGACAACACCTGAAGAGTTTTGCAGCCCTCAGATTATCCTCAGAGTCAATAATTTGCTAGAAGGATTCATAGAACTCATTGAAAGCTTTTACATTCACAGTTATGGTTTATTACAGGGAAAGGATAGAGATTAAATATAGTCAAGGGAAGACACTACCAGGCAGAGTCTAGGAAAGTTCCATGTGTGGAGCTTCTGTTTGTCCTCTTCCAGTGGAGTCATGGACAATGCTAACTTCCCAGCAAGGATGTGTGACAATATGCCACCATGTTAGCTCACCCAAGCCTTAGTCTCTAGAGTTTTTATTGGGGCATATCACAAGACCTGGTTGACTGCCTACATGGTTGACCTCAGTTCCAACCACCTTTCCTCCTCCAGTGGTCAAGCTCATGTAATGTGAACTAAAAACTTCATGCTAAATCACATAGTTAGACTATTTGGCATGGCCCAAAGCCCTCAGGTAAACAGAGGAACATTTATAAGGTAGGGCATCCCAAGGGTTCAGCAATTATCTCTTAGGAGCCAAGGCCAAAGACTAGACCTTTCTTTGAGCAAAGTTAAATTCTCTGCTACACAGTAACATCATTTCTACTAATATTTCTTTGGTGAGAAACATAATAGCATCTAATCACAAGGGCACTTGGAATACAGAGTCCTTGGCTGAATGGCCTATTCCCAGCAATAACTGTACACAATGGAAAAGGAAACACAAATCTATCTGGACAGCTATTTCTTGAACAATGTAATTTTCTATACATCAGTGTTTCTCAAATGAAAATTTGTACAAATCTGTGGTGAGTTCATGTAAATATACTTGAAGATAATTTCTGTCTAAAAATAGGTTTTAATAATTATTTCTTTTTAATGATAATCTTAAAAATGAGCATAATCTCGAGGAGACCTTCAAGATGGCAGAAGAGTGAGACGTGGAGAACACCTTCCTCCCCACAAATACCTCAAAAATACATCTACACGTGGAACAACTCCTACAGGACACCTACTGAACGCTGGCAGAAAACCTCAGACTTCCCAAAAGGCAAGAAACTCCCCACGTATATGGGTAGGGCAAAAGGAAAAAGAAAAAACAGAGACAAAAGAATAGGGACAGGACTTGCACCTCTGGAAGGGAGCTGTGAAGGAGGAAATGTTTCCACACACTAGGAAGCCCCTTCACTGGTGGGAACGGGGATTGGGGAGGGGGGGAGCTTCGGAGCCACGGAGGAGAGCGCAGCAACAGGGGTGCAGAGGGCAATGTGGAGAGATTCACGCACAGAGGATCAGTGCTGACCAGCACTCACCAGCCTGAGAAGCCTGTCTGCTCACTTGCTGGGATGGGTGAGGGCTGAGAGCTGAGGCTTGGGCTTTGGTCAGATCCCAGGGAGAGGACTGGGGTTGGCTGCGTGACCACAGCCTGAAGCGGGGGCTAGTGCACAACAGCTAGCCAGGAGGGAGTCCGGGAAAAAATCTGAACCTGCCAGAGAAACAAGAGACCATTGTTTCAGGCTGCACGAGAAGATGGGTTACCTGCTTCATGTGCCCAGAGACGGCAGAGCACTGCCTAAGCAACCTCCAGAGATGGGCATGAGCCGCAGCTGTCAGCTCAGACCCCAGAGATGGGCATGAACCACTAACGCTGCTGTTGCAGCTACTGAGAATCCTGTGTGCAAGCGTAGGTAACTACCCACAACGCCCTGGGAGCCTGTGCAGCACACCACAGCCAGGGTCCTGTGAACCAGGGACAACTTCTCCAGGAGAACACAGGGCATGCCTCAGGCTGTTGCAACGTCACTCCTCTGCAGAAGCAGGCTCACCCTGCATTCCAGTTATGACACCATACCTCTCCCTCTCCCTGGCCTGAGTGAGCAAGAGAACCCTAATCAGCTGCTGCTTTAACCCCCTCCTGTCTGAATGGGGAACAGATGCCTGAGGGTGAGCTACATGCAGAGGCGGGGCCAAAACCAAAGCTGAGCCCCAGGAGATGTGCGAACAAAGAAGAGAAAGGGAAATTTCTCCATCCAGCCTCAAGAGAAGCAGATTAAATCCCCACAATCAACTAGATAAACCCTGAATCTGTGGAACACTTGAATAGCCAATGAATGTTCCCAAAACTGAGGCAGTGGATTTGGGGAGCAATGGTAGACTTGGGGTTTGCTTTCTGTGTCTGATTTCATTTTATGTTTATCTTAGTTTTGTTTTTAGTGTTTGTTATCATTGGCGGATTTGTTTATTGGTTTGGTTGCTCTCTTACTTTTTTTTAATTTTAATTATTTTTTTATTTTATCTTACTTTTTCCCCTTTTTTCTCTTCTTGTGAGTGTGTTTGTGTATGTTTCTTCATGTGATTTTGTCTGTTTAGTTTTGCTTTTACCATTGGGTTTGGGGTTCTATCTGTTTTCTTTTTTTGTTATCTATTTTCTTCCTTTTCTCCCTTTTCTTCTAAGCTGTGTGGCTGGCAGCATCTTGGTGCCCAACTGGGTGTCAGGCCTGGGCCTCCAAGGTTGGAGAGCAGAGTCCAGGACATTGGACCACAAGAGACCTCCTGGCCCCATGTAATATCAATCAACAAGAGGTCTCCCAGAGATCTCTGTTTCAGCACTAAGCCCAGGTGCATCCAATGGCCAGCAAGCTCCAGTGCTGGAGGCTCCATGCAAAACAACTAGCAAGACAGGAACACAACCCCACCCATTACCCCACCCATTAGCAGAGAGGCTGCCTAAAGTCATACTAAGTTCAGAGACACCACAAAACACACCATTGGATGCAGCCGTGCCCACCAGAAAGACAAGATCCAGCCCGACCCACCAGAACACAGGCACCAGTCCCCTCTATCAGGAAGCCTACACAAGCCACTGAACCAACTTCACCCACTGGGGGAAGACACCAAAAAAATGGGAACTACGACCCTGCAGCCTGCAAAAAGGAGATTCCAAACAGAGAAAGTTAAACAAAATGAGAAGACAGAGAAATATGTAGCAGATGAAGGAGCAAAGTAAAAACCAACCAGTTCAAAGAAATGAAGAGGAAATAGGCAGTCCATCTGAAAAAGAATTCAGAGTAATGATAGTAAAGATGATCCAAAATATCGAAATAGAATGGAGAAAATATAAGAAACGTTTAACAAGGACCTAGAAGAACTGAAGAGAAAACAAACACTGATGAACAACACAATAAATGAAATGAAAAATACTCTAGAAGGAATCAATACCAGAATAACTGAGGCAGAAGAATGGCTAAGTGACCTGGAAGATAAAATAGTGGAAATAACTGCCACAGAACAGAATAAAGAAAAAAGAATGAAAAGAATTGAGGACAGTCTCAGAGACCTCTGGGACAACATTAAAAGCACCAACATTAGAATTATAGGGGTCCCAGAGGAAGAGAAAAATAAAGGGTCTGAGAAAATATATGAAGAGATTATAGTTGAAAACTTCCCTAACTTGGGAAAGGAAATAGTCAATCAAGTCCCAGAAGTGCAGAGAGTCCCATAGGATAAATCCAGGGAGAAACATGCCAAGACACATATTAATCAAATTATCAAAAATTAAATACAAAGAAAAAATATTAGAAGCAACAAGGGAAAGGCAACAAATAACATACAAGGGAATCCCCATAAGGTTAACAGATGATCTTTCAGCAGAAACTCTGCAAGCCAGAAGGGAGTGGCAGGACATATTTAAAGTGATGAAAGGGAACAACCTACAACCTGGATTACTCTACACAGCAAGGATCTCATACAGATTCAATGAAGAAATTAAGACCTTTACAGAGAAGCAAAAGTTAAGAGAATTCACCACCACCAAACCAGTTTACAACAAATGCTAAAGGAAATTCTCTAGGCAGAAAACACAAGAGAGGAAAAGACCTACAAAAACAAACCCAAAACAATTAAGAAAATGGTAATAGGAACAAACATATCAATAATTACCTTAAATGTAAATGGATTGAATGCTCCAACCAAAAGACACAGACTGGCTTAATGGATACAAAAACAAGACCTGTATATATGCTGTCTACAGGAAACCCATGTCAGACCTAGGGACACATACAGACTGAAAGTGAGGAGATGTAAAAATATATTTCATGCAAGTGGAAATCAAAATAAAGCTGGAGTAGCAATACTCATATCAGACAAAATGGACTTTAAAATAAAGACTATTACAAGAGACAAAAAAAGGACAAAACATAATGATCAAAGGATCAATCTAAGAAGAAGATATAACAATTGTAAATATTTATGCACCCAACATAGGAGCACCTCAATACATAAGGCAAATGCTAACAGCTATGAAAGAGGAAATTGACAGTAACAAAATAATAATGGGGGACTTTAATACCTCACACCAATGGACAGATTATCCAAAATGAAAATAAATAAGGAAACACAAGCTTTAAACGACAAATTAGATCAGAAGGACTTAATTAATATTTATAGGACATTCCATCTACAAACAACAGAATACACTTTCTTCTCAAGTGCTCATGGAACATTCTCCAGGATGGATCATATCTTGGGTCACAAATCAAGCTTCAGTAAATTTAAGAAAATTGAAATTGTATGAAGTATCTTTTCCAACCACAACACTATGAGAATAGATATCAATTACAGGAGAAAATATGTAAAAAATACAAACACATAAAGGCTAAACAATATGCTACTTAATAACCAAGAGATCACTGAAGAAATCAAAGAGGAGATTTAAAAAAAATACCTAGAATCAAATGACAATGAAACCACGATGACCCAAAACCTATGGGATGCAGTAAAAGTAGTTCTAAAAGGGAAGTTTACAGCAATAAAATCCTACCTCAGGAAACAAGGAAAATCTCAAATAAACAAACTAAACTTACACCTAAGGCAATTAGAGAGAGAAGAACAACAACAACAAAAAAACCCCAAAGTTAGCACAAGGAAAGAAATCATAAATATCAGATTGGAAATATATGAAGAAGAAATGAAGAAAACAATAGCAAAAATCAATAAAACTAAAAGCTGGTTCTTTGAGAAGATAAACAAAATTGATAAACTCTTAGCCAGACTCATCAAGACTCAAATCAATAGAATTAGAAATGAAAAAGGAGAAGTAACTGCAACTGACACTGCAGAAATACAAATGATCACAGGAGACTACTAAAAGGAACTCTATGCCAATAAAATGGACAACCTGGAAGAAATAGACAAACTCTTAGAAAAGTACAACCGTCCAAGACTGAACCAGGAAGAAATAGAAAATATGAACAGACCAATCACAAGCACTGAAATTGAAAGTGTGATTAAAAATCTTCCAACAAACAAAATCCCGGGACCAGAAGGCTTCACAGGTGAATTCTATCAAAGGTTTAGAGAAGAGTTAACACCTATCCTCCTTAAACTCTTCCAAAATATAGCAGAGGGAGGAACACTCCCAAACTCATTCTGTGAGGCCACCATCATCCTGATACCAAAACCAGGCAAAGATGTCACAAAAAATATAATTACAGGTCAATATCACTGAAGAACAGAGAAGCAAAGTTCCTCAACAAAGTACTAGCAAACAGAATCCAACAGCACATTAAAAGGACCTTACTTCATGATCAAGTGGGGTTTATATCAAGAAAGCAAGGCTTCTTCAATATATGCAAATCAATCAATGTGATACACCATATTAACCAATTGAAGGAGAAAAACCATATGATAATTTCAATAAAAGCATAATAAGCTTTCGACAAAATTCAACACCCATTTATGATAAAATGTCTCCAGAAAGTGGGCATAAAGGGAACCTACCTCAACATCATAAAGGCCATATATGACAAAGCCACAGCTCACATCATTCTCAATGGTGAAAAACAGAAATCATTTCCTCTAAAATCAGGAACAAGACAAGGTTGCCCACTCTCACCATCTTTATTCAACATAGTTTTGGAAGTGTTAGCCTCGGCAATCTGAGAAGAAAAAGAAATAAAAGGAATCCAAATCAGAAAAGAAGAAGTAAAGCTGTCACTGTTTGACATGGTAATATACATAGAGAATCCTAAGGATACTACCAGAAAACTACTAGAGCTAATTAAAGAATTCGGTAAAGTAGTAGGATACAAAATGAATGCACAGAAATCTCTTGCATTCCTATACACTAATGATGAAAAATCTGAACGAGAAATTAAGGAAACACTCCCATTTACCATTGCAACAAAAAGAATAAAATACCTAGGAATAAACCTACCTAAAGAGACAAAAGACCTTACTGAGGTTTGATTTGTACCCCAGTTGTTATCTATCCTGGAGAATATTACATGTGCACTGTAGAAGAAAGTATAATCTGCTGTTTTTGGATGGAATGTCCTATAAATATCAATTAAATCTATCCGGTCTATTGTGTCATTTAAAGCTTCTGTTTCCTTATTAATTTTCTGTCTGGATGATCTGTCCATTGGTGTAAGTGTGGTGTTAAAGTCCCCTACTATTTTTGTGTTACTGTCGATTTCCTCTTTTATATCTGGTAACAGTTGCCTTATGTATTGAGGTGCTCCTATATTGGGTGCATATATATTTATAATTGTTATATCTTCTCCTTGGATTGATTCCTTGATCATTATGTAGTGTCCTTCCTTGTCTCTTGTAACATTCTTTATTTTAAAGTCTATTTTATCTGATATGAGTATTGCTACTCCAGCTTTCTTTTGATTTCCTTTTGCATAGAATATCTTTTTCCATCCCCGCACTTTCAGTCTGTATGTGTCCCTAGGTCTGAAGTGGGTCTCTTGTAGACAGCACATCTTGTTTTTGTATCCGTTCAGAGAGTTGGTTGGAGCATTTAATCCATTTACGTTTAAGGTAATTATCAATATTCATGTTCCTATGACCATATTCTTAATTGTTTTGGGCTTGTTTTGCCGGTCCTTTTCTTCCCTTGTGTTTCCCACTTAGAGAAGTTCCTTTACCATTTGTTGTAGAGCTGGTTTAGTGGTGCTGAATTCTCTTAGCTTTTGCTTGTCTGTAAAGGTTTTGATTTCTCCATGGAATCTGAATGAGATCCTTGACTGGTAGAGTAACCTTGGTTGTAGGTTCTTCCCTTTCATCACTTTACATATGTTATGCCACTCCCTTCTGGCTTGTAGAGTTTCTGCTGAGAAATCAGCTGTTAACCTTATGGGAGTTCCCTTGAATATTATTTGTCATTTTTCCCTTGGTGCTTTCAATAATTTTTCTTTGCCTTTAAGTTTTGTCAATTTGATTACTATGTGTCTCGATGTGTTTCTTCTTGGGTTTATCCTGCCTGGGATTTTCTGTGCTTCCTGGACTTGGTTGGCTAGTTCCTTTCCCATGTTAGGGAAGTTTTAGACTATAATCTCTTCAAATATTTTCTTGGGTTCTTTCTCTCTCTCTTCTACTTCTGGTACCCCTATAAGGTGAATGTTGTTGTGTTTAATGTTGTCCCAGAGATTTCTTAGGCTGTCTTCATTTCTTTTCATCCTTTTTTCTTTATTCTGTTCCATGGCAGTGAATTCCACCATTCTGTCTTCCAGGTCACTTATCCGTTTTTCTGCCTCAGTTATTCTGCTATTTATTCCTTCTAGTGTATTTTTCATTTTAGTTACTGTATTGTTCATCTCTGCTTGTTTGTTCTTTAATTCTTCTAGGTCTTCGTTAAAACATTTTTTGCATCTTCTCAATCTTTGCCTCCATTCTTTTTCCGAGGTCCTGTATCATCTTCACTATCATTATTCTGAATTCTTTTTCTGGAAGGTTGCCTATCTCAACTTCATTTAGTTGTTTTTATGGGGTTTTATCTTGTTCCTTCATCTGGTACATAGCGCTCTGCCTTTTCTTCTTGTCTATCTTTCTGTGAGTGTGGTTTTTTGTTCCACAGGCTGCCGTATTGTAGTTCTTCTTGCTTCTGCTGTCTGCCCTCCTGATTGACTTTGTTATACAGCAGAAATTAACACAACACAGTAAAGCAGTTACACTCCAATAAAGATGTTAAAAATAATAAACTCTATACTACACACACACAAAAAAAAAAATGAGCATACTCTCAATCCTAAAGACAGAAATAGGCAATGTTTATTGAGTCCATACTATGTGGCAAGCAATGTTCTAATAAACATTTTACAAATATTTCATTTAATCCTCAGAATACCTGTAAAAGAACATAATCAACAGCAAAAAAGTGAATCTGGATTGTAACCCAGTCTCTTGTTCCATAAGTTCAAGCTGTTAAACATAACACATTTTGGTCTGAAAGATTATGTTTTCATAAAGGCCTGAAAGATTATTTATTTCCCAGATTTATTTTTTGTTCACCCTTATATACAACTTAATAAAACTAGAAGGAATAATATCTTTGAAATAATAAAGCCATTTTAAATTCCTGGATATCATATTGCCCTGCTGCATCTGTTAGTATCATTTTAGGTATAAGTAACAGAAAAATAAACATGAACTGTTTTAAATAGTAAATCAATATTCTGGCTCACTTAGAAATTAGAGTGCTATTGTGGACTTAAGGGCTGCCTTTTTTTCCCCCCATATTTGTTGAGGTATAATTGATAAATAGAAATTGTATATATTTAAGGTGTATAAAATGTAGTTTGATATACACATTCATTGTGAAATGATTACCACAATCAAGCTAATTAACATATCCATCACCTCACATAGCAGCTTTTTTTGTGTGTGGTGAGAACACTTAAGATCTACTTTCTTAGCAAATTTCAAGTACACAATATGATATTTTTAACAATAATCACCATGCAGTACATTTTTCTCCAGAATTTATTCATTCTGCATAACTGAAACTTTTTACCAATTGACCAACATCTCTCATTTTACCCTACCTCTCAGCCTCCAGCAACCACCCCTCTATTCTTCTTTTATGAGTTTGTGTTTTATAGATTCCACCTATAAGTGAGATCATGCAGTATTTGCCTTTCTGTTTCAGACTTATTTTACTTAGTATAAAGTCTTCCAGATTCATCCATGTTGTCACAAATGACAGGATCACCATTTTTTTTAATTAAGGCTGAATGATATTCCACTGGATATGTACACCACATTTTCTTTGTCAATCAATGGACATTTAGGTTGTTTTCAGACTTTGGATATTGTGAATAATGCTGCAATGAACATGGGAGTTCACATATCTCCTAAAGATACTGATTTCATTTCTTTCATATATGTAACCAGAAGTAGGATTGTTGGATGATATGATAGTTCTATTTTTAATATTTTGAGGAACCTCCATAGCATTTTTCATAGTGACTATACCAATTTATATTCTCACCTAGAGTATACCAGGGCTTCTTTTTTGCCAACACTGGTTAACTTTTGTCTTTTTGATATTAACCATTTCAACAGTTGTGAAGTGATATTGTATCAGATTAAAAAAAAAAATCCTTGCCGAGACCAATATCAAGGAGCTTTCTCCCTTTTTTCTCTTTCTAGTAGGTTTACAGTTGGAAGTCTGATATTTAAATCTTTCATCCATTTTGAGTTGATTTGGGTTGTTTACTTGAGATATTTCTTTTTTTCTTAATGTAAGTTTTTGTCATTATAAACTTCCTGTTAGAATTTCTTTTGCTGCATGAGTTTTGCATAAGTTTTGGTATGGTGTGTTTCCATTTTCATTTGTCTCAAGGTATTTTTTGGTTTTCCTTTTGATTTCTTCTTTGCCTCTTTGGTTGTTCAGCATTGTCTTGTTTAATTTCTACATATTTGTGAATTTTCCTTCTATTATTGATTTCTAGTTCTTTACCATTGTGGTTAGAAGAGATACCTGATATGATTTCAGTCTTCTTAAATTTGTTACAACTTGTTTTGTGACCTAATGTCCAATCTATCCTGAGAATGTTCTGTGTGCACTTGAGAAGAATGTATATTCTGTTGCTGTTGGATGGAATCTTATATGTATGCCTCTTAGTTCCACTTGATCAAAGGGTTATTAAAGTCTGCTGTTTCCTTATTGATTTTCTGTTGGGATGATTCAATGTTGAGAGTGGGATACTGAAGTTTCCATCATTATTGTACTGGGATACTGAAGTTTCCATCATTATTGTACTGTTATCTATTTTTTCCTTCAGTTCTGTTAATATTTGCTTTATATATTTATGTGCTTCCATGTTGGGTGCATATATTTTTACAACCATGGTATCTTCTTGATGAATTGACCCTTTTCTCATTATCTAATGACCTTCTCTTGTCCCTTGTGATGGTTTTGCACTTAAAGTCATCTATTTTGTCTGACATATATATAGCCACTCATGCTTTCTTTTGGTTACTATTTGTTTGGAATATCTTTTTTGATTACTATACTTTCAGCCTCATGGTTTCTTAAGCTAAAGTGAGTCTCTTGTAAGCAGCATATTTTAGATATTGTTTTAATTCTTTTAGCCTCTGTCTGTATATCTGGCATGTTAATTAATTACTTAATTTTGAATTCTAATTTCAGTCTTTGTCTATAAATAAGCAATAGGAACACAAATAATCGTTGGTTATAATCACATTTTATACTAATTCTTCTGATATTTTAATGCCTTTAAATATTTGTCATCTCAGGCAGTATGAATCATCTAAAACTCTTGTTAAAATCCTTGTTACAGGAAGGAGGGACAATATGATTAATCCTAACCAACCAGGCCTAATGCTTGCCATAGAACTGGAACAGGGTCAAGGAGGTCCCCAGCAGTCAGAACTGAAGTTTTATTTACTGAAGCATGGAGTGCCCAGGTTATTCTGGAGAAAGCACTGGGCAGCTGGAGCATTTGGAATTTTCGCAGGACTTACAGAAATGGCTATTCATTGAGGAAAGTGTGAGAGTGGTCACTGGCTGCACCCACTGGAGATTTCAAAATATCTGAATAGGTTTGACTAATTGAGAACATTGGGACTTAGAGGCTGAATTTGCTCCCCCCCCCCGCCCCCCGCCAATTCATATATTTAAACCTTAACCTCTGATATGACTATATTCAAAGATAAGGTCTTTAAAGAGGTGAATAAGGTTAAATAAGATCATAAGGATATGGCAGAAATTCAACATGACAGTGTCTTACAAGAAGAGGAAGAGGCACCAGTAATATATGCTCACAGAGAAAAGACCATGTGAGGACACAGTGAGAAGGTAGCCATTTGCAAACTGAGGACACAGGCCTCAGGAGAAACCATATGTGCTGACACCTCGATCTTGGACTTCCAACCCCAAGAACTATGAAAAGTTAAATTCCTATTTTTTAATCCAACTAGTCTGTAGTATCTTTTTATGGCAGCCCAAGCAAACTAATACAGGACTTATCTTGAGTCATACCTTGACATAGACTTTGGAAGTTACATGTTTCTCAGAGAGGCCCCAAGTCAATATGGTCCTAGCCAGATAAGTTAGAAATAACTATGTAATGTGTGAGGCAGAGACCATACTTAATCCAGCACCCTTCTTGTTCCCCATGGTATGTATCAGTTTGAAAATACATTAACTCTCAAATAACCCTTTGAGTGACAGCTGAGGAATAAATTTTATGTGCCTTCAAGTTTCTCTGAGGCATGAGATGAGGTGACTGTGCATATGGAGAAGGCAAATGGTTCTTTGAAGTTCAGCAGCATCAGCTAGAAAGGAGATGGGAAGAACACCAGCAAGGCAAGATGGTTAAGGGATCACCATGAATGTCTTATTCCAATAGAACAGGCCACCAGTTATACCATTCAACACACAAAGCCCAGTGAAGATAATCTATAGTCCCTAGGATAACAAACTGTTTATGGCACAGACAAATAAGTGGAATAAATATAAAATATAATAGAGAATAACCAAGAACTCCACATAGTGTTTCCCACATAGCCAGAATAACACAAGTTAGTCTTATACTTTCACACATAGACAAAGAATTAAACAAGGATTTTAAATTAATTATGTAAACAAACCAGAAATGCCCCTGGCTTGGGTGGCCAACACCACCAATAAATTATTGCAGAACAAATATTTTTACAATTTATCTCAATGCCAAGTGTTAAATATTCTCAGGTTTTATTTTACATGTGATGATATGTGAAAGAGTTGTACAACATAGGACTTTGTAAAGATCACCAAATGATGTACAAGAATTAATGAAATCAAATTATCTAATAATAATGATACTGGTTTCAAAACAGTTAAGCATATATATGGATGCACAAGTACACTCACACATATACCCCCAAAGCTCAGTTACCATGCCATGTATTTCTATTAATCATTTAAAATAATATTTTTCTAGTAATTTGTGTCTACAAGTTCTTCTTCATAGGTACAAGTTTTGCTGATCCACTGCTTTGTA